>NC_138304.1:87940000-88287500 GCF_965601325.2 Salmo salar | reverse complement strand
CCAGCCTCACCCTATCCCCATGGAGGTAGCTGAGTGGGTAAGACTACCCTGAGGGGGACTGACTGACGATCTGCATGAAATAGGATCAGTGTGTGGATGGCAGTGTCACAAATGGCACCCTATCCCCTATATAGTGCACTACTTTTGGTTATAGGGTCACACACTGCCAAGCTTCATAGCCATATTTAATAACTGCCGCTTTGAAAATTAATTAACATTATTTGAAACATAGAGGGTTATTTTCTTCTCTCAGTCACAGCAGGTGAGCTGGGACCCTGGGACATCGGGATTTTTAAGCCTTGAGACAATTGAGACATGGATTGTGTATGTGTGCCATTCAGTGGGTGAATGGGCAAGACAAAATATTTAAGTGCCTTTGAACAGGGTATGGTAGAACCAGTGCCAGGCGCACCGGTTTGTGTGAAGAACTGCAACGCTGCTGGGTTTTTCACACTCAACAGTTTCCCGCGTGTATCAAGAATGGTCCACCACCAAAAGGACATCCAGCCAACTTGACACAACTGTGAGAAGCATTAGAGTCAACATCCAGCATCCCTGTGAAATGCTTTCGACACCTTGAAGAGTCCATGCCCCGACGAATAGAGACTGCAACTCAATATTAGGAAGGTGTTCCACAGGGATGCTGTGACACAGAGAGAAGAAAATGACCCTCTATGAATCAAATCCTGTGAATTCATTTTAAAGTGGCAGTTATTAAATATGACTATGAAGCTTAGCAGATTGTGCCACTATCATTTAAACAGTAATGAAGCCTTTGGATCGTTATAGCAGGCGCTAACGTTGCTAGTTGGAGATAGTTCTACCATGATCCTTCTGAGAGCCTTGTTACCTAGGAAACAGCGAACTGCTCATATTCAAGCGAAACTCTTTCAAAACACCTGCATTTAATCGCCTGCAAGACTCCTACGCCTGACATACGATATAAGCCACGCTCACTGGACCTCAATACAGCAGAACCATGACAAACTAGTGTGGTTAGAACCACTTCACATGTATTTCTCACTCTCTGTTTACAGAGGGACAGTCGGGGGTGTGACCGGCGTCATAGAGGGACAGTCGGGGGTGTGACCGGGCGTCATAGAGGGACAGTAGGGGGTGTGACCGGGCGTCATAGAGGGACAGTCGGGGGTGTGACCGGGCGTCATAGAGGGACAGTAGGGGGTGTGACCGGGCGTCATAGAGGGACAGTAGGGGGTGTGACCGGGCATCATAGAGGGACAGTCGGGGGTGTGACCGGGCGTCATTGAGGGACAGTAGGGGGTGTGACCGGGCGTCATAGAGGGACAGTCGGGGGTGTGACTGGGCGTCATAGAGGGACAGTAGGGGGTGTGACCGGGCGTCATAGAGGGAGAGTAGGGGGTGTGACCGGGCGTCATAGAGGGACAGTAGGGGTTGTGACCGGGCGTCATAGAGGGACAGTCGGGGGTGTGACCGGGCGTCATAGAGGGACAGTAGGGGGTGTGACCGGGCGTCATAGAGGGACAGTAGGGGGTGTGACCGGGCGTCATAGAGGGACAGTAGTGGGTGTGACCGGGCGTCATAGAGGGACAGTAGGGGGTGTGCCCGGGCGTCATTGAGGGACAGTAGGGGGTGTGACCGGGCGTCATAGAGGGACAGTCGGGGGTGTGACCGGGCGTCATAGAGGGACAGTAGGGGGTGTGACCGGGCGTCATAGAGGGACAGTCGGGGGTGTGACCGGGCGTCATAGAGGGAGAGTAGTGGGTGTGACCGGGCGTCATAGAGGGACAGTAGGGGGTGTGACCGGGCGTCATAGAGGGAGAGTAGGGGGTGTGACCGGGCGTCATAGAGGGACAGTAGGGGGTGTGACCGGGCGTCATAGAGGGAGAGTAGGGGGTGTGACCGGGCGTCATAGAGGGACAGTAGGGGGTGTGACCGGGCGTCATAGAGGGACAGTAGGGGGTGTGACCGGGTGTCATAGAGGGACAGTAGGGGGTGTGACCGGGTGTCATAGAGGGACAGTAGGGGGTGTGACCGGGCGTCATAGAGGGACAGTAGGGGGTGTGACCGGGCGTCATAGAGGGAGAGTAGGGGGTGTGACCGGGCGTCATAGAGGGAGAGTAGGGGGTGTGACCGGGCGTCATAGAGGGACAGTCGGGGGTGTGACTGGGCGTCATAGAGGGACAGTAGGGGGTGTGACCGGGCGTCATAGAGGGAGAGTAGGGGGTGTGACCGGGCGTCATAGAGGAAGAGTAGGGGGTGTGACCGGGCGTCATAGAGGGACAGTAGGGGTTGTGACCGGGCGTCATAGAGGGACAGTAGGGGGTGTGACCGGGCGTCATAGAGGGACAGTCGGGGTTGTGACCGGGCGTCATAGAGGGACAGTAGGGGGTGTGACCGGGCGTCATAGTGGGACAGTAGGTGGTGTGACCGGGCGTCATAGAGGGACAGTCGGGGGTGTGACCGGGCGTCATAGAGGGACAGTCGGGGGTGTGACCGGGCGTCATAGAGGGAGAGTAGGGGGTGTGACCGGGCGTCATAGAGGGACAGTAGGGGGTGTGACCGGGCGTCATAGAGGGACAGTAGGGGTTGTGACCGGGCGTCATAGAGGGACAGTAGGGGGTGTGACCGGGCGTCATTGAGGGACAGTAGGGGGTGTGACCGGGCGTCATAGAGGGACAGTCGGGGGTGTGACCGGGCGTCATAGAGGGACAGTAGGGGGTGTGACCGGGCGTCATTGAGGGACAGTTGGGGGTGTGACTGGGCGTCATAGAGGGACAGTAGGGTGTGTGACCGGGTGTCATAGAGGGAGAGTAGGGGGTGGGACTGGGCGTCATAGAGGAAGAGTAGGGGGTGTGACCGGGCGTCATAGAGGGACAGTAGGGGTTGTGACCGGGCGTCATAGAGGGACAGTAGGGGGTGTGACCGGGCGTCATAGAGGGACAGTAGGGGTTGTGACCGGGCGTCATAGAGGGACAGTAGGGGGTGTGACCGGGCGTCATAGAGGGACAGTCGGGGTTGTGACCGGGCGTCATAGAGGGACAGTAGGGGGTGTGACCGGGCGTCATAGAGGGACAGTCGGGGGTGTGACCGGGCGTCATAGAGGGACAGTCGGGGGTGTGACCGGGTGTCATAGAGGGACAGTCGGGGGTGTGACCGGGCGTCATAGAGGGAGAGTAGGGGGTGTGACCGGGCGTCATAGAGGGACAGTAGGGGGTGTGACCGGGCGTCATAGAGGGACAGTCGGGGGTGTGACCGGGCGTCATAGAGGGACAGTAGGGGGTGTGACCGGGCGTCATTGAGGGACAGTAGGGGGTGTGACCGGGCGTCATAGAGGGACAGTCGGGGGTGTGACTGGGCGTCATAGAGGGACAGTAGGGGGTGTGACCGGGCGTCATAGAGGGACAGTAGGGGGTGTGACCGGGCGTCATAGAGGGACAGTCGGGGGTGTGACCGGGCGTCATAGACGGAGAGTAGTGGGTGTGACCGGGCGTCATAGAGGGAGAGTAGGGGGTGTGACCGGGCGTCATAGAGGGACAGTAGGGGGTGTGACCGGGCGTCATAGAGGGACAGTAGGGGGTGTGACCGGGTGTCATAGAGGGACAGTAGGGGGTGTAATATGACTCACGGATGCACTCTGGCTGGGAGCCGCTCCAGGTAAGGTCAGCCTGACACAGCCGTGTGGTGGAGCCCTGGAGCAGGTGACCCGGCTGGCACTGGAACGCCACCATGCTGCCCACCTGTGTAGAGTAGAAACACACAGCTGAGTGCACCCGCATTTACAATAGGGACAGAAGTATAGAAACACACACACAACAGGTTAGGATCTACAGTATGCAGTTATAGTACCAATGACATTAAGAGTAGTTTACACTCTTACATTCACACTAATCTCAGATGTTTATAATGATAAAAAGAGCCTTGGAATAGGAGTGCTTTCATTCAAAGGCCAGTTTGATATCAAATGTTGATTTTGATATCAAACAAAGGCTGTGTTTAAACAGCATAAGGTTACATCAAACAACACGTTCCCTGGTTCTTTTTCTGTCTGTCTGTCTGCCCGCCTGTCTGTCTGTCTGCCACAGACTGATCATTGATCACTAATGCCTTTTCACAGAGTGACACATCAGGTAAGCTCTTGTCAGCTCTTTTCAGCCCTCTCAGCCTTCCTCTGCTTTGCTTGCATTTGTGCGTGTGTGTGTATGTCCATGAGCGAATCTGTGTGTGTGTGTCTGTGTGCTCATCTCAGTGTGTGTGTGTAGAAGCATGTGTGTGTATGTGCATGCGCAAATCTGTGTGTGTCTGTGTGCTCATCTCTGTGTGTGTGACATTAAACCAAGTGACAGTCAGGGGAGTGAAATATGAAAACGTGTCATGGAATGACACAGTGGCTTCACACATTAATTGATTAACACGTCGTCCCCGGCACTGGAACATGGTCTAACGAGTAATAGACACAGGGCCTTATCTCTGGAATACAATATCTCCTTCACTCTGCTTCAATATCATTAGGCTGCAGCCAGCAAGGCTCTCTCTCTCTCTCTCTCTCTCTCTCTCTCTCTCTCTCTCTCTTTCTCTCTCTCTCTCTCTCGCTCTCTCTCTCTCTCTCTCGCTCTCTCTCTCTCTCGCTCTCTCGCTCTCTCTCGCTCTATTCAAATGAGACAAATGATTAATGGGTGTGAAAAGCCTGATATTTCATTGTTCTCTCTGAAGCCTGGGCATGACTTGACCCCAAACTTTACATTAAGGCTTGAATTCTTAATGCCAGTGCATTTGGGCAAGAACCCTCACCCATTCTCCTCCTCCTTCCTCGCACTCCTCCTCCTCCCTCTCCCTCCTTGTCCACTGTCAAATTTTTTCGTAAAGTTATTTCATGGCAAGAGCCCTAACACACTTCTCCTCCCCCTTCCTCCCTCCTCCTCCTCCCTCTCACTCCATGTCCCCTGGCGAAAATATTCGTAAACTTAATTCACGCTACAAAAAGCGGCAGTTATTTTCCATGTCTTAACCTAATGAGGAGGATCTACTGAAATAGCAGGGAGGGACTGTCCCCCTCTCACCTTCCCTTCTGTCATCTGTGTGTTATTGTTTTTGTGTTGATTTTTACAGTGGAATAGTAACTCTGCATGTATCATGTATTTATCCCACCCACGTAACTCTGAACACAGTATAATGCACTAGTGTTTACAGGTACGTCTAGAATAGATTGGTCATTTCGTACAGTCTGCCCTAGATAGATGCATTCTATCTAATACACTGTGTATGATGCAACAGCACCACAGGCGAGAAGGTGAACACTGTGGTGTCTTTGCCTACATTCTGCTCTTCACTTTTATGCCATTTGATATTTGCTAACTTTCTTTTTGATTCAAAATTAGAGGCAAGCCATGCAGCAAATGTGTCTCCCTTTTCCCAAACAGATCAATGCGATTTGCGGTACAGTTTTGCCCTGTTTATCACTCCTAACAACATAAACACAGCTCTGTTGGTGGGGGAAAGTTGTAGCGTTTTAAGGCTCATTAGGGACATGAAACGGAGGGAGGACTGCTCGTGTTTGCAGTTCATGCTGTGTAGACACCCTAGGACTCCAGAACAGTCAGAAGCACCCCCCCCCCCCCACACACACACACATTAATAAAACACAAAGGAAAATGAAACCTTGTAAACACAAACATAGTTTCTATTCTCAGCAGCAATCCTGTTTTCTGGTTGGCTGGTGATATTTATAAAACAGTAATGGACAACACAATAAGGTGTTTCAGAGCTTTTTTTGTTCTTAATTAACATTTCTGTGAAATATCCACAATCACCATCCTTATCACCATGATTGACATGACATCATCATCATTGACATTCATATTGTCATGGTCATTATGGTCTCTGTTCAGACAAAACATGCTGAGATCTCAAGTTTAAACAACTCAAATACCAGACGGAATTTGGAATATAAGTAATAAACATATTCATAGTCTCATTTGCATTTCCTTAGCCAAAGAAAACTTACCCTTGAGAAAATGATGTTATGTGACTGTCTAGCAAGAGCATTGTCTCTAAACCAATGTTTTGCCATTCAGCCACAATTTATAATTCTTGGGATATTCTTTTTTTACCTATAGTGTTATGGCTTTGTCCAGAAGGTATGAGACTACATGAGCTTGGTGTGTGAATGAGAGACTTGTATTGCAACCACTTTATTTCTCTATTTCTCTACGGCTGGCCATGCTTTCCTCCTGGCTACCCCAACCCCGGCCAACAGCTCCGCACCCCCCGCAGCTACTTGCCCAAGCCTCCCCAGCTTCTCCTTCACCCAAATACAGATAGCAGATGTTCTGAAAGAGCTGCAAAACCTGGACCCATACAAATCAGCTGGGCTAGACAATCTGGACCCTCTCTTTCTAAAACTATCCGCCGCCAATGTTGCAACCCCTATTACTAGCCTGTTCAACCTCTCTTTCGTATCGTCTGAGATCCCCAAAGATTGGAAAGCTGCTGCGGTCAGCCCCCACGATATGCAACTTTTCAGGGAAGTTAGGAACCAATATGCACAGGCAGTTAGGAAAGCTAAGGCTAGCTTTTTCAAACAGAAATGTGCATCCTGTAGCACAAACTCCAAAAAGTTCTGGGACACTGTAAAATCCATGGAGAATAAGAGCACCTCCTCCCAGCAGCCCACTGCTCTGAGGCTAGGAAACACTGTCACCACCGATAATTCTACGATCATTTTTTCTACGGCTGGCCATACTTTCCACCTGGCTACCCCTACCCCGGTCAACAGCTCTGCACCCCCCACAGCAACTTGGCCAAGCCTCCCCATTTCTCCTTCAACCAAATCCAGATAGCTGATGTTCTGAAAGAGCTGCAAAATTTTGACCTGTACAAATCAGCTGGGCTAGACAATCTGGACCCTCTCTTTCTAAAATTATCAGCTGCAATTGTTGCAACCCCTATTACTAGCCTGTTCAACCTCTCTTTCGTATCATCTGAGATCCCCAAAGACTGGAAAGCTGCCGCGGTCATCCCCCTCTTCAAAGGGGGTGACACTCTAGACCCAAACTGTTATAGACCTATATCCATCCTGCCCTGCCTTTCTAAAGTCTTTGAAAGCCAAGTTAATAAACAGATCACTGACCATTTCGAATCCCACCGTACCTTCTCCGCTATGCAATCCGGTTTCCGAGCTGGTCACGGGTGCACCTTAGCCACGCTCAAGGTACTAAACGATATCATTTCCGCCATCGATAAAAGACAGTACTGTGCAGCCGTCTTCATCGACCTGGCCAAGGCTTTCGACTCTGTCAATCACCGCATTCTTATCGGCAGACTCAACAGCCTTGGTTTTTCAAATTACTGCCTCGCCTGGTTCACCAACTACTTCTCAGATAGAGTTCAGCGTTTGAAATCGGAGGGCCTGTTGTCCGGACCTCTGGCAGTCTCTATGGGGGTACCACAGGGTTCAATTCTCGGGCCGACTCTTTTCTCTGTATATATCAACGATGTCGCTCTTGCTGCGGGTGATTCCCTGATCCACCTCTACGCAGACGACATCACTCTGTATACATCTGGCCCTTCTTTGGACACTGTGTTAATTAACCTCCAAACGAGCTTCAATGCCATACAACACTCCTTCCGTGGCCTCCAACTGCTCTTAAACGCTAGTAAAATCAAATGCATGCTTTTCAACCGTTTACAAAATAGCTTCCAATACTCTACTCAGCAAACTGGATGCAGTCTATCACAGTGCCATCAGTTTTGTCACCAAAGCCGCTTATACCACCCACCACTGCGACCTGTATGCTCTAGTCGGCTGGCCCTCGGTACATATTCGTCGCCAGACCCACTGGCCCCAGGTCATCTATAAGTCTATGGTAGCTTCTTTGGGATAGGGGGCAGTATTTTCACGGCCGTATAAAAAACGTACCCGATTTAATCTGGTTACTACTCCGGCCCAAAAACTAGAATATGCATATAATTAGTAGATATGGATAGAAAACACTCTAAAGTTGCTAAAACTGTTTGAATGGTGTCTGTGAGTATAACAGAACTCATATGGCAGGCCAAAACCTGAGAAGATTCCATGCAGGAAGTGCCCTGTCTGACAATTTGTTGTCCTTCTGTTACATCTCTATCAAAATTACAGCATCTGTGCTGTAATGTGACACTTTCTAAGGCTTCCATTGGCTCTCTAAAGCCGTGAGAAAGTGGAATGGGGTGTTTGCTGTCTCTGGGCAAAGTATAGGAGCAGAGTTTGTAAGTGGTCAGCCTGGGGACAGTGAGACTGGAGATGCGCGGTCACGAGAACTCGCCATGTTTTTCTTTCTCTCTTTGAATGAATACAACGTTGCCCGGTTGGAATATTATCGCTATTTTACGAGAAAAATAGCATAAAAATTGATTTTAAACAGCGTTTGACATGCTTCTAAGTACGGTAATGGAATATTTTGTAATTTTTTGTCATGAAATGCGCTCGCACGTTACCCTTCGGATAGTGACCTGAATGCACGAACAAAACGGAGGTATTTGGATATAACTATGGATTATTTGGAACCAAAACAACATTTGTTGTTGAAGTAGAAGTCCTGGGAGTGCATTCTGACGAAGAACAGCAAAGGTAATCCAATTTTTCTAATAGTAATTCTGAGTTTAGGTGACCCCGAAGTTGGCGGATGTCAAAATAGCTAGCCGTGATGGCCGAGCTATGTACTCAGAATATTGCAAAATGTGATTTCGCCGAAAAGCCATTTTAAAATCGGACATAGCGATTGCATAAAGGAGTTCTGTATCTATAATTCTTAAAATAATTGTTATGTATTTTGTCAACGTTTATCATGAGTAATTTAGTAAATTCACCGGAAGTTTTCGGTGGGTATGCTAGTTCTGAACATCACATGCTAATGTAAAAAGCTGGTTTTTGATATAAATATGAACTTGATTGAACAAAACATGCATGTATTGTATAACATAATGTCCTAGGAGTGTCATCTGATGAAGATCATCAAAGGTTAGTGCTGCATTTAGCTGTGGTTTGGGTTTATGTGACATATATGCTTGCTTGGAAAATGGCTGTGTGATTATTTGTGTCTCTGTACTCTCCTAACATAATCTAATGTTTTGCTTTCGCTGTAAAGCCTTTTTGAAATCGGACAATGTGGTTAGATTAACGAGAGTCTTATCTTTAAAATGGTGTAAAATAGTTGATTGTTTGAGAAAATTGAATTGTGGTATTTTAGTTGGTTTTGTATTTCACGCCGTTCGATGCCATTGGCTGTTGGCTAGGGGTTCCGCAGGCGGAACGGGGTTCCGCTAGCGGAACGTCTGTCCTCAACAGGCTAGGTAAAGCTACGCCTTATCTCAGCTCACTGGTCACGAATACAACACCCGTTCCAGCAGGTATATCTCACTGGTCATCCCCAGCTAACTGATCGCTGCAGCTGTACATAGCCCATCTGTAAATAGCCCACCCAATCTACCTACCTCATCCCCATATTGTTTTTATTTACTTTTCTGCTCTTTTGCACACCAGTATTTCTACTTGCACATCATCATCTGCTCATCTATCACTCCAGTGTTAATTTGCTAAACTGTAATTACTTCGCTTCTATGGCCTATTTATTGCCTTACCTCCTCACGCCATTTGCACACACTGTATATAGACTTTCTTTTTTTCCTATTGTGTTATTGACTGTACGCTTGTTTAAAATTAAATAAATAAATATTTGAAGGGTACCTACGTAAGGACTTCACAACACATTCATAATCCATACAGTACATAACACATTCATAGACAATACATTACCTAAATATCTTCAGTATGCAATCTGACTGTTATATAAGGCCATGAGTTTGAATCAGGTTCATTCTCTCAGGTAAGGCTTTACTGTAGACCCCCCCCCCCCACACATACAGTATGTGTTCATAAAATACCTTGAAGCCATAGGTTCTGTTCAGAGAACCGTAGCGAGGTGTCCCTGGGTTCTCACAGGTAGTACGGGTCGGTTCTGAGAGAAGAAGACAAAGGAGAAAGTTTGTATAATATTATCTTAGAGACCTTTAACTATGTACAGTATCTCTGGCTGGGGATGCAGCCTATGCAGGCACTTGAGACATACAGTCTGCTGTCCAAATGACACCCTATTCCCTTTATAATGCACTAACTTTGACCAGGGCCCATTGGACTTTGGTCAAAAGTAGTGCACTATATAGGGAATAGGGTGTCATTTGGGACACAGATATTGTAACACAGCCACAGGAACAGCTATAGTTCCCATAATGATTCAACATATCTTACTGCAGTCATACCCAGCCTAAAACAGAGGTGTATGTCATTGTGTGATTGCGTGTGTGTGCATGTGTGCGCGTGTGTGCACGTCCGTGTGAGTGCTTATGAAGGTGGTTGAGAAATTCATTTCTCTCCGTCATGAGTGTGTTTCTGTAAGTACAGCAGCTGCAGCGGTACTGTAACAAAACAACCAAACAGTAAGAGTGTCTTTAATATACTAGGCAGAAGACCCAGTAGGGGGCAGTGTTACTGCAGAGTTGCAGCAGCGTCGGGCCCAGCTGTGTGGCTGTGTGGAGGGAAGCAGCATCATTAGGATGTAGAGGACATCCTCGGCCTGACGCATAGACCTGGATTCAATGCAGCCTCAGAAAATGACAGCAACACACTCCTCCACCACTGCCTGCCTAGCTAACCCACACAGCAACGTGCCATAGCTAACACTATCGTGTCTGCCTCCTCTCTTCTGTATGAAAACGGAATCATACAGAAATGCAGTCTGGGAAATTATTGTGCGAACGAAACATAATTAAGTGAAAACAATAGTTTGTGCCTGTCAAACGAGGCCTGTCTGCACAGGACCCGTTTTGGTTCAATTACATAAATACCACCTCTCCCCACCCTCCCTCCCTTCACACACTCAGACACACACACTCACACACACACACACTCAGACACACACACTCAGACTCAGTCACACATACAAATAACCCCCTCCCCTCCCTCTCCACTCCACACACTCACAGCAGGAACATCTCATCCCAAGCAATTCTCATCATCCTGAGAGGTCCGTCTTGGAATATATGGTCCGTCTTGAATACTACATATTTATGAAGACAGTATTTGTCCTATAATGTCTGTGCCTCTGTACCTTTGTGGATATTTGTACTCAAACAATATGTGTTGCATGTTGTGATGTGATAACATTATATGAGACTTCTTTGTCAATGCCTTATCAGTTACAGTCAAGATGATCTTAAGGTATGTCATAAGAATGCCTTTTCAATATGATAACAGTTAAAGTGGCAATCTGCATTTTGAACCCTTTAACCATATTTTGATGTGATAAGGACTACATAGCACTGTCATACCAGATGACATAAACAGTCATGGCATCTGATGAACAGCATATGACAACAGAATTGACACAGCCATGTCGCATACAATGTTTAGATCTGCTAGTTAGCTATGTTGAAAACAATTCCAAATATTTCCCTCTACATTTCAGCATATAGACACATCTGTAGGCCAATCAGTCTGATAATTGAGCCTCATTGATTTCAAGATTCAAATAGGGGGTGCTTATATTTGTCTTGTTTAACCTGTACAGAGTATAGTGAAATGGAAATGTGTTTTTTGCATATCCCACTCCCCCTGAGACACAGATTTTTTTACCTAGTCGGCTCAGGGATTGGAATTAGCAACCTTCGGTCACTGGCCCAATGGTCTAACCACCAGCGCAATCCAGCACCCATAAATTACAGCCACTATAATGAGCTATACAGTATTTAAACTCAGGCTACCCTCAATGTTAATTTCTGTAGTACAATACACGGTTGCCCAGTACTAAACAGATAACAATTGACTTGTTGATAATGGTCTAATGATCCAGTGACAAAAGGGGCCTATGACTTGAATATTAAATTACTGAAATAAAGACAATTATCACTTAGTCATATCGATGTGTGAAGGGTGTCTCCTTTAGGGACCTGGATGAGGTGCTTAATCAGATAAGGATTCAGGAGTAGTCTCACAGACACTAGATAGATAATTACAGATCTGAAGACAGCAGGTAAGTTAAAGATGCCAGGAAAGGGAGGACATCAAACATATACTATATGATATGAGTGACAACAAGGGTTGCAACATGCTAGTAACTTTCTCAAAATTCACTAGTTTTGGAAGATTCCTGGAATCAGGATGGAACAAGCAGGAAATCTGGGAATACTCCAATTAGTATTTCTAGAAAAACCTGGGATTTGTGGTAAAGTTACCAGACTTTTGCAACCCTAGTGACAACAAAGCCCACGGGCTAGTTTCCTGGACACAGATTAAGCCTAGTCCTGGTCTAAAAAAGTCGAGGTTGTTGCCAATATATCCTCCAAACACCGGCATTGAGAGCATTTTCACTTTATACAACGGGTAAATGGTAAATAATGTATGGTGTCATTTTGGAGTAACTTTCTCACTCATCATTATTCAAGATAATTATTTACAAGCTTGATGTAGTCATTGCGTTATATGCATATGGGACCAAATACTTAACTTTTATTACTTTAATACACATGCAAGTGAATATGTCCCAATACTTTTGGTCCCCTAAAATGGGGGGACTATGTACAAAAAGTGCTGTAATTAATAAACAGTTCACCCGATATGGATGGAAATACCCTCAAATTAAAGCTGACAGTCTGCACTTTAGCCTCATAGTCATTGTATCATTTCAAATACAAAGTGCTGGAGAACAGAGCCCCAAAAAACAAAAATGTGTCACTGTCCCAATACTTTTGGAGCTCACTGTACATGCAGAAATACAGATATTAAAACAAACAATTCTGAAAATCACCCTGCAATAGAGCATGCTGGATAATATGATATATGGCTCTATGTAGAACCCTTCTTGCCTTCCAAAGAATCATCAAATAAACCTTCCAAAAAGGGTTCTTCAGATAAAAAATGGTTATTGGTAGAACCCTATCCCCCTACATAGAACTCTTTTGGAGAAAAAAATATCTATGAGTATACGCTACAGCTAGAACTGAAACTAGAACCTAGACAATGGTATCAGCCAGCTGTGAAGGCTAGGGCCAGGAGAATGTCACTAGTGTGCCCCTGATGGAACTGAATCCCCTACAGCCATTCCTACACATTTCATATCTTGACAGGCTCCATTCTTCTCCCCCGTCAATACACTCTCTCCTCTTGGAGGGCACTAAAAGGACTGACCCTGCCTTTTCTGGAATACTCTTATCAATAAGAGATGTGTGTTGAGGTTAGGGCTGCACCCATTATAGTGCACTACTTTGACAACGGCCCATAGGCTTCTGGTCAAACGTAGTGCACTATATAGGGAATAATGTGCCATTTGGGACGTAGCCTTGGTATATCTCAGGTGGCCCACTGTCAGAGGGAGGACATTGATTCCAGTTGTTTGACAAAGTTAAATACTTCACAAGCTGTGCTTTAAGGCACAGAAATAGGAAACAGAGATTATGTACTCTAGAGGAATAAAGAGAGGGGCAGAAAGGTTATGGTGTGTATATACACTGAGCATACAAAACATATTGAGTAAAGCAAATAAAAAATGCAGTAATGACGCTTTGGGGCCAAGTATCACACAAAGGACAGTTGTACACCCAGTTGTATACGCTGTGTGACCCTCACGCTTTGTGGTACATGGGCACACACACACACAGACACACACACAGTAGATGCTTACCTATACAGCGAGGCTGGAATCCGCTCCAGGAGCCGTCGGCCTGGCACATGCGTGTAGTGGAGCCCACTGGGAGATAGGGGGTGGTACAGCTGAACAACACCTCTGACTGGTAGATGAAGCTGCGTCCCTCTCTGGAGCCATAGGCAGGCACACCAGGGTCCCCACAGAACTTGGCTACAACAACAGATCAAGAATAGGAGATCAAAATAAACATAAAAAAACACACAGGAGCAGTGTTACCGGCTTCTCCCCCAGCGCGGTGTTGATTGAACTTCAGCAAGAAGAGAGCGGAAATTAGACCAGAAAATTCTAAATACCCACACAAGAGTAAAGTCACCGGGTTTTGCCCCTGTGCGGGTTAGCTCCTCCTGCCACAGTCTCTATTTGTATCTGAGATCCTGGCAGAAGACGATGGAGTCTTACAGACCAGACAGACATGAATGACATCGACCCTCAAAGGGCTCAAAGCGGTCGTTGAGTGCTGACCATCTGTGGCTGTCCAGCAAACACTTGGTCCGTCCAGAAAGAATCCATAATTGATGTTGACGTCATGCTTGGCTGATACATTATAAATGTGCCAAGCAAGGCTCCCTCTCTTACTGTCTGGGAACTAGGAGGACTACAAACTTGACTTTTTCTTGATGAATAATAGATACACTGTCAAGATATAAAAAAGAGAGGAAGAGGAAGAGAGAGCAGAGGGGTTTTGAGAGAGTGAGAGACCAGAGAGTAGACAGAGACGTAAAGAGAAGAAGAAGAAGTAGAAGAAGAGGAGGAAGAAGAGGAAGAATAAAAATAAAAGTGTGCCTCCTGCAAGTTTACAAAGTCACAGGCAGCCATACTTTATTTCATTCCCATAGCTGCTGCTGCACATTGTTTCAGCCTTCTGAAGGGTGGGGATGGGGTATTAGAACTACCTTGATGATTTACTGACCTTTTAACATGCTCTCCCCTTCACCCCTCCAGTCCTCTACATCCTCCTCCCCTTCACCCCTCCAGCACTCTACATCCTCCTCCCCTTCACCCCTCCAGCCCTCTACATCCTCCTCCCCTTCACCCCTCCAGCCCTCTACATCCTCCTCGCCTTCAACCCTCCAGCCCTCTACATCCTCCTCCGATTCAACCCTCCAGTCCTCTACATCCTCCTCCCCTTCACGCCTCCACCCTCTACATTCTCCTCCCCTTCACCCCCCCAGCCCTCTACATCCTCCTCCCCTTCAACCCTCCAGCCCTCTACATCCTCCTCCCCTTCAACCCTCCAGCCCTCTACATCCTCCTCCCCTTCACCCCTCCACCCTCTACATCCTCCTCCCCTTCACCCCTCCACCCTCTACATTCTCCTCCCCTTCACCCCCCCAGCCCTCTACATCCTCCTCCCCTTCAACCCTCCAGCCCTCTACATGCTCCTCCCCTTCAACCCTCCAGCCCTCTACATCCTCCTCCCCTTCAACCCTCCAGCCCTCTACATCCTCCTCCCCTTCACCCCTCCAGCCCTCTACATCCTCCTCCCCTTCACCCCTCCACCCTCTACATTCTCCTCCCCTTCACCCCTCCAGCCCTCTACATCCTCCTCCCCTTCAACCCTCCAGCCCTCTACATCCTCCTCCCCTTCAACCCTTCAACCCTCCACCCTCTACATCCTCCTCCCCTTCAACCCTCCAGCCCTCTACATCCTCCTCCCCTTCCACCCTCTAGTCCTCTACATCCTCCTCCCCTTCAACCCTCCACCCTCTACATCAACCCTCCACCCTCTACATCCTCCTCCCCTTCACCCCCAGCCCTCTACATCCTCCTCCCCTTCAACCCTCCAGCCCTCTACATCCTCCTCCCCTTCAACCCTTCAACCCTCCACCCTCTACATCCTCCTCCCCTTCAACCCTCCAGCCCTCTACAGCCTCCCCCTTCAACCCTCCAGTCCTCTACATCCTCCTCCCCTTCAACCCTCCACCCTCTACATCCTCCTCCCCTTCAATCCTCCAGCCCTCTACATCCTCCTCCCCTTCAACCCTCCACCCTCTACATCCTCCTCCCCTTCAACCCTCCACCCTCTACATCCTCCTCCCCTTCACCCCCCCAGCCCTCTACATCCGCCTCCCCTTCAACCCTCCAGCCCTCTACATCCTCCTCCCCTTCAACCCTTCAACCCTCCACCCTCTACATCCTCCTCCCCTTCACCCCCTCAGCCCTCTACATCCTCCTCCCCTTCAACCCTCCAGCCCTCTACATCCTCCTCCCCTTCACCCCTCCAGCCCTCTACATCCTCCTCCCCTTCAACCCTCCAGCCCTCTACATCCTCCCCCCCTTCAACCCTTCAACCCTCCACCCTCTACATCCTCCTCCCCTTCACTCCTACAGCCCTCTACATCCTCCTCCCCTTCACCCCTCCACCCTCTACATTCTCCTCCCCTTCACCCCTCCAGCCCTCTACATCCTCATCCCCTTCAACCCTCCAGCCCTCTACAACCTCCTCCCCTTCAACCCTTCAACCCTCCACCCTCTACATCCTCCTCCCCTTCAACCCTCCAGCCCTCTACATCCTCCTCCCCTTCAACCCTCCAGTCCTCTACATCCTTCTCCCCTTCAACCCTCCACCCTCTACATCCTCCTCCCCTTCAACCCTCCAGCCCTCTACATCCACCTCCCCTTCAACCCTCCACCCTCTACATGCTCCTACCCTTCAACCCTCCACCCTCTACATCCTCCTCCCCTTCACCCCCCAGCCCTCTACATCCTCCTCCCCTTCAACCCTCCAGCCCTCTACATCCTCCTCCCCTTCAACCCTCCACCCTCTACATCCTCCTCCCCTTCACCCCTCCAGCCCTCTACATCCTCCTCCCCTTCAACCCCTCCAGCCCTCTACATCCTCCTCCCCTTCACCCCTCCAGCCCTCTACATCCTCTCCCTTCAACCCTCCAGCCCTCTACATCCTCCTCCCCTTCACCCCTCCAGCCCTCTACATCCTCCTCCCCTTCACCCCTCCAGCCCTCTACATCCTCCTCCCCTTCACCCCTCCAGCCCTCTACATCCTCCTCCCCTTCACCCCTCCAGCCCTCTACATCCTCCTCCCCTTCACCCCTCCAGCCCTCTACATCCTCCTCCCCTTCACCCCTCCAGCCCTCTACATTCTCCTCCCCTTCACCCCTCCAGCCCTCTACATCCTCCTCCCCTTCACCCCTCCAGCCCTCTACATCCTCCTCCCCTTCAACCCTTCAACCCTCCACCCTCTACATCCTCCTCCCCTTCAACCCTCCAGCCCTCTACATCCTCCTCCCCTTCCACCCTCTAGTCCTCTACATCCTCCTCCCCTTCACCCCTCCACCCTCTACATCCTCCTCCCCTTCACCCCTCCAGCCCTCTACATCCTCCTCCCCTTCAACCTCCAGCCCTCTACATCCTCCTCCCCTTCAACCCTTCAACCCTCCACCCTCTACATCCTCCTCCCCTTCAACCCTCCAGCCCTCTACAGCCTCCCCCTTCAACCCTCCAGTCCTCTACATCCTCCTCCCCTTCAAACCTCCACCCTCTACATCCTCCTCCCCTTCAACCCTCCAGCCCTCTACATCCTCCTCCCCTTCAACCCTCCACCCTCTACATCCTCCTCCCCTTCAACCCTCCACCCTCTACATCCTCCTCCCCTTCACCCCTCCAGCCCTCTACATCCTCCTCCCCTTCAACCCTCCAGCCCTCTACATCCTCCCCCCCTTCAACCCTTCAACCCTCCACCCTCTACATCCTCCTCCCCTTCACTCCTACAGCCCTCTACATCCTCCTCCCCTTCAACCCTCCAGCCCTCTACATCCTCCTCCCCTTCACCCCTCCAGCCCTCTACATCCTCCTCCCCTTCAACCCTCCAGCCCTCTACATCCTCCTCCCCTTCAACCCTTCAACCCTCCAGCCCTCTACATCCTCCTCCCCTTCACTCCTACAGCCCTCTACATCCTCCTCCCCTTCACCCCTCCACCCTCTACATTCTCATCCCCTTCACCCCTCCAGCCCTCTACATCCTCCTCCCCTTCAACCCTCCAGCCCTCTACATCCTCCTCCCCTTCAACCCTTCAACCCTCCACCCTCTACATCCTCCTCCCCTTCAACCCTCCAGCCCTCTACATCCTCCTCCCCTTCAACCCTCCAGTCCTCTACATCCTTCTCCCCTTCAACCCTCCACCCTCTACATCCTCCTCCCCTTCAACCCTCCAGCCCTCTACATCCACCTCCCCTTCAACCCTCCACCCTCTACATGCTCCTACCCTTCAACCCTCCACCCTCTACATCCTCCTCCCCTTCACCCCCCAGCCCTCTACATCCTCCTCCCCTTCAACTCTCCAACTCTCTACGTCCTCCTCCCCTTCAACCCTTCAACCCTCCACCCTCTACATCCTCCTCCCCTTCACCCCCCCAGCCCTCTACATCCTCCTCCCCTTCAACCCCCCAGCCCTCTACATCCTCCTCCCCTTCAACATTTCAACCCTTCACCCTCTACATCCTCCCCCCTTCACCCCTCCAGCCCTCTACATCCTCCTCCCCTTCATCCCTCCAGCCCTCTACATCCTCCTCCCCTTCACCCCTCCAGCCCTCTACATTCTCCTCCCTTTCACCCCTCCGCCCTCTACATCCTCCTCCCCTTCACCCCTCCACCCTCTACATCCTCCTCCCCTTCACCCCTCCAGCCCTCTACATCCTCCTCCCCTTCACCCCTCCAGCCCTCTACATCCTCCTCCCCTTCACCCCTCCAGCCCTCTACATCCGCCTCCCCTTCAACCCTCCAGCCCTCTACATCCTCCTCCCCTTCAACCCTTCAACCCTCCACCCTCTACATCCTCCTCCCCTTCACCCAATCAGCCCTCTACATCCTCCTCCCCTTCAACCCTCCAGCCCTCTACATCCTCCTCCCCTTCACCCCTCCAGCCCTCTACATCCTCCTCCCCTTCAACCCTCCAGCCCTCTACATCCTCCTCCCCTTCAACCCTTCATCCCTCCACCCTCTACATCCTCCTCCCTTCACTCCTACAGCCCTCTACATCCTCCTCCCCTTCACCCCTCCACCCTCTACATTCTCCTCCCCTTCACCCCTCCAGCCCTCTACATCCTCATCCCCTTCAACCCTCCAGCCCTCTACATCCTCCTCCCCTTCAACCCTTCAACCCTCCACCCTCTACATCCTCCTCCCCTTCAACCCTCCAGCCCTCTACATCCTCCTCCCCTTCCACCCTCTAGTCCTCTACATCCTCCTCCCCTTCAACCCTCCACCCTCTACATCCTCCTCCACTTCAACCCTCCACCCTCTACATCCTCCTCCCCTTCACCCCCAGCCCTCTACATCCTCCTCCCCTTCAAACCTCCAGCCCTCTACATCCTCCTCCCCTTCAACCCTTCAACCCTCCCCAGCCCTCTACATCCTCCTCCCCTTCAACTCTCCAGTCCCTCTACATCCTCCTCCCCTTCACCCCTCCACCCTCTACATTCTCCTCCCCTTCACCCCCCCATCCTTCTACATCCTCCTCCCCTTCAACCCTCCAGTCCTCTACATCCTCCTCCCTTCACCCCTCTAGCCCTCTACATCCTCCTCCCCTTCACCCCTCCACCCTCTACATTCTCCTCCCCTTCACCCCTCCAGCCCTCTACATCCTCCTCCCCTTCAACCCTCCAGCCCTCTACATCCTCCTCCCCTTCAACCCTTCAACCCTCCACCCTCTACATCCTCCTCCCCTTCAACCCTCCAGTCCTCTACATCCTCCTCCCCTTCAACCCTCCAGTCCTCTACATCCTCCTCCCCTTCAACCCTCCACCCTCTACATCCTCCTCCCCTTCAACCCTCCAGCCCTCTACATCCTCCTCCCCTTCAACCCTCCAGCTCCTCTACATCCTCCTCCTCCCTTCAACCCTTCCAACCCTCCACACTCTACATCCTCCTCCCCTTCAACCCCTCCAGCCCTCTACATCCTCCTCCCCTTCACCCCTCCAGCCCTCTACATCCTCCTCCCCTTCAACCCTCCAGCCCTCTACATCCTCCTCCCCTTCACCCCTCCAGCCCTCTACATCCTCCTCCCCTTCACCCCTCCAGCCCTCTACATCCTCCTCCCCTTCACCCCTCCAGCCCTCTACATCCTCCTCCCCTTCACCCCTCCAGCCCTCTACATCCTCCTCCCCTTCAACCCTCCAGTCCTCTACATCCTCCTCCCCTTCACCCCTCCACCCTCTACATTCTCCTCCCCTTCACCCCCCCAGCCCTCTACATCCTCCTCCCCTTCAACCCTCCAGCCCTCTACACCCTCCTCCCCTTTAACCCTCCAGCCCTCTACATCCTCCTCCCCTTCACCCCTCCAGCCCTCTACATCCTCCTCCCCTTCACCCCTCCACCCTCTACATTCTCCTCCCCTTCACCCCTCCAGCCCTCTACATCCTCCTCCCCTTCAACCCTCCAGCCCTCTATATCCTCCTCCCCTTCAACCCTTCAACCCTCCACCCTCTAAATCCTCCTCCCCTTCAACCCTCCAGTCCTCTACATCCTCCTCCCCTTCAACCCTCCAGTCCTCTACATCCTCCTCCCCTTCAACCCTCCACCCTCTACATCCTCCTCCCCTTCAACCCTCCAGCCCTCTACATCCTCCTCCCCTTCAACCCTCCAGCCCTCTACATCCTCCTCCCCTTCAACCCTTCAACCCTCCACCCTCTACATCCTCCTCCCCTTCAACCCTCCAGCCCTCTACAGCCTCCTCCCTTCAACCCTCCAGTCCTCTACATCCTCCTCCCCTTCAACCCTCCACCCTCTACATCCTCCTCCCCTTCAACCCTCCAGCCCTCTACATCCTCCTCCCCTTCAACCCTCCACCCTCTACATCCTCCTCCCCTTCAACCCTCCACCCTCTACATCCTCCTCCCCTTCACCCCCCCAGCCCTCTACATCCGCCTCCCCTTCAACCCTCCAGCCCTCTACATCCTCCTCTCCTTCAACCCTTCAACCCTCCACCCTCTACATCCTCCTCCCCTTCACCCCTCCAGCCCTCTACATCCTCCTCCCCTTCAACCCTCCAGCCCTCTACATCCTCCTCCCCTTCAACCCTTCAACCCTCCACCCTCTACATCCTCCTCCCCTTCAACTCCTCCAGCTCCTCTACATCCGCCTCCCTTTCAACCCTCCAGCCCTCTACATCCTCCTCCCCTTCAACCCCTCCACCCTCTACATCCTCCTCCCCTTCAACCCTCCAGCCCTCTACATCCTCCTCCCCTTCAACCCTCCAGTCCTCTACATCCTCCTCCCCTTCAACCCTCCACCCTCTACATCCTCCTCCCCTTCAACCCTCCAGCCCTCTACAACCACCTCCCCTTCAACCCTCCAGCCCTCTACATGCTCCCTCCACCCTTCAACCCTCCACCCTCTACATCCTCCTCCCCTTCACCCCCCAGCCCTCTACATCCTCCTCCCCTTCAACTCTCCAACTCTCTACGTCCTCCTCCTCTTCAACCCTTCAACCCTCCACCCTCTACATCCTCCTCCCCTTCACCCCTCCAGCCCTCTACATCCTCCTCCCCTTCAACCCTCCAGCCCTCTACATCCTCCTCCCCTTCAACTTCAACCCTCCACCCTCTACATCCTCCTCCCCTTCACCCCTCCAGCCCTCTACATCCTCCTCCCCTTCAACCCTCCAGCCCTCTACATCCTCCTCCCCTTCAACCCTTCAACCCTCCACCCTCTACATCCTCCTCCCCTTCAACCCTCCAGCCCTCTACATCCTCCTCCCTTCAACCGTCCAGTCCTCTACATCCTCCTCCCCTTCAACCCTCCACCCTCTACATCCTCCTCCCCTTCAACCCTCCAGCCCTCTACATCCTCCTCCCCTTCAACCCTCCAGCCCTCTACATCCTCCTCCCCTTCAACCCTCCACCCTCTACATCCTCCTCCCCTTCACCCCTCCAGCCCTCTACATCCTCCTCCCCTTCAACCCTCCAGCCCTCTACATCCTCCTCCCCTTCAACCCTTCAACCCTCCACCCTCTACATCCTCCTCCCCTTCACCCTCCAGCCCTCTACATCCTCCTCCCCTTCAACCCTCCAGCCCTCTACATCCTCCTCCCCTTCAACCCTCCACCCTCTACATCCTCCTCCCCTTCAACCCTCCAGCCCTCTACACCAGCCCTCTACATCCTCCTCCCCTTCACCCCTCCACCCTCTACATTCTCTTCCCCTTCACCCCTCCAGCCCTCTACATCCTCCTCCCCTTCAACCCTCCAGCCCTCTATATCCTCCTCCCCTTCAACCCTTCAACCCTCCACCCTCTACATCCTCCTCCCCTTCAACCCTCCAGTCCTCTACATCCTCCTCCCCTTCAATCCTCCAGTCCTCTACATCCTCCTCCCCTTCAACCCTCCACCCTCTACATCCTCCTCCCCTTCAACCCTCCAGCCCTCTACATCCTCCTCCCCTTCAACCCTCCAGCCCTCTACATCCTCCTCCCCTTCAACCCTTCAACCCTCCACCCTCTACATCCTCCCCCCTTCAACCCTCCAGCCCTCTACATCCTCCTCCCCTTCAACCCTCCAGTCCTCTACATCCTCCTCCCCTTCAACCCTCCACCCTCTACATCCTCCTCCCCTTCAACCCTCCAGCCCTCTACATCCTCCTCCCCTTCAACCCCTCCAGCCCTCTACATCCTCCTCCCCTTCACCCCTCCAGCCCTCTACATCCTTCTCTCCTTCAACCCTCCAGCCTCTACATCCTCCTCCCCTTCACCCCTCCAGCCCTCTACATCCTCCTCCCCTTCAACCCTCCAGCCCTCTACATCCTCCTCCCCTTCACCCCTCCAGCCCTCTACATCCTCCTCCCCTTCAACCCTCCAGCCCTCTACATCCTCCTCCCCTTCAACCCTCCAGTCCTCTACATCCTCCTCCCCTTCAACCCTCCACCCTCTACATCCTCCTCCCCTTCAACCCTCCAGCCCTCTACATCCTCCTCCCCTTCCACCCTCTAGCCTCTACATCCTCCTCCCCTTCAACCCTCCACCCTCTACATCCTCCTCCCCTTCACCCCTCCACCCTCTACATCCTCCTCCCCTTCACCCCTCCAGCCCTCTACATCCTCCTCCCCTTCAACCCTCCAGCCCTCTACATCCTCCTCCCCTTCAACCCTTCAACCCTCCACCCTCTACATCCTCCTCCCCTTCAACCCTCCAGCCCTCTACATCCTCCTCCCCTTCAACCCTCCAGTCCTCTACATCCTCCTCCCCTTCAACCCTCCACCCTCTACATCCTCCTCCCCTTCAACCCTCCACCCTCTACATCCTCCTCCCCTTCACCCCCAGCCCTCTACATCCTCCTCCCCTTCAAACCTCCAGCCCTCTACATCCTCCTCCCCTTCAACCCTTCAACCCTCCACCCTCTACATCCTCCTCCCCTTCAACCCTCCAGCCCTCTACAGCCTCCCCCTTCAACCCTCCAGTCCTCTACATCCTCCTCCCCTTCAACCCTCCACCCTCTACATCCTCCTCCCCTTCAACCCTCCAGCCCTCTACATCCTCCTCCCCTTCAACCCTCCAGCCCTCTACATCCTCCTCCCCTTCAACCCCTCCAGCCCTCTACATCCTCCTCCCCTTCACCCCTCCAGCCCTCTACATCCTTCTCTCCTTCAACCCTCCAGCCCTCTACATCCTCCTCCCCTTCACCCCTCCAGCCCTCTACATCCTCCTCCCCTTCACCCCCTCCAGCCCTCTACATCCTCCTCCCCTTCACCCCTCCAGCCCTCTACATCCTCCTCCCCTTCAACCCTCCAGCCCTCTACATCCTCCTCCCCTTCAACCCTCCAGTCCTCTACATCCTCCTCCCCTTCACCCCTCCACCCTCTACATTCTCCTCCCCTTCACCCCCCCAGCCCTCTACATCCTCCTCCCCTTCAACCCTCCAGCCCTCTACACCCTCCTCCCCTTTAACCCTCCAGCCCTCTACATCCTCCTCCCCTTCACCCCTCCAGCCCTCTACATCCTCCTCCCCTTCACCCCTCCACCCTCTACATTCTCCTCCCCTTCACCCCTCCAGCCCTCTACATCCTCCTCCCCTTCAACCCTCCAGCCCTCTACATCCTCCTCCCCTTCAACCCTTCAACCCTCCACCCTCTACATCCTCCTCCCCTTCAACCCTCCAGCCCTCTACATCCTCCTCCCCTTCCACCCTCTAGTCCTCTACACCTCCTCCCTCACCCCTCCCCTCTACATACTCCTCCCCTTCACCCCCCCATCCCTCTACATCCTCCTCCCCTTCAACCCTCCAGTCCTCTACATCCTCCTCCCCTTCACCCCTCCAGCCCTCTACAT
This sequence comes from Salmo salar, assembly GCF_965601325.2. NCBI lineage: Eukaryota > Metazoa > Chordata > Actinopteri > Salmoniformes > Salmonidae > Salmo > Salmo salar. Next base: position 88,263,509 of record NC_138304.1, on the reverse strand, counting down.
CCTCCTCCCCTTCACCCCTCCACCCTCTACATCCTCCTCCCCTTCACCCCTCCAGCCCTCTACATCCTCCTCCCCTTCAACCCTCCAGCCCTCTACATCCTCCTCCCCTTCAACCCTTCAACCCTCCACCCTCTACATCCTCCTCCCCTTCACCCCTCCAGCCCTCTACATCCTCCTCCCCTTCAACCCTCCAGCCCTCTACATCCTCCTCCCCTTCACCCCTCCAGCCCTCTACATCCTCCTCCCCTTCAACCCTCCAGCCCTCTACATCCTCCCCCCCTTCAACCCTTCAACCCTCCACCCTCTACATCCTCCTCCCCTTCACTCCTACAGCCCTCTACATCCTCCTCCCCTTCACCCCTCCACCCTCTACATTCTCCTCCCCTTCACCCCTCCAGCCCTCTACATCCTCATCCCCTTCAACCCTCCAGCCCTCTACATCCTCCTCCCCTTCAACCCTTCAACCCTCCACCCTCTACATCCTCCTCCCCTTCAACCCTCCAGCCCTCTACATCCTCCTCCCCTTCAACCCTCCAGTCCTCTACATCCTTCTCCCCTTCAACCCTCCACCCTCTACAACCTCCTCCCCTTCAACCCTCCAGCCCTCTACAACCACCTCCCCTTCAACCCTCCACCCTCTACATGCTCCTACCCTTCAACCCTCCACCCTCTACATCCTCCTCCCCTTCACCCCCAGCCCTCTACATCCTCCTCCCCTTCAACTCTCCAACTCTCTACGTCCTCCTCCCCTTCAACCCTTCAACCCTCCACCCTCTACATCCTCCTCCCCTTCACCCCCCAGCCCTCTACATCCTCCTCCCCTTCAACCCCCCAGCCCTCTACATCCTCCTCCCCTTCAACATTTCAACCCTTCACCCTCTACATCCTCCTCCCCTTCACCCCTCCAGCCCTCTACATCCTCCTCCCCTTCAACCCTCCAGCCCTCTACATCCTCCTCCCCTTCAACCCTTCAACCCTCCACCCTCTACATCCTCCTCCCCTTCAACCCTCCAGCCCTCTACAGCCTCCCCTTCAACCTCCAGTCCTCTACATCCTCCTCCCCTTCAACCCTCCACCCTCTACATCCTCCTCCCCTTCAACCCTCCAGCCCTCTACATCCTCCTCCCCTTCAACCCTCCAGCCCTCTACATCCTCCTCCCCTTCAACCCTCCAGCCCTCTACATCCTCCTCCCCTTCAACCCTCCAGCCCTCTACATCCTCCTCCCCTTCAACCCTCCAGCCCTCTACATCCTCCTCCCCTTCACCCCTCCAGCCCTCTACATCCTCCTCCCCTTCAACCCTCCAGCCCTCTACATCCTCCTCCCCTTCACCCCTCCAGCCCTCTACATCCTCCTCCCCTTCAACCCTCCAGCCCTCTACATCCTCCTCCCCTTCAACCCTCCACCCTCTACATCCTCCTCCCTTCACCCTCAGCCCTCTACATCCTCCTCCCCTTCACCCCTCCACCCTCTACATTCTCCTCCCCTTCACCCCTCCAGCCCTCTACATCCTCCTCCCCTTCAACCCTCCAGCCCTCTACATCCTCCTCCCCTTCAACCCTTCAACCCTCCACCCTCTACATCCTCCTCCCCTTCAACCCTCCAGCCCTCTACATCCTCCTCCCCTTCAACCCTCCAGTCCTCTACATCCTCCTCCCCTTCAACCCTCCACCCTCTACATCCTCCTGCCCCTTCAACCCTCCACCCTCTACATCCTCCTTCCCCTTCAACCCTCCAGCCCTCTACATCCTCCTCCCCTTCAACCCTCCACCCTCTACATCCTCCTCCCCTTCAACCCTCCAGCCCTCTACATCCTCCTCCCCTTCAACCCCTCCAGCCCTCTACATCCTCCTCCCCTTCACCCCTCCAGCCCTCTACATCCTTCTCTCCTTCAACCCTCCAGCGCTCTACATCCTCCTCCCCTTCACCCCTCCAGCCCTCTACATCCTCCTCCCCTTCACCCCCTCCAGCCCTCTACATCCTCCTCCCCTTCACCCCTCCAGCCCTCTACATCCTCCTCCCCTTCAACCCTCCAGCCCTCTACATCCTCCTCCCCTTCAACCCTCCAGCCCTCTACATCCTCCTCCCCTTCACCCCTCCACCCTCTACATTCTCCTCCCCTTCACCCCCCCAGCCCTCTACATCCTCCTCCCCTTCAACCCTCCAGCCCTCTACACCCTCCTCCCCTTTAACCCTCCAGCCCTCTACATCCTCCTCCCCTTCACCCCTCCAGCCCTCTACATCCTCCTCCCCTTCACCCCTCCACCCTCTACATTCTCCTCCCCTTCACCCCTCCAGCCCTCTACATCCTCCTCCCCTTCAACCCTCCAGCCCTCTACATCCTCCTCCCCTTCAACCCTTCAACCCTCCACCCTCTACATCCTCCTCCCCTTCAACCCTCCAGCCCTCTACATCCTCCTCCCCTTCCACCCTCTAGTCCTCTACATCCTCCTCCCCTTCAACCCTCCACCCTCTACATCCTCCTCCCCTTCACCCCCAGCCCTCTACATCCTCCTCCCCTTCAACCCTCCAGCCCTCTACATCCTCCTCCCCTTCAACCCTTCAACCCTCCACCCTCTACATCCTCCTCCCCTTCAACCCTCCAGCCCTCTACAGCCTCCCCCTTCAACCCTCCAGTCCTCTACATCCTCCTCCCCTTCAACCCTCCACCCTCTACATCCTCCTCCCCTTCAACCCTCCAGCCCTCTACATCCTCCTCCCCTTCAACCCTCCACCCTCTACATCCTCCTCCCCTTCAACCCTCCACCCTCTACATCCTCCTCCCCTTCACCCCCCCAGCCCTCTACATCCGCCTCCCCTTCAACCCTCCAGCCCTCTACATCCTCCTCCCCTTCAACCCTTCAACCCTCCACCCTCTACATCCTCCTCCCCTTCACCCCCCCAGCCCTCTACATCCTCCTCCCCTTCAACCCTCAAGCCCTCTACATCCTCCTCCCCTTCACCCCTCCAGCCCTCTACATCCTCCTCCCCTTCAACCCTCCAGCCCTCTACATCCTCCCCCCCTTCAACCCTTCAACCCTCCACCCTCTACATCCTCCTCCCCTTCACTCCTACAGCCCTCTACATCCTCCTCCCCTTCACCCCTCCACCCTCTACATCCTCCTCCCCTTCACCCCTCCAGCCCTCTACATCCTCATCCCCTTCAACCCTCCAGCCCTCTACATCCTCCTCCCCTTCAACCCTTCAACCCTCCACCCTCTACATCCTCCTCCCCTTCAACCCTCCAGCCCTCTACATCCTCCTCCCCTTCAACCCTCCAGTCCTCTACATCCTTCTCCCCTTCAACCCTTCACCCTCTACATCCTCCTCCCCTTCAACCCTCCAGCCCTCTACATCCACCTCCCCTTCAACCCTCCACCCTCTACATGCTCCTACCCTTCAACCCTCCACCCTCTACATCCTCCTCCCCTTCACCCCCCAGCCCTCTACATCCTCCTCCCCTTCAACTCTCCAACTCTCTACGTCCTCCTCCCCTTCAACCCTTCAACCCTCCACCCTCTACATCCTCCTCCCCTTCACCCCCCCAGCCCTCTACATCCTCCTCCCCTTCAACCCCCCAGCCCTCTACATCCTCCTCCCCTTCAACATTTCAACCCTTCACCCTCTACATCCTCCTCCCCTTCACCCCTCCAGCCCTCTACATCCTCCTCCCCTTCATCCCTCCAGCCCTCTACATCCTCCTCCCCTTCACCCCTCCAGCCCTCTACATCCTCCTCCCCTTCACCCCTCCAGCCCTCTACATCCTCCTCCCCTTCACCCCTCCAGCCCTCTACATCCTCCTCCCCTTCACCCCTCCAGCCCTCTACATCCTCCTCCCCTTCAACTCTCCAGTCCTCTACATCCTCCTCCCCTTCACCCCTCCACCCTCTACATTCTCCTCCCCTTCACCCCCCCATCCTTCTACATCCTCCTCCCCTTCACCCCTCCAGCCCTCTACATCCTCCTCCCCTTCACCCCTCCAGCCCTCTACATCCTCCTCCCCTTCAACTCTCCAGCCCTCTACATCCTCCTCCCCTTCAACCCTTCAACCCTCCACCCTCTACATCCTCCTCCCCTTCACCCCTCCAGCCCTCTACATCCTCCTCCCCTTCAACCCTCCAGCCCTCTACATCCTCCTCCCCTTCACCCCTCCAGCCCTCTACATCCTCCTCCCCTTCAACCCTCCAGCCCTCTACATCCTCCCCCCCTTCAACCCTTCAACCCTCCACCCTCTACATCCTCCTCCCCTTCACTCCTACAGCCCTCTACATCCTCCTCCCCTTCACCCCTCCACCCTCTACATTCTCCTCCCCTTCACCCCTCCAGCCCTCTACATCCTCCTCCCCTTCAACCCTCCAGCCCTCTACATCCTCCTCCCCTTCAACCCTTCAACCCTCCACCCTCTACATCCTCCTCCCCTTCAACCCTCCAGCCCTCTACATCCTCCTCCCCTTCAACCCTCCAGTCCTCTACATCCTCCTCCCCTTCAACCCTCCACCCTCTACATCCTCCTCCCCTTCAACCCTCCAGCCCTCTACATCCTCCTCCCCTTCAACCCTCCACCCTCTACATCCTCCTACCCTTCAACCCTCCACCCTCTACATCTCCTCACCCTTCACCCCCCAGCCCTCTACATCCTCCTCCCCTTCACCCTCCAGCCCTCTACATCCTCCTCCCCTTCACCCCCCAGCCCTCTACATCCTCCTCCCCTTCAACCCCCCAGCCCTCTACATCCTCCTCCCCTTCAACCACTTCCTCAACCCTTCCACCCTCTACATCCTCCTCCCCTTCACCCCTCCAGCCCTCTACATCCTCCTCCCCTTCAACCCTCCAAGCCCTCTACATCCTCCTCCCCTTCACCCCTCCAGCCCTCTACATCCTCCTCCCCTTCAACCCTCCAGCCCTCTACATCCTCCCCCCCTTCAACCCTTCAACCCTCCACCCTCTACATCCTCCTCCCCTTCACTCCTCCAGCCCTCTACATCCTCCTCCCCTTCACCCCTCCACCCTCTACATCCTCCTCCCCTTCACCCCTCCAGCCCTCTACATCCTCATCCCCTTCAACCCTCCAGCCCTCTACATCCTCCTCCCCTTCAACCCTTCAACCCTCCACCCTCTACATCCTCCTCCCCTTCAACCCTCCAGCCCTCTACATCCTCCTCCCCTTCAACCCTCCAGTCCTCTACATCCTTCTCCCCTTCAACCCTTCACCCTCTACATCCTCCTCCCCTTCAACCCTCCAGCCCTCTACATCCACCTCCCCTTCAACCCTCCACCCTCTACATGCTCCTACCCTTCAACCCTCCACCCTCTACATCCTCCTCCCCTTCACCCCCCAGCCCTCTACACCTCCTCCCCTTCAACTCTCCAACTCTCTACGTCCTCCTCCCCTTCAACCCTTCAACCCTCCACCCTCTACATCCTCCTCCCCTTCACCCCCCCAGCCCTCTACATCCTCCTCCCCTTCAACCCCCCAGCCCTCTACATCCTCCTCCCCTTCAACATTTCAACCCTTCACCCTCTACATCCTCCTCCCCTTCACCCCTCCAGCCCTCTACATCCTCCTCCCCTTCACCCCTCCAGCCCTCTACATCCTCCTCCCCTTCACCCCTCCAGCCCTCTACATCCTCCTCCCCTTCACCCCTCCAGCCCTCTACATCCTCCTCCCCTTCACCCCTCCAGCCCTCTACATCCTCCTCCCCTTCACCCCTCCAGCCCTCTACATCCTCCTCCCCTTCACCCCTCCAGCCCTCTACATCCTCCTCCCCTTCAACTCTCCAGTCCTCTACATCCTCCTCCCCTTCACCCCTCCACCCTCTACATTCTCCTCCCCTTCACCCCCCCATCCTTCTACATCCTCCTCCCCTTCACCCCTCCAGCCCTCTACATCCTCCTCCCCTTCACCCCTCCAGCCCTCTACATCCTCCTCCCCTTCAACTCTCCAGCCCTCTACATCCTCCTCCCCTTCAACCCTTCAACCCTCCACCCTCTACATCCTCCTCCCCTTCACCCCCCCAGCCCTCTACATCCTCCTCCCCTTCAACCCTCCAGCCCTCTACATCCTCCTCCCCTTCACCCCTCCAGCCCTCTACATCCTCCTCCCCTTCAACCCTCCAGCCCTCTACATCCTCCCCCCCTTCAACCCTTCAACCCTCCACCCTCTACATCCTCCTCCCCTTCACTCCTACAGCCATCTACATCCTCCTCCCCTTCACCCCTCCACCCTCTACATTCTCCTCCCCTTCACCCCTCCAGCCCTCTACATCCTCAACCCCTTCAACCCTCCAGCCCTCTACATCCTCCTCCCCTTCAACCCTTCAACCCTCCACCCTCTACATCCTCCTCCCCTTCAACCCTCCAGCCCTCTACATCCTCCTCCCCTTCAACCCTCCAGTCCTCTACATCCTTCTCCCCTTCAACCCTCCACCCTCTACATCCTCCTCCCCTTCAACCCTCCAGCCCTCTACATCCACCTCCCCTTCAACCCTCCACCCTCTACATGCTCCTACCCTTCAACCCTCCACCCTCTACATCCTCCTCCCCTTCACCCCCCAGCCCTCTACATCCTCCTCCCCTTCAACTCTCCAACTCTCTACGTCCTCCTCCCCTTCAACCATTCAACCCTCCACCCTCTACATCCTCCTCCCCTTCACCCCCCCAGCCCTCTACATCCTCCTCCCCTTCAACCCCCCAGCCCTCTACATCCTCCTCCCCTTCAACATTTCAACCCTTCACCCTCTACATCCTCCTCCCCTTCACCCCTCCAGCCCTCTACATCCTCCTCCCCTTCATCCCTCCAGCCCTCTACATCCTCCTCCCCTTCACCCCTCCAGCCCTCTACATTCTCCTCCCTTTCACCCCTCCACCCTCTACATCCTCCTCCCCTTCACCCCTCCAGCCCTCTACATCCTCCTCCCCTTCACCCCTCCAGCCCTCTACATCCCCCTCCCCTTCACCCCTCCAGCCCTCTACATCCTCCTCCCCTTCACCCCTCCAGCCCTCTACATCCTCCTCCCCTTCACCCCTCCAGCCCTCTACATCCTCCTCCCCTTCAACTCTCCAGTCCTCTACATCCTCCTCCCCTTCACCCCTCCACCCTCTACATTCTCCTCCCCTTCACCCCCCCATCCTTCTACATCCTCCTCCCCTTCAACCCTCCAGTCCTCTACATCCTCCTCCCTTCACCCCTCTAGCCCTCTACATCCTCCTCCCCTTCACCCCTCCACCCTCTACATTCTCTTCCCCTTCACCCCTCCAGCCCTTTACATCCTCCTCCCCTTCAACCCTCCAGCCCTCTATATCCTCCTCCCTTTCAACCCTTCAACCCTCCACCCTCTAAATCCTCCTCCCCTTCAACCCTCTAGTCCTCTACATCCTCCTCCCTTCAATCCTCCAGTCCTCTACATCCTCCTCCCCTTCAACCCTCCAGCCCTCTACATCCTCCTCCCCTTCAACCCTCCAGCCCTCTACATCCTCCTCCCCTTCAACCCTCCAGCCCTCTACATCCTCCTCCCCTTCAACCCTTCAACCCTCCACACTCTACATCCTCCTCCCCTTCAACCCTCCAGCCCTCTACATCCTCCTCCCCTTCAACCCTCCAGCCCTCTACATCCTCCTCCCCTTCAACCCTCCACCCTCTACATCCTCCTCCCCTTCACCCCTCCAGCCCTCTACATCCTCCTCCCCTTCACCCCTCCAGCCCTCTACATCCGCCTCCCCTTCACCCCTCCAGCCCTCTACATCCTCCTCCCCTTCACCCCTCCACCCTCTACATCCTCCTCCCCTTCACCCCTCCAGCCCTCTACATCCGCCTCCCCTTCAACCCTCCAGCCCTCTACATCCTCCTCCCCTTCACCCCTCCACCCTCTACATTCTCCTCCCCTTCACCCCTCCAGCCCTCTACATCCTCCTCCCCTTCAACCCTCCAGCCCTCTATATCCTCCCCTTCACCCTTCAACCCTCCACCCTCTAAATCCTCCTCCCCTTCAACCCTCCAGTCCTCTACATCCTCCTCCTCTTCAACCTCCAGTCCTCTACATCCTCCTCCCCTTCAATCCTCCACCCTCTACATCCTCCTCCCCTTCAACCCTCCAGCCCTCTACATCCTCCTGCCCTTCAACCCTTCAACCCTCCACCCTCTACATCCTCCTCCCCTTCAACCCTCCAGCCCTCTTCATCCTCCTCCCCTTCAACCCTCCAGTCCTCTACATCCTCCTCCCCTTCAACCCTCCACCCTCTACATCCTCCTCCCCTTCAACCCTCCAGCCCTCTACATCCTCCTCCCCTTCAACCCTCCACCCTCTACATCCTCCTCCCCTTCAACCCTCCACCCTCTACATCCTCCTCCCTTCACCCCCCAGCCCTCTACATCCTCCTCCCCTTCAACCCTCCAGCCCTCTACATCCTCCTCCCCTTCAACCCTCCAGCCCTCTACATCCTCCTGCCTTCACCCCTCCACCCTCTACATCCTCCTCCCCTTCACCCCTCCAGCCCTCTACATCCTCCTCCCCTTCAACCCTTCAACCCTCCACCCTCTACATCCTCCTCCCCTTCAACCCTCCAGCCCTCTACATCCTCCTCCCCTTCAACCCTCCAGCCCTCTACATCCTCCTCCCCTTCAACCCTCCCCTCACCCTCTACATCCTCCTCCCCTTCAACCCTCCAGCCCTCTACATCCTCCTCCCCTTCACCCCTCCAGCCCTCTACATCCTCCTCCCCTTCACCCCTCCAGCCCTCTACATCCTCCTCCCCTTCACCCCTCCAGCCCTCTACATCCTCCTCCCCTTCACCCCTCCAGCCCTCTACATCCTCCTCCCCTTCACCCCTCCAGCCCTCTACATCCGCCTCCCCTTCACCCCTCCAGCCCTCTACATCCTCCTCCCCTTCACCCCTCCAGCCCTCTACATCCTCCTCCCCTTCACCCCTCCAGCCCTCTGCATCCTCCTCCCCTTCAACTCTCCAGTCCTCTACATCCTCCTCCCCTTCACCCCTCCACCCTCTACATTCTCCTCCCCTTCACCCCCCATCCCTCTACATCCTCCTCCCCTTCAACCCTCCAGTCCTCTACATCCTCCTCCCCTTCACCCCTCCAGCCCTCTACATCCTCCTCCCCTTCACCCCTCCACCCTCTACATCCTCCCCTTCACCCTCCACCCTCTACACCTCCTCCCCTTCAACCCTCCAGCCCTCTACATCCTCCTCCCCTTCACCCCTCCACCCTCTACATCCCTCCTCACCCTCTCAATCCCCTCCCCTTCAACCTCCAGCCCTCTACATCCTCCTCCCCTTCAACCTCCAGCCTCTACATCCTCTCCCTTCAACCCTCCACCCTCTACATCCTCCTCCCCTTCAACCCTCCAGCCCTCTACATCCTCCTCCCCTTCAACCCTCCAGCCCTCTACATCCTCCTCCCCTTCAACCCTCCACCCTCTACATCCTCCTCCCCTTCAACCCCCCAGCCCTCTACATCCTCCTCCCCTTCAACCCTCCAGCCCTCTACATCCTCCTCCCCTTCAACCCTCCAGCCCTCTACATCCTCCTGCACTTCACCCCTCCACCCTCTACATCCTCCTCCCCTTCACCCCCTCCAGCCCTCTACATCCTCCTCCCCTTCAACCCTTCAACCCTCCACCCTCTACATCCGCCTCCCCTTCAACTCTCCAGTCCTCTACATCCGCCTCCCTTTCAACCATCCAGCCCTCTACATCCTCCTCCCCTTCAACCCCCCACCCTCTACATCCTCCTCCCCTTCAACCCTCCAGCCCTCTACATCCTCCTCCCCTTCACCCCTCCAGCCCTCTACATCCTCCTCCCCTTCAACCCTCAAGCCCTCTACATCCTCCTCCCCTTCACCCCTCCACCCTCTACAGCCTCCTCCCCTTCAACCCTCCAGCCCTCTACATCCTCCTCCCCTTCAACCCTTCAACCCTCCACCCTCTACATCCTCCTCCCCTTCAACTCTCCAGTCCTCTACATCCGCCTCCCCTTCAACTCTCCAGCCCTCTACATCCTCCTCCCCTTCAACCCTCCACCCACTACATCCTCCTCTCCTTCAACCCTCCAGCCCTCTACATCCTCCCCCTTCAACCCTCCAGCCCTCTACATCCTCCTCTCCTTCAACCCTCCAGCCCTCTATATCCTCCTCCCCTTCAACCCTTCACCCCTCCACCCTCTACATCCTCCTCCCCTTCAACCCCCAGCCCTCTACATCCTCCTCCACTTCAACCCTTCACCCTCTACATCCTCCTCCCCTTCACCCCTCCAGCCCTCTACATCCTCCTCCCCTTCACCCCTCCAGCCCTCTACATCCTCCTCCCCTTCACCCCCTCCAGCCCTCTACATCCTCCTCCCCTTCACCCCTCCAGCCCTCTACATCCGCCTCCCCTTCACCCCTCCAGCCCTCTACATCCTCCTCCCCTTCACCCCTCCAGCCCTCTACATCCTCCTCCCCTTCACCCCTCCAGCCCTCTGCATCCTCCTCCCCTTCAACTCTCCAGTCCTCTACATCCTCCTCCCCTTCACCCCTCCACCCTCTACATTCTCCTCCCCTTCACCCCCCATCCCTCTACATCCTCCTCCCCTTCAACCCTCCAGTCCTCTACATCCTCCTCCCCTTCACCCCTCCAGCCCTCTACATCCTCCTCCCCTTCACCCCCCACCCTCTACATCCTCCTCCCCTTCACCCCTCCAGCCCTCTACATCCTCCTCCCCTTCACCCCTCCAGCCCTCTACATCCTCCTCCCCTTCAACCCTCCAGCCCTCTACATCCTCCTCCCCTTCACCCCTCCACCCTCTACAGCCTCCTCCCCTTCAACCCTCCAGCCCTCTACATCCTCCTCCTCTTCAACCCTTCAACCCTCCACCCTCTACATCCTCCTCCCCTTCAACCCTCCAGCCCTCTACATCCTCCTCCCCTTCAACCCTCCAGCCCTCTACATCCTCCTCCCCTTCAACCCTCCACCCTCTACATCCTCCTCTCCTTCAACCCTCCAGCCCTCTACATCCTCCCCCTTCAACCCTCCAGCCCTCTACATCCTCCTCCCCTTCAACCCTCCAGCCCTCTACATCCTCCTGCACTTCACCCCTCCACCCTCTACATCCTCCTCCCCTTCACCCCCTCCAGCCCTCTACATCCTCCTCCCCTTCAACCCTTCAACCCTTCACCCTCTACATCCGCCTCCCCTTCAACTCTCCAGTCCTCTACATCCGCCTCCCTTTCAACCATCCAGCCCTCTACATCCTCCTCCCCTTCAACCCCCCACCCTCTACATCCTCCTCCCCTTCAACCCTCCAGCCCTCTACATCCTCCTCCCCTTCACCCCTCCAGCCCTCTACATCCTCCTCCCCTTCAACCCTCAAGCCCTCTACATCCTCCTCCCCTTCACCCCTCCACCCTCTACAGCCTCCTCCCCTTCAACCCTCCAGCCCTCTACATCCTCCTCCCCTTCAACCCTTCAACCCTCCACCCTCTACATCCTCCTCCCCTTCAACTCTCCAGTCCTCTACATCCGCCTCCCCTTCAACTCTCCAGCCCTCTACATCCTCCTCCCCTTCAACCCTCCACCCACTACATCCTCCTCTCCTTCAACCCTCCAGCCCTCTACATCCTCCCCCTTCAACCCTCCAGCCCTCTACATCCTCCTCCCCTTCAACCCTCCAGCCCTCTATATCCTCCTCCCCTTCAACCCTTCAACCCTCCACCGTCTTAATCCTCCTCCCCTTCAACCCTCCAGTCCTCTACATCCTCCTCCCTTTCAATTCTCCAGTCCTCTACATCCTCCTCCCCTTCAACCCTCCACCCTCTACATCCTCCTCCCCTTCAACCCTCCAGCCCTCTACATCCTCCTCCCCTTCAACCCTCCAGCCCTCTACATCCTCCTCCACTTCAACCCTTCAACCCTCCACCCTCTACATCCTCCTCCCCTTCACCCCTCCAGCCCTCTACATCCTCCTCCCCTTCAACCCTCCAGCCCTCTACATCCTCCTCCCCTTCAACCCTCCACCCTCTACATCCTCCTCCCCTTCACCCCTCCAGCCCTCTACATCCTCCTCCCCTTCACCCCTCCAGCCCTCTACATCCGCCTCCCCTTCACCCCTCCAGCCCTCTACATCCTCCTCCCCTTCACCCCTCCAGCCCTCTACATCCTCCTCCCCTTCACCCCTCCAGCCCTCTACATCCTCCTCCCCTTCAACCTCCAGTCCTCTACATCCTCCTCCCCTTCACCCCTCCACCCTCTACATCTCCTCCTCAACCCTCTACATCCTCCTCCCCTTCACCCTCCAGCCCTCTACATCCTCCTCCCCTTCAACCCTCCAGCCCTCTACATCCTCCTCCCCTTCACCCCTCCACCCTCTACATCCTCCTCCCCTTCACCCCTCCGGCCCTCTACATCCTCCTCCCCTTCAACCCTCCAGCCCTCTACATCCTCCTCCCCTTCAACCCTCCAGCCCTCTACATCCTCCTCCCCTTCAACCCTCCAGCCCTCTACATCCTCCTCCCCTTCAACCCTCCAGCCCTCTACATCCTCCTCCCCTTCACCCTCCACCCTCTACATCCTCCTCCCCTTCACCCCCCAGCCCTCTACATCCTCCTCCCCTTCACCCCTCCACATTCCTCCCCTTCACCCCCTCACCCTCTACATCCTCCTCCCCTTCACCCCTCCAGCCCTCTACATCCTCCTCCCCTTCACCCCTCCAGCCCTCTACATCCGCCTCCCCTTCACCCCTCCAGCCCTCTACATCCTCCTCCCCTTCACCCCTCCACCCTCTACATTCTCCTCCCCTTCAACCCTCCAGCCCTCTACATCCTCCTCCCCTTCAACCCTTCAACCCTCCAACCCTCTACATCCTCCTCCCCTTCAACCCTCCAGCCCTCTTCATCCTCCTCCCCTTCAACCCTCCAGTCCTCTACATCCTCATCCCCTTCAACCCTCCACCCTCTACATCCTCCTCCACTTCAACCCTCCAGCCCTCTACATCCTCCTCCCCTTCAACCCTCCACCCTCTACATCCTCCTCCCCTTCAACCCTCCACCCTCTACATCCTCCTCCCCTTCACCCCCCAGCCCTCTACATCCTCCTCCCCTTCAACCCTCCAGCCCTCTACATCCTCCTCCCCTTCAACCCTTCAACCCTCCACCCTCTACATCCTCCTCCCCTTCACCCCCCCAGCCCTCTACATCCTCCTTCCCTTCAACCCCCCAGCCCTCTACATCCTCCTCCCCTTCAACCCTTCAACCCTTCACCCTCTACATCCTCCTCCCCTTCACTCCTCCAGCCCTCTACATCCTCCTCCCCTTCACCCCTCCAGCCCTCTACATCCTCCTCCCCTTCACCCCTCCAGCCCTCTACATCCTCCTCCCCTTCACCCCTCCAGCCCTCTACATCCTCCTCCCCTTCACCCCTCCAGCCCTCTACATCCTCCTCCCCTTCACCCCTCCAGCCCTCTACATCCGCCTCCCCTTCACCCCTCCAGCCCTCTACATCCTCCTCCCCTTCACCCCTCCAGCCCTCTACATCCTCCTCCCCTTCACCCCTCCAGCCCTCTGCATCCTCCTCCCCTTCAACTCTCCAGTCCTCTACATCCTCCTCCCCTTCACCCCTCCACCCTCTACATTCTCCTCCCCTTCACCCCCCATCCCTCTACATCCTCCTCCCCTTCAACCCTCCAGTCCTCTACATCCTCCTCCCCTTCACCCCTCCAGCCCTCTACATCCTCCTCCCCTTCACCCCTCCACCCTCTACATTCTCTTCCCCTTCACCCCTCCAGCCCTCTACATCCTCCTCCCCTTCACCCCTCCAGCCCTCTACATCCTCCTCCCCTTCACCCCTCCAGCCCTCTACATCCTCCTCCCCTTCACCCCTCCAGCCCTCTACATCCTCCTCCCCTTCACCCCTCCAGCCCTCTACATCCTCCTCCCCTTCACCCCTCCAGCCCTCTGCATCCTCCTCCCCTTCAACTCTCCAGTCCTCTACATCCTCCTCCCCTTCACCCCTCCACCCTCTACATTCTCCTCCCCTTCACCCCCCCATCCCTCTACATCCTCCTCCCCTTCAACCCTCCAGTCCTCTACATCCTCCTCCCCTTCACCCCTCCAGCCCTCTACATCCTCCTCCCCTTCACCCCTCCACCCTCTACATTCTCTTCCCCTTCACCCCTCCAGCCCTCTACATCCTCCTCCCCTTCAACCCTCCAGCCCTCTACATCCTCCTCCCCTTCAACCCTTCAACCCTCCACCCTCTACATCCTCCTCCCCTTCAACGCTCCAGTCCTCTACATCCGCCTCCCCTTCAACCCTCCAGTCCTCTACATCCTCCTCCCCTTCAACCCTCCACCCTCTACATCCTCCTCCCCTTCAACCCTCCAGCCCTCTACATCCTCCTCCCCTTCACCCCTCCAGCCCTCTACATCCTCCTCCCCTTCAACCCTCCAGCCCTCTACATCCTCCTCCCCTTCAACCCTTCAACCCTCCACCCTCTACATCCTCCTCCCCTTCACCCCTCCAGCCCTCTACATCCTCCTCCCCTTCAACCCTCCAGCCCTCTACATCCTCCTCCCCTTCAACCCTCCACCCTCTACATCCTCCTCCCCTTCACCCCTCCAGCCCTCTACATCCTCCTCCCCTTCACCCCTCCAGCCCTCTACATCCTCCTCCCCTTCACCCCTCCAGCCCTCTACATCCTCCTCCCCTTCACCCCTCCAGCCCTCTACATCCTCCTCCCCTTCACCCCTCCAGCCCTCTACATCCTCCTCCCCTTCACCCCTCCAGCCCTCTGCATCCTCCTCCCCTTCAACTCTCCAGTCCTCTACATCCTCCTCCCCTTCACCCCTCCACCCTCTACATTCTCCTCCCCTTCACCCCCCCATCCCTCTACATCCTCCTCCCCTTCAACCCTCCAGTCCTCTACATCCTCCTCCCCTTCACCCCTCCAGCCCTCTACATCCTCCTCCCCTTCACCCCTCCACCCTCTACATTCTCTTCCCCTTCACCCCTCCAGCCCTCTACATCCTCCTCCCCTTCAACCCTCCAGCCCTCTATATCCTCCTCCCCATCAACCCTTCAACCCTCCACCCTCTAAATCCTCCTCCCCTTCAACCCTCCAGTCCTCTACATCCGCCTCCCCTTCAATCCTCCAGTCCTCTACATCCTCCTCCCCTTCAACCCTCCACCCTCTACATCCTCCTCCCCTTCAACCCTCCAGCCCTCTACATCCTCCTCCCCTTCAACCCTCCAGCCCTCTACATCCTCCTCCCCTTCAACCCTTCAACCCTCCACCCTCTACATCCTCCTCCCCTTCAACCCTCCAGTCCTCTACATCCTCCTCCCCTTCAACACTCCACCCTCTACATCCTCCTCCCCTTCAACCCTCCAGCCCTCTACATCCTCCTCCCCTTCAACCCTTCAAACCTCCACCCTCTACATCCTCCTCCCCTTCAACCCTCCAGCCCTCTTCATCCTCCTCCCCTTCAACCCTCCAGTCCTCTTCATCCTCCTCCCCTTCAACTCTCCACCCTCTACATCCTCCTCCCCTTCAACCCTCCAGCCCTCTACATCCTCCTTCTCTTCAACCCCCCAGCCCTCTACATCCTCCTCCCCTTCAACCCTCCACCCTCTACATCCTCCTCCCCTTCAACCCTTCAACCCTCCACCCTCTACATCCTCCTCCCCTTCACCCCCCCAGCCCTCTACATCCTCCTCCCCTTCAACCCCCCAGCCCTCTACATCCTCCTCCCCTTCAACCCTTCACCCTCTACATCCTCCTCCCCTTCACCCCTCCAGCCCTCTACATCCTCCTCCCCTTCACCCCTCCAGCCCTCTACATCCTCCTCCCCTTCACCCCTCCAGCCCTCTACATCCTCCTCCCCTTTATCCCTCCAGCCTCTACATCCTCCTCCCCTTCACCCCTCCAGCCCTCTACATCCTCCTCCCCTTCACCCCTCCAGCCCTCTACATCCTCCTCCCCTTCACCCCTCCAGCCCTCTGCATCCTCCTCCCCTTCAACTCTCCAGTCCTCTACATCCTCCTCCCCTTCACCCCTCCACCCTCTACATTCTCCTCCCCTTCACCCCCCATCCCTCTACATCCTCCTCCCCTTCAACCCTCCAGTCCTCTACATCCTCCTCCCCTTCACCCATCCAGCCCTCTACATCCTCCTCCCCTTCACCCCTCCACCCTCTACATTCTCCTCCCCTTCACCCCTCCAGCCCTCTACATTCTCCTCCCCTTCAACCCTCCAGCCCTCTATATCCTCCTCCCTTCAACACTTCAACCCTCCACCCTCTACATCCTCCTCCCCTTCAACCCTCCAGCCCTCTACATCCTCCTCCCCTTCAACCTCCAGTTCTCTACATCCTCCTCCCCTTCAACCCTCCACCCTCTACATCCTCCTCCCATTCAACCCTCCAGCCCTCTACATCCTCCTCCCCTTCAACCCTCCACCCTCTACATCCTCTCCCTCTTCAACCCTCCACCCTCTACATCCTCCTCCCCTTCACCCCCCAGCCCTCTACATCCTCCTCCCCTTCAACCCTCCAGCCCTCTACATCCTCCTCCCCTTCAACCCTTCAACCCTCCACCCTCTACATCCTCCTCCCCTTCACCCCTCCAGCCCTTTACATCCTCCTCCCCTTCACCCCCTCCAACTCTCTACATCCTCCTCCCCTTCACCCCCTCCAGCCCTCTACATCCTCCTCCCCTTCAACCCTCCAGCCCTCTACATCCTCCTCCCCTTCACCCCTCCAGCCCTCTACATCCTCCTCCCCTTCAACCCTCCAGCCCTCTACATCCTCCTCCCCTTCAACCCTCCAGCCCTCTACATCCTCCTCCCCTTCAACCCTCCACCCTCTAC
Organism: Salmo salar; assembly: GCF_965601325.2. Taxonomy (NCBI): domain Eukaryota; kingdom Metazoa; phylum Chordata; class Actinopteri; order Salmoniformes; family Salmonidae; genus Salmo; species Salmo salar. The sequence goes on along the minus strand of NC_138304.1, from coordinate 88,246,663 downwards.
ATCCTCCTCCCCTTCAACCCTCCAGCCCTCTACATCCTCCTCCCCTTCACCTTCAACTCCACCCTCACATCCCCTCCCCTTCACCTCCAGTCCTCTACATCCCCTCCCTTCAACCCTCCAGCCCTCTACATCCTCCTCCCCTTCAACCCCCACCCTCTACATCCCCCTCCCCTTCAACCCTCCAGCCCTCTACATCCTCCTCCCCTTCACCCCTCCAGCCCTCTACATCCTCCTCCCCTTCAACCGTCAAGCCCTCTACATCCTCCTCCCCTTCACCCCCTCCAGCCCTCTACATCCTCCTCCCCTTCAACCCTTCAACCCTCCACCCTCTACATCTGCCTCCCCTTCAACTCTCCAGTCCTCTAAATCCGCCTCCCCTTCAACCCTCCAGCCCTCTACATCCTCCTCCCCTTCAACCCCCCACCCTCTACATCCTCCTCCCCTTCAACCCTCCAGCCCTCTACATCCTCCTCCCCTTCACCCCTCCAGCCCTCTACATCCTCCTCCCCTTCAACCCTCCAGCCCTCTACATCCTCCTCCCCTTCACACCTCCACCCTCTACATCCTCCTCCCCTTCAACCCTCCAGCCCTCTACATCCTCCTCCCCTTCAACCCTTCAACCCTCCACCCTCTACATCCTCCTCCCCTTCAACCCTCCAGTCCTCTACATCCGCCTCCCCTTCAACCCTCCAGCCCTCTACATCCTCCTCCCCTTCAACCCTCCACCCTCTACATCCTCCTCTCCTTCAACCCTCCAGCCCTCTACATCCTCCCCCCTTCACCCCTCCAGCCCTCTACATCCTCCTCCCCTTCAACCCTCCAGCCCTCTATATCCTCCTCCCCTTCAACCCTTCAACCCTCCACCCTCTAAATCCTCCTCCCCTTCAACCCTCCAGTCCTCTACATCCTCCTCCCCTTCAATTCTCCAGTCCTCTACATCCTCCTCCCCTTCAACCCTCCACCCTCTACATCCTCCTCCCCTTCAACCCTCCAGCCCTCTACATCCTCCTCCCCTTCAACCCTTCAACCCTCCACCCTCTACATCCTCCTCCCCTTCAACCCTCCAGCCCTCTACATCCTCCTCCCCTTCAACCCTCCAGTCCTCTACATCCTCCTCCCCTTCAACCCTCCACCCTCTACATCCTCCTCCCCTTCACCCCTCCAGCCCTCTACATCCTCCTCCCCTTCACCCCTCCAGCCGTCTACATCCGCCTCCCCTTCACCCCTCCAGCCCTCTACATCCGCCTCCCCTTCACCCCTCCACCCTCTACATTCTCCTCCCCTTCAACCCTCCAGCCCTCTACATCCTCCTCCCCTTCAACCCTTCAACCCTCCAACCCTCTACATCCTCCTCCCCTTCAACCCTCCAGCCCTCTTCATCCTCCTCCCCTTCAACCCTCCAGTCCTCTACATCCTCCTCCCCTTCAACCCTCCACCCTCTACATCCTCCTCCCCTTCAACCCTCCAGCCCTCTACATCCTCCTCCCCTTCAACCCTCCAGCCCTCTACATCCTCCTCCCCTTCAACCCTCCACCCTCTTCATCCTCCTCCCCTTCACCCCCCAGCCCTCTACATCCTCCTCCCCTTCAACCCTCCAGCCCTCTACATCCTCCTCACCTTCAACCCTTCAACCCTCCACCCTATATATCCTCCTCCCCTTCACCCCCCCAGCCCTCTACATCCTCCTTCCCTTCAACCCCCCAGCCCTCTACATCCTCCTCCCCTTCAACCCTTCACCCTCTACATCCTCCTCCCCTTCACCCCTCCAGCCCTCTACATCCTCCTCCCCTTCACCCCTCCAGCCCTCTACATCCTCCTCCCCTTCACCCCTCCAGCCCTCTACATCCTCCTCCCCTTCACCCCTCCAGCCTCTACATCTGCCTCCCCTTCACCCCTCCAGCCCTCTACATCCTCCTCCCCTTCACCCCTCCAGCCCTCTACATCCTCCTCCCCTTCACCCCTCCAGCCCTCTACATCCGCCTCCCCTTCACCCCTCCAGCCCTCTACATCCTCCTCCCCTTCACCCCTCCAGCCCTCTACATCCTCCTCCCCTTCACCCCTCCAGCCCTCTGCATCCTCCTCCCCTTCAACTCTCCAGTCCTCTACATCCTCCTCCCCTTCACCCCTCCACCCTCTACATTCTCCTCCCCTTCACCCCCCATCCCTCTACATCCTCCTCCCCTTCAACCCTCCAGTCCTCTACATCCTCCTCCCCTTCACCCCTCCAGCCCTCTACATCCTCCTCCCCTTCACCCCTCCACCCTCTACATTCTCCTCCCCTTCACCCCTCCAGCCCTCTACATCATCTTCCCCTTCAACCCTCCAGCCCTCTACGTCCTCCTCCCCTTCACCCCCCCCAGCCCTCTACATCCTCCTCCCCTTCAACCCTCCAGCCCTCTACATCCTCCTCCCCTTCAACCCTCCACCCTCTACATCCTCCTCCCCTTCACCCCCCAGCCCTCTACATCCTCCTCCCCTTCAACCCTCCAGCCCTCTACATCCTCCTCCCCTTCAACCCTTCAACCCTCCACCCTCTACATCCTCCTCCCCTTCACCCCTCCAGCCCTTTACATCCTCCTCCCCTTCACCCCCTCCAGCCCTCTACATCCTCCTCCCCTTCACCCCCTCCAGCCCTCTACATCCTCCGCCCCTTCAACCCTCCAGCCCTCTACATCGTCCTCCCCTTCACCCCTCCAGCCCTCTACATCCTCCTCCCCTTCACCCCTCCACCCTCTACATTCTCCTCCCCTTCAACCCTCCAGCTCTCTACGTCCTCCTCCCCTTCACCCCCAGCCCTCTACATCCTCCTCCAATTCAACCCTCCAGCCCTCTACATCCTCCTCCCCTTCAACCCTCCAGCCCTCTACATCCTCCTCCCCTTCACCCCTCCACCCTCTACATTCTCCTCCCCTTCACCCCTCCAGCCCTCTACATCATCTTCCCCTTCAACCCTCCAGGCCTCTACGTCCTCCTCCCCTTCACCCCCCCAGCCCTCTACATCCTCCTCCCCTTCAACCCTCCAGCCCTCTACATCCTCCTCCCCTTCAACCCTCCACCCTCTACATCCTCCTCCCCTTCACCCCCCAGCCCTCTACATCCTCCTCCCCTTCAACCCTCCAGCCCTCTACATCCTCCTCCCCTTCAACCCTTCAACCCTCCACCCTCTACATCCTCCTCCCCTTCACCCCTCCAGCCCTCTACATCCTCCTCCCCTTCACCCCTCCAGCCCTCTACATCCTCCTCCCCTTCACCCCCTCCAGCCCTCTACATCCTCCTCCCCTTCAACCCTCCAGCCCTCTACATCCTCCTCCCCTTCACCCCTCCAGCCCTCTACATCCTCCTTCCCTTCACCCCTCCACCCTCTACAATCTCCTCCCCTTCAACCCTCCAGCTCTCTACGTCCTCCTCCCCTTAGCCCCCAGCCCTCTACATCCTCCTCCAATTCAACCCTCCAGCCCTCTACATCCTCCTCCCCTTCAACCCTCCAGCCCTCTACATCCTCCTCCCCTTCACCCCCCAGCCCTCTACATCCTCCTCCCCTTCAACCCTCCAGCCCTCTACATCCTCCTCCCCTTCAACCCTTCAACCCTCCACCCTCTACATCCTCCTCCCCTTCACCCCGCCAGCCCTTTACATCCTCCTCCCCTTCACCCCCTCCAGCCCTCTACATCCTCCTCCCCTTCATCCCCTCCAGCCCTCTACATCCTCCGCCCCTTCAACCCTCCAGCCCTCTACATCGTCCTCCCCTTCACCCCTCCAGCCCTCTACATCCTCCTCCCCTTCACCCCTCCACCCTCTACATTCTCCTCCCCTTCACCCCTCCAGCCCTCTACATCCTCCTCCCCTTCACCCCTCTCCAACCCTCTACATCCTCCTCCCCTTCACCCCTCCACCCTCTACATTCTCCTCCCCTTCACCCCTCCAGCCCTCTACATCATCTTCCCCTTCAACCCTCCAGCCCTCTACGTCCTCCTCCCCTTCACCCCCCAGCCCTCTACATCCTCCTCCCCTTCAACCCTCCAGCCCTCTACGTCCTCCTCCCCTTCAACCCTTCAACCCTCCACCCTCTACATCCTCCTCCCCTTCACCCCGCCAGCCCTTTACATCCTCCTCCCCTTCACCCCCTCCAGCCCTCTACATCCTCCTCCCCTTCACCCCCTCCAGCCCTCTACATCCTCCTCCCCTTCACCCCCTCCAGCCCTCTACATCCTCCTCCCCTTCAACCCTCCAGCCCTCTACATCGTCCTCCCCTTCACCCCTCCAGCCCTCTACATCCTCCTCCCCTTCACCCCTCCACCCTCTACATTCTCCTCCCCTTCAACCCTCCAGCCCTCTACATCCTCCTCCCCTTCACCCCCAGCCCTCTACATCCTCCTCCAATTCAACCCTCCAGCCCTCTACATCCTCCTCCCCTTCACCCCTCCAGTCCTCTATATCCTCCTCCCCTTCACCCCTCCACCCTCTACATTCTCCTCCCCTTCACCCCTCCAGCCCTCTACATCATCTTCCCCTTCAACCCTCCAGCCCTCTACGTCCTCCTCCCCTTCACCCCCCAGCCCTCTACATCCTCCTCCCCTTCAACCCTCCAGCCCTCTACATCCTCCTCCCCTTCAACCCTCCAGCCCTCTACATCCTCCTCCCCTTCAACCCTCCACCCTCTACATCCTCCTCCCCTTCACCCCCCAGCCCTCTACATCCTCCTCCCCTTCAACCCTCCAGCCCTCTACATCCTCCTCCCCTTCAACCCTTCAACCCTCCACCCTCTACATCCTCCTCCCCTTCACCCCTCCAGCCCTTTACATCCTCCTCCCCTTCACCCCCTCCAGCCCTCTACATCCTCCTCCCCTTCACCCCCTCCAGCCCTCTACATCCTCCGCCCCTTCAACCCTCCAGCCCTCTACATCGTCCTCCCCTTCACCCCTCCAGCCCTCTACATCCTCCTCCCCTTCACCCCTCCACTCTCTACATTCTCCTCCCCTTCAACCCTCCAGCTCTCTACGTCCTCCTCCCCTTAGCCCCCAGCCCTCTACATCCTCCTCCAATTCAACCCTCCAGCCCTCTACATCCTCCTCCCCTTCAACCCTCCAGCCCTCTACATCCTCCTCCCCTTCACCCCTCCAGCCCTCTACATCCTCCTCCCCTTCAACCCTCCAGCCCTCTACATCCTCCTCCCCTTCAACCCTTCAACCCTCCACCCTCTACATCCTCCTCCCCTTCACCCCGCCAGCCCTCTACATCGTCCTCCCCTTCAACCCTCCAGCCCTCTACATCCTCCTCCCCTTCACCCCTCCAGCCCTCTACATCCTCCTCCCCTTCAACCCTCCAGCCCTCTACATCGTCCTCCCCTTCACCCCTCCAGCCCTCTACATCCTCCTCCCCTTCACCCCTCCACCCTCTACATTCTCCTCCCCTTCACCCCTCCAGCCCTCTACATCCTCCTCCCCTTCACCCCTCTCCAACCCTCTACATCCTCCTCCCCTTCACCCCTCCACCCTCTACATTCTCCTCCCCTTCACCCCTCCAGCCCTCTACATCATCTTCCCCTTCAACCCTCCAGCCCTCTACGTCCTCCTCCCCTTCACCCCCCAGCCCTCTACATCCTCCTCCCCTTCAACCCTCCAGCCCTCTACGTCCTCCTCCCCTTCAACCCTTCAACCCTCCACCCTCTACATCCTCCTCCCCTTCACCCCGCCAGCCCTTTACATCCTCCTCCCCTTCACCCCCTCCAGCCCTCTACATCCTCCTCCCCTTCACCCCCTCCAGCCCTCTACATCCTCCGCCCCTTCAACCCTCCAGCCCTCTACATCGTCCTCCCCTTCACCCCTCCAGCCCTCTACATCCTCCTCCCCTTCACCCCTCCACCCTCTACATCTCTCCTCCCCTTCACCCCTCCAGCCCTCTACATCCTCCTCCCCTTCACCCCTCTCCAACCCTCTACATCCTCCTCCCCTTCACCCCTCCACCCTCTACATTCTCCTCCCCTTCACCCCTCCAGCCCTCTACATCATCTTCCCCTTCAACCCTCCAGCCCTCTACATCCTCCTCCCCTTCACCCCCCTGCCCTCTACATTCTCCTCCAATTCAACTCTCCAGCCCTCTACATCCTCCTCCCCTTCAACCCTCCAGCCCTCTACATCCTCCTCCCCTTCACCCCTCCACCCTCTACATCCTCCTCCCCTTCACCCCCTCCAGCCCTCTACATCCTCCTCCCCTTCAACCCTTCAACCCTCCACCCTCTACATCCTCCTCCCCTTCACCCCTCCAGTCCTCTACATCCGCCTCCCCTTCAACCCTCCAGCCCTCTACATCCTCCTCCCCTTCAACCCTCCACCCTCTACATCTTCCTCCCCTTCAACCCTCCAGCCCTCCACATCCTCCTCCCCTTCACCCCTCCAGCCCTCTACATCCTCCTCCCCTTCAACCCTCAAGCCCTCTACATCCGCCTCCCCTTCACCCCTCCACCCTCTACAGCCTCCTCCCCTTCAACCCTCCAGCCCTCTACATCCTCCTCCCCTTCAACCCTTCAACCCTCCACCCTCTACATCCTCCTCCCCTTCAACTCTCCAGTCCTCTACATCCGCCTCCCCTTCAACTCTCCAGCCCTCTACATCCTCCTCCCCTTCAACCCTCCACCCTCTACATCCTCCTCTCCTTCAACCCTCCAGCCCTCTACATCCTCCCCCCTTCAACCCTCCAGCCCTCTACATCCTCCTCCCCTTCAACCCTCCAGCCCTCTACATCCTCCTCCAATTCAACTCTCCAGCCCTCTACATCCGCCTCCCCTTCAACTCTCCAGCCCTCTACATCCTCCTCCCCTTCAACCCTCCACCCTCTACATCCTCCTCTCCTTCAACCCTCCAGCCCTCTACATCCTCCCCCCTTCAACCCTCCAGCCCTCTACATCCTCCTCCCCTTCAACCCTTCAACCCTCCACCCTCTACATCCTCCTCCCCTTCAACCCTCCAGCCCTTTACATCCTCCTCCCCTTCAACTCTCCAGCCCTCTACATCTGCCTCCCCTTCACCCCCTCCGGCCCTCTACATCCTCCTCCCCTTCAACCCTCCAGCCCTCTACATCCTCCTTCCCTTCAACCCTCCAGCCCTCTACATCCTCCTCCCCTCTACCCCCTCCACACTCCTCCCCTTCACCCCCTACCGCCCTCCTACCCTCTACATCCTCCTCCCCTTCACCCCCCAGCCCTCGTACCCTCTACATCCTCCTCCCCTTCACCCCTCCACATTCCTCCCCTTCACCCCCTACAGCCCTCCTACATCCTCCTCCCCTTCACCCCCCCAGCCCCCATACCCTCTACATCCTCCTCCCCTTCACCCCTCCACATTCCTCCCTTTCACCCCCTCCAGCCCTCCTACATCCTCCTCCCTTTCACCCCCCCAGCCCCTGTACCCTCTACATCCTCCTCCCCTTCATGCCCTCCACACTCCTGCCCTTCACCCCCTCCAACCCTCCTACCCTCTACATCCTGCTCCCCTTCACCCCCCCAGCCCCCGTACCCTCTACATCCTCCTCCCCTTCACCCCTCCACCCTCTACATCCTCCTCCCCTTCACCCCTCCTCCCTTCACCACCTCCACCCTCTACATCCTCCTCCCCTTCACCCCTCCTCCCTTCCACCACCTCCTTCCGGTCACCCTCTACATACTCCTCCCCTTACCCCCTCCCCCCCTCTAACCCTCTACATCCTCCTCCCCTCCACCCCTCTACATCCTCCTCCCCTTCACCCCCCCAGCCCCCGTACCCTCTACATCCTCCTCCCCTTCACCCCTCCACCCTCTACATCCTCCTCCCCTTCACCACCTCCAACCTCTACATTCTCCTCCCCTTCACCCCTCCTCCCTTCACCACCTCCACCCTCTACATCCTCCTCCCCTTCACCCCTCCTCCCTTCCACCACCTCCTTCCGGTCACCCTCTACATACTCCTCCCCTTACCCCCTCCTCCCCTCTAACCCTCTACATCCTCCTCCCCTCCACCCCTCTACATCCTCCTCCTCTTCAGCTCTTCGACCCCTCCGTCTGATGACCCACTGGGGCAGGCAGATAAGAACTCATTACTTATGTGCAGATTACTAATGATTACCCCCTCCACTCTTCACTCTGTCATACGGAGACTGACAGATGGGTTGGCAGAGGCTGAGAGATCAGTAGGTAAACTAAACATGAAGGCGAGTGGGTGAATTATGATTCCCTGGGTGTCTTTCTGTAAAGACAATTCTCCAGGTGTAGAATTGATGGTTAGGTCTTCTGATGTTCAAATGTACTTTCCAAGGTCTCTGAGTTATGAACTTCTAGGTGAATTATGATTCTCTGGTTTGTTGTATGCTAGAGACCGAATCCTCAATAGGTGTGGGAAAGATGGTTGAATCCTCAGATGTTCAAATATGTCTTCTAAGGTTTCTGTGTCAGAGAGAAAAAAAACAGTGGCATCGGAGTTAATTCCCCTGCATTATTTATAATTCCTTCTAACAACGGGACTGAAGCCTTGTCTCAGCAAGACTGAAACTTTTTTAAACAAAGACTTTTCACAAATCCCCGATTGTAAACGCAGCAGACATTGTAACTTTTGAGCAGAGTTCCAAGGAGATGGCACTGGTTTGAGAAAATATATAACCACCAAATGTAGAGTGACTTGTTCTCCCTTCAGTTCTGTGTACGTGTGGGTGCATGTGTGTGTGATTGTATGTGTGTGGTTGTGTGTGTGTGTGTGTGAGTGCGAGTTAGTGTGTGTCTGGACGTTTTGGATTGTGTATGAGGGTGATTGCAATATGTGTGTGTGTGTGTGTTTGTGTGTGTGTGTGTGTGTGTGTGTGCTTGCTCATACTTTTTTGGGATGATTCAGCAGCTGTCCACTTGTCTGTCATTGGGCACAGCTGCTCATCATGGTGGAATCCCTCCACTTCCTGCCTCCCATCACCTGCCCTTTAACAGGAGGCCTCTGCTTGTCTTTTCAATTCAATACCATGTTATCTGCAGTACATCACAGTTCCCCTTCATTTTGGGTCAAATCAAAGTGATGGAGAATCGAGGGGCATTAATGCCCAAACTATCGAGGGTGGCTGATGTCCCTACAACAGGGGGAAGTTCATCAGACCAGACCAAGGGCCTTATGAATGGCCGCTTCCTCCTCTAACTCAGCTGTCAGTCAACCGACCAATGACACCAAGAACCTTGGGATATGTTTTTGTTCCTCTACAGTGGAGAGCAAGGTGACAGTGTAGCATTCATTCTGAAGCCATTTGTTTCAAATGCAGTGTCGGATACCAGATCACCTGCTTGAACGGAAAAAAACAGACCAAAGACACAACCTTTTTCAGTTGCACTTTAGTGTGCAGTGCTGACTTAACAGGGTAACAAATCAAATCAAATGTTATCTGTCACATGCGCCAAATACAACAGGTACAGTGAAATGCTTACTTACAAGCCCTGAACTAACAGTGCAGTTCAAGAAGAGTTAAGAAAATATTTACCAAGTAGACTAAAATAAAAAGTCATAATAAAAAGTAACACAAGAAGAATAACGAGGCTATATACAGGGGGCCGAGTCAGAGTGCGAGTCAGTGTGCGGGGGTACAGGTTAGTTGAGGTAATTTGTAAATGTAGGTGGTGGTGGTGAAGTGACTATGCATAGATAGTAAACAGCGAGTAGCAGCAGTGTCTGGTGGCGATTTTATTAATTGTTCAGCAGTCTTATGGCTTGGAAGCTGTTGAGGAGCCTTTTGCTCCTAGACTTGGCGCTCCAGTACCGCTTGCCGTGCGGTAGCAGAGAAAACAGTCTATAACTTGGGTGACTGGAGTCTCTGACAGGCCGACCTATTGTACAGGTCCTGGATGGCAGGAAGCTTGACCCCAGTGATGCCCTGGGCCGTTTGCAAGACCCTCTGTAGCGCCTTACTGTCAGATGCCAAGCAGTTGCCATACCAGGCGGTGATGCAACTGGTCAGGATGCTCTCGATGGTGCAGCTGTAGAAACTTTTGAGGATCTGGGGACCAATGCCAAATCTTTTCTCCTGAGGGGGAAAAGGTTTTGTCGTGCCCTCTTCACGACTATCTTGGTGTGTTTGGACCATGATAGTTCGTTGGTGATGTGGACACCAAGGAACTTGAAACTCTCGACCTGCTCCACTACAGGCCCGTCGATGTTAACCTGTTATGGATAGGGGGCAGTATTTTCACGGCTGGATAAAAAATGTACCCGATTTAATCTGGTTACTACTCCTGCCCAGTAACTACAATATGCATATAATTATTGGCTTTGGATAGAAAACACTCCAAAGTTTCTAAAACTGTTTGAATGGTGTCTGTGAGTATAACAGAACTCAAATGGCAGGTCAAAACCTGAGAGATTCCTTTACAGGAAGTGGCCTGTCTGACCATTTCTTGAACTTCTTTTCCATCTCTATCTTTTACAAAGGATCTCTGCTCTAACGTGACACTTCCTACGTCTTCCACGGGCGCTCAGAGCCCGGGAAAAAACAGAATGTCGTCATCCCAGCCCCAGGCTGAAACACATTATCGCCTTTCTCAAGTGGCCGATCAAGGGACTGTGGGCTTAGGCGCGTGCACTGGCCGCCCCCGTCTTTGTGATTTTTCCTCTGTTTGCCGAAAAGGAGATTCCCGGTCGGAATATTATCGCTTTTTTACGAGATAAATTGCATAAAAATTGATTTTAAACAGCGGTTGACATGCTTCGAAGTACGGTAATGGAATATTTTGAATTTTTTTGTCACGAATTGCGCCATGCGCCCGACCCTGATTTACCATTTCGGATAGTGTCTTGAACGCACGAACAAAACGCCGCTATTCGGATATAACGATGGATTATTTTGGACCAAACCAACATTTGTTATTGAAGTAGCAGTCCTGGGAGTGCATTCTGACGAAGACAACAAAAGATAATCAAACTTTTATAATAGTAAATCTGATATTGGTGAAGGCTAAACTTGCCGGGTGTCTAAATAGCTAGCCCGTGATGGCTGGGCTATGTACTTAGAATATTGCAAAATGTGCTTTCACCAAAAAGCTATTTTAAAATCGGACATATCGAGTGCATAGAGGAGTTCTGTATCTATAATTCTTAAAATAATTGTTATGCTTTTTGTGAACGTTTATCGTGAGTAATTTAGTAAATTGTTAGCAAATTCCCCGGAAGTTTGCGGGGGGTATGCTAGTTCTGAACGTCACATGCTAATGTAAAAAGCTGTTTTTTGATATAAATATGAACTTGATTGAACAAAACATGCATGTATTGTATAACATAATGTCCTAGGTGTGTCATCTGATGAAGATCATCAAAGGTTAGTGCTGCATTTAGCTGTCTTCTGGGTTTTTGTGACATTATATGCTAGCTTGAAAAATGGGTGTCTGATTATTTCTGGCTTGGTACTCTGCTGACATAATCTAATGTTTTGCTTTCGCTGTAAAGCCTTTTTGAAATCGGACAGTGTGGTTAGATAAAGGAGAGTCTTGTCTTTAAAATGCTGTGAAATAGTCATATGTTTGAAAAATTTAAGTTTTTGTATTTTTGAGGAATTCGTAATTCGCGCCACGCCTATCATTGGATATTGGAGCAGGTGTTCCGCTAGCGCAACGTCTAGATGTAAGAGGTTAATAGGGGCCTGTTCAGCCCGCATTTACCTGTAGTCCACGATCAGCTCCTTTGTCTTGCTCACATTGAGGGAGAGGTTGTTGTCCTGGCACCACACTGCCAGTTCTCTGACCTCCTTCCTATAGGCCATCTCATAGTTGTCGGTGATCAGGCCTACCACTGTTGTGTCGTCAGCAACCTTAATGATGGTGTTGGAGTTGTGTTTGGCCACGCAGTCGTGGGTGAACAGGGAATACAGGAGGGAACTAAGTACACACCCCTGAGGGGCCCCAGTGTTAAGGATCAGCATGGCAGTATGGCAGTGCGGGGGCACCGGTGTCGAGGTAATTAAGGTAATTATGTACATGCAGGAAGGGTTATTAAAGTGGCTATGGATAGATAATAACAGAGAGTAGCAGCAGCGGGGGGGGGGGGGGGTGTAAATAGTCTGGGTAGCCATTTGATTAGCTGTTCAGGAGTCTTATGGCTTGGGGATAGAAGCTGTTCAGAAGCCTCTTGCACCTAGAATTGGCACTCCGGTACACTCCGGTCCAGGATGGCAAGCAGCTTGGCTCCAGTGATGTGCTGGGCCATACACACTACCCTCTGTAGCGCCTTGCGGTCGGAGGCCGAGCAGTTGCCATACCAGGCAGTGATGCAACCCGTCAGGATGCTCTCGATGGTGCAGCTGTAAAACCTTTTGAGGATCTGAGGACAGATGCCAAATATTTTCAGTCTCCTGACGAGGAAAAGGTTTTGTCGTGCCCTCTTCATGACTGTCTTGGTGTGCGTGGACCATGTTAGTTTGATGGTGATATGGAGGCAAAGGAACTTGAGGATGTCAACCTTCTCCACTACAGTCCCGTCGATGAGAATGAGTCATGCTCGGTCCTCCTTTTCCTGTAGTCCACGATCATCTCCTTAGTCTTGATCACGTTGAGGGAGAGGTTGTTGTCCTTGCACCACACGATCAGGTCTCTGACCTCCTCCCTATAGGCTGTCTCATCGTTGTCGGTGGTCAGGCCTACCACTGTTGTGTCATCAGCAAACTTAATGATGGTTTTGGAGTTGTGCCTGCCTGTGCAGTCATGAGTGAACAGGGATTACAGGAGGCACTGAGCACGCACCCCTGAGGGGCCACCGTGTTGAGGATCAGTGTGGCGGATGTGTTGTTACCTACCCTTACCACCTGGGCGCGGCCCATCAGGAAGTCCAGGATCCAGTTGCAGAGGGAGGTGTATAGTCCCAGAGTCCTTAGCTTAGTGCTAAGCTTTGAGGGCACTATGGTGTTGAACGCTGAGCTCTAGTCAACGCTGAGCTCTTCTCACATAGGTGTTCCTTTTGTCCAGGTGGGAAAGAGCAGTGTGGAGTGCAATAGAGATTGCATCATCTGTGCGTCTGTTGGGGCGGTATGCAAATTGGAGTGGGTCTAGGGTTTCTGGGATAACGGTGTTAATGTGAGCCAAGACCAGCGTTTCAAAGCATTTCATGGCTACAGATGTGAGTGGTATGGGTCGGTAGTCATTTAGGCAGGTTACCTTAGTGTTCTGGGGTGTTCTTGGTGGTCTGCTTGAAACATGTTGGTATTACAGACTCAGACAGAGAGAGGTTGGTCAGCACATGCTCAGAGTACATGTCCTGGTAATCCATCTGGCCCAGTGGTCTTGTGAATGTTGACCTGTTTAAAGGTCTTACATCGGCTGCGGAGAGCGTGATCACACAGTCATCTAGAACAGCTGATGCTCTCATGCATGTTTCAGTGTTACTTGCCTCGAAGCGAGCATAGAAGTTATTTAGCTCATCTGGTAGGCTCGTGTCACTGGGCAGCTCTCGGCTGTGCTTCTCTTTGTAGTCTGTAAAAGTTTGCAAGCCCTGCCACATCCGACGAGTGTCGGAGCCGGTGTAGTAAGATTCGATCTTAGTCCTGCATTGATGCTTTGCCTGTGTGATGGTTCATCTGAGGGCATAGCGGGATTTCTTAGAAGTTTCCGGGTTAGAGTCCCGCTCCTTGAAAGCAGCAGCTCTACCCTTTAGCTCAGTGCAAATGTTGCCTGTAATCCATGGCTTCTGGTTGGGGTGTGTACGTACAGTCACTGTGGAGATGATGTCCTCGATGAACTTATTGATAAAGTCAGTGACTGATGTGGTGTACTCCTCAATGCCATCGGAAGAACTCCAGAACATATTCCAGTCTGTGCTAGCAAAACAGTCTTGTAGTTTAGCATCTGCTTCATCTGACCACTTTTTTATAGGCCGAGTCACTGGTGCTTCCTGCTTTAATTTTTGCTTGTAAGCAGGAATCAGGAGTTATGGTCAGATTTGCCAAATGGAGGGCGAAGGAGAGCTTTGTACACGTTTCTGTGTGTGGAGTAGAGGTGGTCTAGAATTTTTTTCCCTCTGGATGCACATTTAACATGTTGATAGATATTCGGTAAAACTGATTTTAAGTTTCCCTGCATTAAAGTCCCCGGCCACTAGGAGCACTGTCTCTGGATGAGCTTTTTCCTGTTTGCTTATGGCGGAATAAGGCTAATTTTGTGCGGTTTTAGTGCCAACGTCGCTCTGTGGCGGTATGTAGACAGCTATGAAAAATACAGATGAAAACTTTCTAGGTCGATAGTGTGGTCTACAGTTTATCATGAATTACTCTACCTCAGGCCAGCAAAACCTTGAGACTTCCTTAGATATCATGTACCAGCTGTTTTTTACATAAATGCATAGGCCCCCACCCCGTGTCTTACCAGAGGCTGCTGTTCTGTTTTACTGATAGAGTGTATAACCCGCCAGCTGTATGTTCTTAATGTCATCGTTTAGCCTGTTTGGGATAGGGGGCAGTATTTTCACGGCCGGATAAAAACGTACCCGATTTAATATTGTTACTACTCCTGCCCAGTAACTATAATATGCAAATAGTTAGTAGATTTGGATAGAAAACATTCTAAAGTTTCTAAAACTGTTTGAATGGTGTCTGTGAGTATAACAGAACTCATATGGCAGGCCAAAACCTGAAAAGATTCTATACGGGAAGTGCCCTGTCTGACCATTTCTTGTCCTTATTTAGCCTCTTTATCGAAAATACAGCTGCTGTAATGTGACATTTTCTAAGGCTTTCATTGGCTCTAGGAAGGTGGCAGAAAGTGGAATGATAGCTCTGCAGTCTCTGGGCGAAAAACAGCAGGGGTTTTGGAGAGTGGTCCTTCTGAGAACAATGACACTGGCGCGCGCATGCATGTGACGACTCCATGTTTTTCTTTCTCTCTTTGAACAAATACGTCGTCGCCCGGTTGGAATATTATCGCTATTTTACAAGAAAAAACGCATAAAAATTGATTTTAAACAGCGTTTGACATGCTTCGAAGTACGGTAATGGAGTATTTTAAATTTTTTTGTCACGAAACGCGCCGGCGCGTCACCCTTCGGATAGTTACCTGAACGCACGAACAAAACGGAGCTATTTGGATATAACTATGGATTATTTCGAACCAAAACAACATTTGTTGTTGAAGTAGAAGTCCTGGGAGTGCATTCTGACGAAGAACAGCAAAGGTAATCCAATTTTTCTTTTAGTAAATCTGAGTTTGGTGAGTGCCAAACTTGGTGGGTGTCAAAATAACTAGCCGTGATGGCCGGGCTATCTACTCAGAATATTGCAAAATGTGCTTTCACCAAAAAGCGATTTTAAAATCGGACACCGCGATTGCATGAAGGAGTTCTGTATCTATAATTCTTAAAATAATTGTTATGTTTTTTGGCAACGTTTATCGTGAGCAATTTAGTAAATTCACCGGAAGTTTTCGGTGGGTATGCTAGTTCTGAACAAAACATGCTAATGTAAAAAACTGGTTTTTGATATAAATATGAACTTGATTGAACAAAACATGCATGTATTGTATAACATAATGTCCTAGGAGTGTCATCTGATGAAGATCATCAAAGGTTAGTGCTACATTTAGCTGTGGTTTTGGGTTTTGTGACATATATGCTAGCTTGAAAAATGGGTGTGTGATTATTTCTGTAAAGCCTTTTTGAAATCGGACAATGTGGTTAGATAAAGGAGAGTCTTATCTTTCAAATGGTGTAAAATAGTCATATGTTTGAGAAATAGAAATTATAGCATTTTTAAGTTTTTTCGTATTTCGCGCCAGGCTCTACCATTGGATATTGGCGAGGCGTTCCGTAGAGGTTAGCCACGACTCGGTGAAGATATTACAGTTCTTAATGTCCCGTTGGTAGGATATACGTGCTTTCAGTTCGTCCCATTTATTTTCCAGCGCTTGAACGTTAGCTATCAGAACGGAAGGCAAGGGCAGATTAGCCAGATTGTGCCTGACCTTATCTTTTGCCTCGAAATCTCAGTTTCCTTCTCCAGCGAATCACAGGGCAGCAACATTATGTTCAAAAGAAGTTACGAACAACGCAAAAAAACTAAAACAAAATAGCATGATTGGTTGAGAGCCGATAAGAAGGCAGCGTAGGGCTGCCGGCGCCATCATAAAACAACCGGCGCCATCATAAAGCAACAGGGAAATAACACTGTAACAACAGGAAAATAACACTGTAACAAGAGGGAAATAACAGGGTAACGACAGGGAAATAACAGAAACAAGAGGGAAATAACACGGTAACAACAGGGAAATAACACGGTAATAAGAGAGAAATATCAGGAAACAGGGAAAGAACACGTAACAAAAGGGAAATAACAGGAAGCAATAGGGAAATAACACATAACAGGGAAATAATAGAAAACAAAAGGGAACTAACACAGTAACAACAGGGAAATAACACGGTAACAAATAACATTTTGTTGTCACATACACATGGTTAGCAGATGTTAATGCGAGTGTAGCGAAATGCTTGTGCTTCTAGATCCGACAGTGCAGTAATATCTAACAAGTAATCTATCAATTCCCCAGCAACTACCTAATACACACAAATCTAAAGGGGTGAATAAGAATATGTACATATAACTATATGAATGAGCGATGGCTGGGCGGCATAGGCAAGGTGCAATAGATGGCATAAGGTACAGTATATACATATGAGGGCGGTGCAGTTGCGGTTGAGGGCGGTGCAGTTGCCGTACCATGCTGTGATACAGCCTGACAGAATGCTCTCGATTGTGCATCTATAAAAGTTTAGCTGTGTTTTAGCTGACAAGACAAATTTCAGCCTCCTGAGGTTGAAGAGGCGCTGTTGTGCCTTCTTCACCATTCTGTCTGTGTGGGTGGACCATTTCAGTTTGTCTGTGATATGTACGCCAAGGAACTTAAAACTTTCCACCTTCTCCACTGCTTCGATGTGGATAAGGGGGCGCTCCCTCTGCTGTTTCCTGAAGTCCACGATCATCTCCTTTGTTTTGTTGACGTTGAGTGAGAGGTTATTTCCTGACACCACACTCCGAGTGTCCTCACTTCCTCCCTGTAGGCTGGCTCGTCATTGTTGGTAATCAAGCCCACTACTGTTGTGTCGTCTGCAAACTTGAGGATTGAGTTGGAGGAGTGCATGGCCACGCAGTCATGGGTGAACAGGGAATACAGGGGGCTGAGCACGCACACCCTTGTGGGGCCCCAGTGTTGAGGGTCAGCGAAGTGGAGATGTTGTTTCCTACCTTCACCACATGGGGGCAGCCCGTCAGAAAGTCCAGGACCCAATTGCACAGGGCGGGGTTGATACCCAGGGTCTCCAGCTTGATGATGAGCTTGGAGGGTACTGTGGTGTTGAATGCTGAGCTGTAGTCAATGAACAGCATTCTTACATAGGTATTCCTCTTGTCCTTATGGGTTAGGGCAGTGTGCAGTGTGATGGCGATTGCATCATCTGTGGACCTGTTGGTGCGGTATGCAAACTGAAGTGGGTCTAGGGTGGCTGGTAAGGTGGAGGTGATATGATCCTTGACTAGTCTCTCAAAGCACTTCATGATGACAGAAGTGAGTGCTACGTGGCGATAGTCATTTAGTTCAGTTACCTTCGCCTTCTTGGGTACAGGAACAATGTTGGCCATCTTGAAGCATGTGGGGACAGCAGACTGGGATAGGGAGCAAATTAACATGTCCGTAAACACACCAGCCAGTTGGTCTGCGCATGCTCTGAGGACGCGGCTAGGGATGCTGTCTGGGCCAGCAGCCTTGCGAAGGTTTAAATGTCTTACTCACGTCGGCCACGGAGAAGGAAGGGGGCGCAGTCCTTGTTAGCGGGAAATAATGCGTTAACAGGAAAATAACACGGTAACAACAGGGAAATAACAAGAAACAAGAGGGCAATAACACAATAACAACAGGGAAATAACACAGTAACAACAGGGAAATAACACAGTAACAACAGGGAAATAACACAGTAACAACAGGGAAATAACAAGAAACAAGAGGGCAATAACACAATAACAACAGGGAAATAACACAGTAACAACAGGGAAATAACACAGTAACAACAGGGAACTAACACAGTAACAACAGGGAAATAACACAGTAACAACAGGGAAATAACACAGTAACAACAGGGAAATAACACAGTAACAACAGGGAAATAACACAGTAACAACAGGGAAATAACACAGTAACAACAGGGAAATAACATGAAACAACAGGGAAATAACATGGTAACAATAAGTAAATAACATAGTAACAGGGAAATAACACAGTAACAACAGGGAAATAACACAGTAACAACAGGGAACTAACACAGTAACAACAGGGAAACAACACAGTAACAACAGGGAAATAACACAGTAACAACAGGGAAATAACACAGTAACAACAGGGAAATAACGCGGTAACAACAGGGAAATAACACAGTAACAACAGGGAAATAACATGAAACAACAGGGAAATAACATGGTAACAATAAGTAAATAACATAGTAACAGGGAAATAACACGGTAACAACAGGGAAATAACACAGTAACAACAGGGAAATGACACAGTAACAACAGGGAAATAACACAGTAACAACAGGGAAATAACACAGTAACAACAGGGAAATAACGCGGTAACAACATAGAACTAACACGGTAACGACAGGAAATGAACATGGTATCGACAGCGAAATAACAGGAAACAACAAGGTAACAACACGGTAATCAACTGTTCATAGTTTGTATGAATCTGCTGAGAAAAGGTGACATAGCATTGAATACTTTCTACATAACTTGTGCTTATTACCTGCTATTTATAGTTCTTAATAAAGTAATGAATTTATCTTTCTACATAACAACCACCATATAATTTTGTCACACTTTACATCCTTATTTAGCAACTATATACTAACTATGAATGGGTTATTACCTCGTTGTTAACTTGTTGTTGCCGTGTTATTTCCCTGTTTTTACCCTGGTAATTCAGCACTGTAAACTAAAGCGCTACCCATTTTTCTAACCTATTCTAATAAAGTTTAGGCAATTGGTTTTAAAATCAAATCACCACTCAAAGTCACTGACTATCTATGGAGTCATAGAACTATAGATACTGTGGACATATTCGTCAAACTGAAACAAGGAAACAAGTACATGAAGAATGCGACAAAATGTCAATTTCACAGGTACACTGAGTGTTAGTACTACTGCAGAGAGTGTGAAGTTGCATCGATGTGCGAGAGAGTGGAAAACACCATGAGAGGGAGAGGGAGAGGGAGGAGAGGGAGAGAGCAAGAGAGAGCAAGAGAGAGCGAGAGAGCAAGAAAGAGCAAGAGAGAGAGAAAGAGAGAGAGTGAGAGCGAGAGCGAGCGAGAACAAGAGAGAGCGAGAGAGGAGCACAAATTAAGAGAAAACAAAAGAACAGGAGAGAAGAGGAGAGGTGCGTGCTACTCACGTAGGCACTGAGGCACCATTCCGTTCCAGGTGCCGTTGCCCACGCAGGTGAGGATGGCAGGGAAGGACAGCTCGTACCCGGGGGAGCAGCTGTAGCTCACGCTAGTGCCCCACTCAAAGTCTGTACCCTCCAGGACCCCATTGGAGATGGCAGAGGGTGCCGCGCAGGTCACGGCTAATGGGGGGAGAGGAGAGGAAGAGAGGGATGAGAAAGAGGAAAAAGGGTGGGTGTAGTTGGATAGAGGACAGGGATAGGGAGGACGAGAGAGCGGGGAGGGAGGACAGAAAGGCAAAGGGGAGAGGGAGTTTACTCTCTGTGTAATGCTGAATTACTCTCTTACTTATTAACCCTCGTTACCCCTGTAAGGAATCTCATGAATCAATTAGGGATGAATTATACTTTACCATTCCATTCATGGCATTAATGCAAACCGCAAACACACAAGAAACCTTTGGAAAAGTGCCACAGCCAAGCTAACAGCTAAAACAATACATTCTCAACAACAAAATCTTAGGAAATTAAGTCTAAGGAATATTTGTGGTTGTGCGAAGCATGACTATGTAGTATAGCTATGTAGTGCCACCCTTAGTGGACATTTACTGCCAGCTGTCTAACTGAAACAGAACTAATGTTTTTCTCTCAGACCACTAGCCTCCAGGTGTCATGACGACTGCATCCCCAATAGCTACGGAGTGCACTATATAGGGAATAGAGTTCCATTTGGGGCGCAGCCAATGACTGTCTAAACAAACATGAAAGTGTTGGGGGGGGGGGCGACGTCAGGGAGGCAGAGAAAGTCAAAGGGATTGTTTGTTTGTCTGAGAGCTGCCTGGGAGTCTCGTTGCGCCCCAGCCTACGCCACGCTTGAGTGGGTGAGAGGGATAGGCTGGATGACTCATGTTGCACTCTGTAGAGTGAGTCTCTCTCTCTCCCATGTCTGTTATTCACACTGACTTCTGCCAACCACTATGTGGAGACAGGTATACTCCTCTCACTGAATTAGAGTAACAGCAGATAAGGCTTTCCAGAACACTGTGGGCAGAAATATATTTTCCAGCAGACTGTACAATAAACACACTCCTCTCACCGAATAGCAGTAAGATAGGCTTTCCAAAATAGTGCACCATGGATACTGCTCTCACTGGATAACAGAAACAGCACTGTAGGTAGGCGTTTGAGCAGGAACAGCACGAGTGGGATATGCAGAGTTCAGAGAGGGGTAATCCAGGAGAATTAGGATTCTATTTTGATGGGGGAAATCTCAGTGTTTGTAGATTACAGGCTAGGCTTGGTGGGTGTTGGGCAGGGGTGTCAATTCTTATGCGGGAGGGGGGTGATATCTTGAGGGAACCTCATGTGGGAGCTGGCATATAGTTACAAGACAAATTGGTGGTAGGTTTAAAGCAACGTTGTCAAATTGCAGGGGGAGACTTTGGTTGTGTCCAAAATGGCACCCTATTCCCTATATAGTGCACTACTTTTCACCGGAGCCCATTGGTACCCTATTCCTTATATAGTGCTCTACTTTTCACCAGAGCCCACTGGCACCCTATTCCCTATATAGTGCACTACTTTTCTCCAGAACCCTTTGATTGAGAGGGTAGTGATTCCCTCCCAATTAATCAGCTGACTATAAAAACAAACACATTTGTCAAGCTCATTGGCTGTTCTTATTGTCATCTATGTGCTCCGGTGATAAAAGCCATAAACGTGTAATAAGTTCCCAAATGTTCTATTAATATTCTGAATTAGTATTGGACATGCTTGGTGGCTCGTCCATTGAGAGTAGACCAGCTTGCCTTGTACTAAGCTAATGAATAATATGTTTATGCAGTGATTTCACAGCTGCTGTGACAGCTCCTGCATTTCACAGGCGTAGAACACAAATATTCTCACATACTTATACAGTACACGTAAACACACACACAAGCACGTACACCACGCACGCATGCACACACACCACACACGCACTCACACACACACTCACATCTTTTGTTAAAAGCCAATGTCAGACTTTCACCCAGCCATTTCCATTTTCAGTTTGCTTCCCGACACTTTAACATCCATATTCATAGATCCAACTGTGCATCCTAACTGCACCAAGATATCACTCTGCAGCTGTTACATATGTATGTACAACACCCTCTCTCACAGAGCCAAGAGATTCAACTATAACCTGTTCAAATGGATAGCCGTATCTGTGTTGATTGTAATTTGTCCAAGATAATGGTAATACAAAGCAGCATTTTATGCAAGTTGAGAAAGCTTTTTTATGAAGAAGAGAAACGTTTTCTGCCTGACCTATAGTGTCAACAACAAGACAGGATATTACAATAACAAACCAAAGCACAATGCTATTCTGTATTTAAACTCTTTCCTCTGTGACTGCTAGCAGGACACAAAGACATCTAGGCTGCTGTTGCTCAGGCAACCAGTGTGGAAAGGGAACCAGCAGGTGTTCAGTGTTACTGTGAATAAGCTATAACAATCTGTATTGAAACTCTGGGACAATGCTAACCTTGATTATTTCCTCCCTGAGACTAGGTGTCATTGAACTATATTCTAAGGTGTAGATTAACATATTCCAACAGTCAAATTGAAGTAGCAAAATAAACAAACCAAAGGCTCACAGGGTTCTAACTAAAAGTAGTACCCTCTAAAGAGAAGTGTGTACAATTCCGGGCATAGCCTGAGTGTTGATGGGCCCTGTCTTTGAAGGATGTCATGATGCCAGAATGTTATTAAGATATGTTCCACAGAGCATTATGGGTAATGAAGTACATCATGCTCCACATGTGCTGCTAGACCTCACCTTTGCAGGATGCCATGATGCCACTCCAGGTACCGTTGGAGGTGCAGGTGCGCACGGGTGAGCTGTCAGCCTCCATGGTGTATCCCGGCGCACACAGGAAGGTGATGTTCTGACCAATAGCAAAGTCCTCTCCATACCTCATCCCATTGGCTGGAACCCCAGGGTCGCCACAATTTATCACTGTGATGGAAAGAAAGAAAGCGAGAAAGAAAAAGAGAACTAAAAAGAGAGAAAACAAAACGAGTGACAGAGAGTACTTGGTTGCAGCAAAAAAGCACATAACAAAGAAGATACATACGCAGTAAGACACTTTACTCTGTTTCAAACAATTATGTTTTTTGGCTCTTTTATGCTATAGATGGTGATATCTATGACGGCGGTCGAAGTGCGATTTAGGCCCCATTGTTGGTCCGGTGTGAGATATGAATCGGGCTGTGACAACAATCGGCGGGAAACCTAATCCACAAATCATCTGAAACTACCCATTTATGCAGCCAGCAACAGATATCTCCACTGAGGAGATACCACCTCGCCTCTTGTATTCACAATGAAAGATCTCACTATCACAGGAAAAAATCAATAGCTGTAAGCAGGGGAAGCTGTGTTCTCATGCAGGGGTCTCCTGGGTTTAACTTCCATAATCAATTCTGTCGATCTTTTACAACTATCACTCCCTTCTGTTCTATGGAAGAACAAACAGGGGCGGTATAGGGAGGAAAGCAGAGAGCAGAAAATAGAACGCTGCATGTTTACAGAGTCTACCTGGGAATTCAGATGAAAAGGTAAAATAAACACATTAGTACTTCTGTAATCCCCGTGGCTGACAACAAACCCCAAAAGTACTTTCCATATTTATTTTTTCATTTTGGAAAAAAGTTTCCCCCTATTGATTTATGTATCAATTCCGGAATCACAGTTTTCCATACATTTTGTGTCTTTTGTGGGAAAACGTGTGAATGATGCTTCAGAATCAATCATCGGAGGCGTTAGCTTGTAAAACTGTCTTGGTGGCGTGAACAATGGCTCGACCAAAATGCTAATATGACTCCACCCCCAGAGAGCAACCATGCATCCCCTTCTCAGCCTGCTCAATAAACACATGTAAAGACACATCAATCATACCTAGTTTAACATGCCACAGGCAAGGGATGCGTCCCCAAATAGAACCCTATTCCCTATTTGGCGCATTACTTTTCATCAAAGCCCTATGACTATAGGGAATAAACCAAGGTCTCTATGGAAAGAGAGCGATGTAAAGATAAAAACAGGCCCGGTAAAAAAAATATGGGCACTAAATGGCATACGATCAAAGGCAATGAACCTGGCCTGGAGAAACCAGTATGGTCTATATGTCTAGTGGTGATATGGAGACAGACAGACAGGAAGTAGTTCATAGATCTAGTCATCCATTTCTGAATGAACTGAATCTGAACCTCTCTACCAGGAGAGGTAGAGAGGAATTATCTACCTGAAGTGGAGTAAGTCTCTCTCACACTCTCCTCTTTTTCTTCCTCTTCCTCTTTCTCTGTCTTTCTCCCTCTCTATCTCTCTCTTTCTCTGTCTGTCTTTCTCGCTCTCTGTCTCTCTCTCTTTCTCCCTATCTCTCTCCCTCTCTCTGTCTATCTCTCTCTGTCTCGCCCCTGGGCCTGGATTTAAATCACATCGACTCCCTGGTGTTGTCTACTGGACTGAGGAGGATCTGAAGAAGAGGGAAGAGCTGAGGAGGGTATGGTAATGTACACCAGGTAACAGAGGCACAGAGGGATTGATTTCCTTATCTTGCTGGAGCAGGGGCACAGGGCTCTTCTGACCTTTCCTCTCTCTCAACCCGCAAGTCACTGTGTGTGTGACTCCTCCTCGTTCTGTCTCAATCCCTAACCTGCAGGCTACCTTAAAGAGCTTCCTCACTTCGAAACCTCTCTCAGACTCAGCCGCCTGGACAATTCCAATTAAAACCAGCCCACCCTTCCTAGATGAGAGGAGAAGCATGTTGAAATGCCATGAGGAGAGGATGCAAGATTTTGTCTGCATTCCAAATGACACCCTTTCCCATATATAGTGCACAACATTTGACCAGTGGTGTAATGCACTACTTTGGTGAAAAGTAGTGCACTACATAGGGAATAGGGTGCAATTTGGGATGCATCTCTGTCTTAAGCCTCAGTCCATTAATTTACCTTATGCCCTATCTATGATGGGACCTGATCAAGATAGGTAATTGATGAGAAAAATATATGAAAATGAAAGATCACATTCAAACATAAAAATACATCTGTGTACATTTAGCTGAGTCATATCTACTGTCCATATGTATTGAAATCTCCCCATAATGATTGTGGCGTTATCAGTAGGATTTTTCCCACAGCCCCGTTAATAAGCTCAACGGGTAAGTTAAGCTTTTTCAAAATGTTTGTTACAAAAAAAGGTCCAGTGCCCTTAGTCCTAAAACGTCTCAGGCCTTTCAGACCATAATGAATAAGATGACATGGACTGGTGCAGGATCAAATCCCAGTGAGGTGGGTTTATGAGGACTTACTGGTGCAGTTGGGGGCAGTGAGGTGGGTTTATGAGGACTTACTGGTACAGTTGGGGGCAGTGAGGTGGGTTTATGAGGACTTACTGGTGCAGTTGGAGGCAGTGAGGTGGGTTTATGAGGACTTACTGGTGTAGTTGGGGGCAGTGAGGTGGGTTTATGAGGACTTACTGGTGCAGTTGGAGGCAGTGAGGTGGGTTTATGAGGACTTACTGGTGTAGTTGGGGGCAGTGAGGTGGGTTTATGAGGACTTACTGGTGCAGTTGGGGGCAGTGAGGTGGGTTTATGAGGACTTACTGGTGCAGTTGGAGGCAGTGAGGTGGGTTTATGAGGACTTACTGGTGCAGTTGGGGGCAGTGAGGTGGGTTTATGAGGACTTACTGGTGCAGTTGGGGGCAGTGAGGTGGGTTTATGAGGACTTACTGGTGTAGTTGGGGGCAGTGAGGTGGGTTTATGAGGACTTACTGGTACAGTTGGGGGCAGTGCCAGACCAGGTGGCATTGGCCAGACACTGACGTGTGGTGGAGCCGGTCAGCAGGTAGCCGTCCATACAGGAGTAGGTGACCGAGTGAGAGTAGGTGGTGCCGTCCAGCCTGTACACACGGCCGTTACTGGGGCTCCCTGGGTTCCCACACTGCACCGCTGGAGAGAGAGATGCAGATAGAGTTTGATTGAATGATTGGGTTTATGTGATAATTCAAAATACATATGAAGTTGTACCATCACATTGTGCACTGTACATATATTACAATATATACTGTATATTGGTTAGATTTGAGCATCTATGGTATGGAATCATCTCTGATAAAGACTGCAAAATGTTTTTGGCGATGTAAATGCACTTTAAATAAAGTTTGAATTCATATGGACTGATACTGTATGTCAATGCTAAGTACAGTATTTGTTCCTGCCATGAAATAATCACTGCCCCTTTCCCCTTTCCCTACTTCAAACCCCATAGCATCCACTCAGTCTAACCAAATAACAGTCATTTCCCTGGAAATACGTACTTCAAAGCTGTTGACAAAAGAGTTGAGAGAAACGACTAGCATCTAGGTAAGAGTGGAATGGTAGGGCAGCCATTGTTGGAGGGATCCTCGTGGATATGACTTATGCAATGTCCAGAGTGGGATTTCAAGAGTTATGGAAGGAGGCTTACGGAAATCAACAAGCAATTTACCATGATTGTGTCCCTGAAACATTTGACCATGTTTCCATATGTGAGGTACTTAGTGAGAATATAAAATAAATCCACATCGCCACTGTCAAAGAAACGTCATTAAGTCATGAGTTAGGGGTTGTGCACTACTATTGAGGGAATACGGGTGGCATTGAGGGAGGGTTGGGCTGAGTGAAATGTGAAATATCAGTCTTTCACAGAGAAAGGGACGTATAACAGACTCCATGATGGATTTCAAATGGAATAAGTATAAATACAAGCTGAGAAGGGCTGATAGAGAAAAATGAGAGAGACAATGAGAGAGAGAGAGAGAGAGAGAGAGAGAGAGAGAGCAAGAGAGAGGCAGAGAAAGAGATACAAATAGAGAGAGAAAGCACGAGAGCGAGAGAAAGAGAGAGAAAGAAAGAGATAGAACAAGAAAGCTACATTCAGATAGAGAAAGAGAAAAGGGAGCGAGAGAGAGAGAGCGTGCAATGGAGAAAGAGAGAGGTACCCAGTCAGCCTTGTGGAGGAACTGTCTGGCAGGGCCCTCAGGGGCTGAGAAGTTAACAATCTGTAAATCTATTTAACTGCAGAGCTGTAGTGGCTCAGAGGGAAAATGGAGGACAAGCCGTCGTTTCGAGATGACACTAACGCTATCCTGTCACGTTGGAGAGGAGATGAATATGGTGGTTCAGAGGAGCCTGAGGAGAAAGGCGGGTTCTCCTCTGCAGACAGAGAGAGAGACACACACAAAGCATTTGAGGTTGTCTCTGGGTGCCTGACTGCCACGTTTCTCAGTCGTTCGGTAAGTAGAGACACGTTTGAGTACACCTCTTCAATTAAATCTCAGTCCAAGCTCCCTGTTGCCAATTCCCACCTTTCAGAAATGATTCCTGCACAACGGAGGGGAGTGTTTCTAAAGCAGTGTTTTCACACAGTGGGAGGTCGGAGGGAGCAGAGGAAGAGAGGAAAAGGGGAAGAGAAAGCCTCACCATTAGTACTGGCTTGGTGCTGGCAAGCAGGATGTTGTAAAGCGGTGTGGAGGGCTGTCCCAAATGGAACCCCTATTACCTAAATAGTGTACTTCTTTTGACTGGATTCCTGTGGGTTGTGCACCATATAGGGAGTAGGGTGCTATTTGGGATGCAGATGAGGTTTGGGGAGCAGAGCAGAGTGGACAGTTGACTAGCTACATGCTTCTCTCAGCAAACAAGGAGGGAGGTAATGTTCCTGTGTGCTCCTGGTGTGATGGCTTGCCCCGTCTCATCTTATTCAGGGTGTAATGTGATGGTAGCAATAGGAGCTCCTGCAGCGAGAGGTGGCTCCAGCAGGCTATAGTGCTGTTGTGGTGTTGAGATGTCGTGGGACACAGACCGCTACACTGCCACATTCAATTAGCTCTAGGCTGGAGGTGCACAGCCGGAGATGACTGGAGGTGGAAGAGGCTGGAGAGGGGGTGATCAAGCACAGCACAGTGTGTTGCTGGGTTTTCTAACTCTCAGAGATACGTTGGCTGGAAAGGGAATGGTACAGCCACATGTTGGACTCAAAAGACCATAGAGGTTGGGGGATGGAAAGTGTGTGTGTGTGTGATAGGTGTGTGTGTGTTGTCTCACGTTTGCAGAAGGGCTGTGTTCCAGACCAGGTGCCGTTGGGAAAGCACATCCTCTCAGCAGAACCAATCAGCTCATAACCCTCAGAGCAGCTGAACTGGACTTTACTGCGGATCCTGAAGTCACTCTCCTCCCTGCTGCCCTGTGACGGGGTGCCTGGGTCCCCACACGTCCCCTGGGAGTCACCTGCGCAAGCACACGCGCACGCACGCACGCACGCACGCACGCACGCACGCACGCACGCACGCACGCACGCACACACACACACACACACACACACACACACACACACAGGGAAAAGTAAAAAGATAGAAAGAGTTAAACTTCTGGTGTTTTGTTTACAATCACATGTTCCAAAGGCCATGGAAACAAACCACAACCCTTTTTGTCATTCAAACCAGCGAAGGCACCCGACTCCACTCTGTCCCTTCTGCCCTTTCCCTTTCCCTTCCCTCTGACCCTTCTGCCCTTCCCCTTCCCTCTGTCCCTTCTGCCCTTTCCCCTTCCCTTCCCTCTGTCCCTTCTGCCCTTTTCCTTCCCTTCCCTCTGTCCCTTCTGCCCTTTCCCTTTCCCTTCCCTCTGTCCCTTCTGCCCTTTCCCT
Organism: Salmo salar; assembly: GCF_965601325.2. Classification (NCBI taxonomy): domain Eukaryota; kingdom Metazoa; phylum Chordata; class Actinopteri; order Salmoniformes; family Salmonidae; genus Salmo; species Salmo salar. Next base: position 88,218,540 of record NC_138304.1, on the reverse strand, counting down.
TCCCTTCCCTCTGTCCCTTCTGCCCTTTCCCTTTCCCTTCCCTCTGTCCCTTCTGCCCTTTCCCTTCCCTCTGTCCCTTCTGCCCTTCCCCTTTCCCTTCCCTCTGTCCCTTCTGCCCTTCCCCTTTCCATTCCCTCTGTCCCTTTCCCTTTCCCTTCCCTCTGTCCCTTCTGCCCTTCCCCTTTCCCTTCCCTCTGTCCCTTCTGCCCTTTCCCTTCCCTCTGTCCCTTCTGCCCTTCCCCTTTCCCTTCCCTCTGTCCCTTCTGCCCTTCCCCTTTCCATTCCCTCTGTCCCTTTCCCTTTCCCTTCCCTCTGTCCCTTCTGCCCTTCCCCTTTCCATTCCCTCTGTCCCTTCTGCCCTTTCCCTTCCCTCTGTCCCTTCTGCCCTTCCCCTTCCCTTCCCTCTGTCCCTTCTGCCCTTTCCCTTCCCTTCCCTCTGTCCCTTCTGCCCTTTCCCTTCCCTCTGTCCCTTCTGCCCTTTCCCTTCCCTCTGTCCCTTCTGCCCTTCCCCTTTCCCTTCCCTCTGTCCCTTCTGCCCTTTCCCTTCCCTCTGTCCCTTCTGCCCTTCCCCATCCCTCTGACCCTTCTGCCCTTTCCCTTTCCATTCCCTCTGTCCCTTCTGCCCTTCCCTTTCCCTTCCCTCTGTCCCTTCTGCCCTTTCCCTTCCCTCTGTCCCTTCTGCCCTTCCCCTTCCCTCTGTCCCTTCTGCCCTTCCCCATCCCTCTGACCCTTCTGCCCTTTCCCTTTCCATTCCCTCTGTCCCTTCTGCCCTTCCCTTTCCCTTCCCTCTGTCCCTTCTGCCCTTTCCCTTCCCTCTGTCCCTTCTGCCATTTCCTTCCCCTTCCCTCTGACCCTTCTGCCCTTTCCCTTTCCATTCCCTCTGTCCCTTCTGCCCTTCCCATTTCCCTTCCCTCTGTCCCTTCTGCCCTTTCCCTTCCCTTCCCTCTGTCCCTTCTGCCCTTTCCCTTCCCCTTCCCTCTGTCCCTTCTGCCATTTCCCTTCCCTTCCCTCTGTCCCTTCTGCCCTTTCCCTTCCCCTTCCCTCTGTCCCTTCTGCCCTTCCCCTTTCCCTTCCCTCTGTCCCTTCTGCCATTTCCCTTCCCTTCCCTCTGTCCCTTCTGCCATTTCCCTTCCTTCCCTCTGTCCCTTCTGCCCTTTCCCTTCCCCTTCCCTCTGTCCCTTCTGCCCTTCCCCTTTCCCTTCCCTCTGTCCCTTCTGCCATTTCCCTTCCCTCTGTCCCTTCTGCCCTTTCTCTTCCCTCTGTCCCTTCTACCCTTTCCCTTCCCTCTGTCCCTTCTGCCATTTCCCTTCCCCTTCCCTCTGTCCCTTCTGCCCCTTCCCTTCCCCTTCCCTCTGTCCCTTCTGCCCTTTCCCTTCCCTTCCCTCTGTCCCTTCTGCCCTTTCCATTCCCTCTGTCCCTTCTGCCCTTTCCCTTTCCCTTCCCTCTGTCTCTTCTGCCCTTTCCCTTCCCTCTGTCCCTTCTGCCATTTCCCTTCCCCTTCCCTCTGTCCCTTCTGCCATTTCCCTTCCCTCTGTCCCTTCTACCCTTTCCCTTCCCCTTCCCTCTGTCCCTTCTGCCCTTCCCTTTCCATTCCCTCTGTCCCTTCTGCCCTTTCCCTTCCCTCTGTCCCTTCTGCCCTTCCCCTTTCCATTCCCTCTGTCCCTTCTGCCCTTTCCCTTCCCTCTGTCCCTTCTACCCTTTCCCTTCCCTCTGTCCCTTCTGCCCTTTCCCTTTCCATTCCCTCTGTCCCTTCTGCCCTTTCCCTTTCCCTTTCCTCTGTCCCTTCTGCCCTTCCCCTTTCCATTCCCTCTGTCCCTTCTGCCCTTAGCCGTTCCCTTCCCTCTGTCCCTTCTTCCCTTTCCCTTCCCTCTGTCCCTTCTGCCCTTTCCCTTTCCCTTCCCTCTGTCCCTTCTGCCCTGTCCCACCCTTCACTCTGTCCCTTCTGCCGTTTCCCTTTCCATTCCCTCTGTCCCTTCTGCCCTTTCCCTTTCCCTTCCCTCTGTCCCTTCTGCCCTTTTCCTTTCCTTTCCCTCTGTCCCTTCTGCCCTTTCCCTTTCCCTTTCCTCTGTCCCTTCTGCCCTTTCCCTTCCCTCTGTCCCTTCTGCCCTTTCCCTTTCCCTTCCCTCTGTCCCTTCTGCCATTTCCCTTCCCCTTCCCTCTGTCCCTTCTGCCCTTCCCCTTTCCCTTCCCTCTGTCCCTTCTGCTCTTTCCCTTCCCTCTGTCCCTTCTGCCCTTTCCCTTCCCTTCCCTCTGTCCCTTCTGCCCTTTCCCTTCCCCTTCCCTCTGTCCCTTCTGCCCTTTCCCTTTCCCTTCCCTCTGTCCCTTCTGCCCTTTCCCTTCCCTTCCCTCTGTCCCTTCTGCCCTTTCCCTTCCCCTTCCCTCTGTCCCTTCTGCCCTTCCCCTTTCCCTTTCCCTTCCCTCTGTCCCTTCTGCCCTTTCCCTTCCCTTCCCTCTGTCCCTTCTGCCCTTTCCCTTCCCCTTCCCTCTGTCCCTTCTGCCCTTTCCCTTCCCTTCCCTCTGTCCCTTTCCCTTTCCCTTCCCTCTGTCCCTTCTGCCCTTTCCCTTCCCTTCCCTCTGTCCCTTCTGCCCTTTCCCTTCCCCTTCCCTCTGTCCCTTCTGCCCTTTCCCTTCCCTTCCCTCTGTCCCTTCTGCCCTTTCCCTTCCCTTCCCTCTGTCCCTTCTGCCCTTTCCCTTTCCCTTCCCTCTGTCCCTTCTGCCCTTTCCCTTCCCTTCCCTCTGTCCCTTCTGCCCTTTCCCTTCCCCTTCCCTCTGTCCCTTCTGCCCTTTCCCTTCCCTCTGTCATATCTGCCCTTTTCCTTTCCCTTCCCTCTGTCCCTTCTGCCCTTTCCCTTCCCTTCCCTCTGTCCCTTCTGCCCTTTCTCTTCCCTCTGTCCCTTCTGCCCTTTCCCTTCCAATCCCTCTGTCCCTTCTGCCCTTCCCCTTCCCTTCCCTCTGTCCCTTCTGCCCTTTCCCTTCCCCTTCCCTCTGTCCCTTCTGCCCTTTCCCTTCCCCTTCCCTCTGTCCCTTCTGCCCTTTCCCTTCCCTCTGTCATATCTGCCCTTTTCCTTTCCCTTCCCTCTGTCCCTTCTGCCCTTTCCCTTCCCTTCCCTCTGTCCCTTCTGCCCTTTCTCTTCCCTCTGTCCCTTCTGCCCTTTCCCTTCCATTCCCTCTGTCCCTTCTGCCCTTCCCTTTCCCTTCCCTCTGTCCCTTCTGCCATTTCCCTTCCCCTTCCCTCTGTCCCTTCTGCCCTTCCCCTTTCCCTTCCCTCTGTCCCTTCTGCCCTTTCCCTTCCCTTCCCTCTGTCCCTTCTGCCATTTCCCTTCCCCTTCCCTCTGTCCCTTCTGCCCTTCTGCCCTTTCCCTTCCCTCTGTCCCTTCTGCCCTTTCCCTTCCCTCTGTCCCTTCTGCTCTTTCCCTTTCCCTTCCCTCTGTCCCTTCTGCCCTTTCCCCTTCCCTTCCCCCTGTCCCTTCTGCCCTTTCCCTTCCCTCTGTCCCTTCTGCCCTTTCCTCTGTCCCTTCTGCCCTTTCCCTTTCCCTTCCATCTGTCCCTTCTGCCCTTCCCTTCCCTCTGTCCCTTCTGCCCTTTCCTTTCCTCTGTCCCTTCTGCCCTTTCCCTTCCCTCTGTCCCTTCTGCCCTTCCCTTCCCTCTGTCCCTTCTGCCCTTCCCTTCCCTCTGTCCCTTCTTCCCTTTCCTTTCCCTCTGTCCCTTCTGCCCTTTCCCTTCCCTCTGTCCCTTCTGCCCTTTCCCTTTCCCTTCCCTCTGTCCTTCGCTGTATTTATTCTGGGTGTAAACTCACAGAAAACCGCCGATAGACACTGATTCCCCTCTCACACCTATTCCCCTCTCACATAATTCCTCTCACACCGATTCCTCTCTCACACCATTTCCCCTCTCACACCGATTCCCCTCTCACATGATTCCTCTCATACCGATTCCTCTCTCACACCAATTCCTCTCTCACACCGATTCCCCTCTCACACCGATTCCCCTCTCACATGATTCCTCTGACACCGATTCCCCTCTCACACCGATTCCCTTCTCAAGGGAAATTAATATTCCTGACTGATTCAGGAAGCTGCCCTACATCCCCTCCCCCTCTGTCGACATACAGTGAATTCAGAAAGTATTCAGACCCCTTGACTTTTTCCACATTTTGTTAAGTTACAGCCTTATTCTAATATTGGTTAAATAGTTTTTTTCCCGTCAATCTACACACATTACTTCATAATAACAAAGCAAAAACAGGTTTTTAGATTTTTTTGAAATGTATAAAAAAAAAAAAAATATCACAATTACATAAGTACTCAGACCCTTTACTCAGTACTTTGCTGAAGCACCTTTGGCAGCGATTACTGCCTCTAGTTGTCACGACTTCCGCCGAAGTCGGCTCCTCTCCTTGGTCGGGCAGCGTTCGGCGATCGACGTCACTGGATTTCTAGCCATCGCCGCTCCATTTTTCTATTATCCATTTGTCTTGTCTTGTTTCCATACACACCTGGTTATCATTTCCCCAATCAATCTACTTGTATTTAACCCTCTGTTTCCCATCATGTTTTGTGTGTAATTGTTTCATGTTTTTCATGGTGTTTGATTTACGCGCTTTACTTTGGTTATGTTCCGTGGTTTTGAGCGCAATTTTATTTATGTAGTGCTCTCGTATTTTGGAACTATAATAAAGTGCGCTTGGTTACATTTCGCTTATCTCCTTCTTGGGTATGACACCACAAGCTTGGCACACCTGTATTTAGGGAGTTTCTCCAATTCTTCTCTGCAGATCCTCTCAACCTCTGTCAGGTTGGATAGGGAGTGTCGTTGCACAGCTATTTTCAGGTCTCTCCAGAGATGTTCGATTGGGTTCAAGTCTGCACTATGGCTGGGCCCCTCAAGGATATTCCTGCGTTGTCTTGGCTGTGTGCTTAGGGTCGTTGGTGAACCTTAACCCCAGTCTGAGGTCCTGAGCGCTCTGGAGCAGGTTTTCATGAAGGATCTCGCTGTACTTTGCGCCATTCATCTTTCCATCGATCCTGACTAGTCTCCCAGTCCATGATGCTGAAAAACATGCTGCCACCACCATGCTTCACCGTAGGGATGGTACCAGGTTTCCTCCAGACGTGATAGTTGGCATTCAGGCCAAAGAGTTCAATCTTGGTTTCATCAGACCAGATAATCTTGTGTCTTGGCCACTTGGCCACTCTACCAAGAAGGCCTGATTGATGGATTGCTGCAGAGATGGTTATCCTTCTGGAAGGTTCTCCCATCTCCACAGAGGAACTCTGGAGCTTTGTCAGAGTGACCATAGGGTTCTTGGTCACCTCCCTTACCAAGGCCCTTCTCCCCCGGTTGCTCAGTTTGGCTGGCAGGCCAGCTCAAGGAAGAGTCTTGGTGGTTCCAAACTTCTTTTTTAAGAATGATGGAGGCCATTGTGTTCTTGGGACCTTCAATGCTGCAGAAATGTTTTGGTACCCATCCCCAGATCTGTGCCTCAACACAATGCTGTGTCGGAGCACTACGGACAATTCCTTCAACCTCATGGCTTGGTTTTTGCTCTGACATACACTGTCAACTGTGGGATCTTATATAGACAGGTGTGTGCCTTTCCAAATCATGTCCAATCAATTGAATTTTCAACAAGTGTTCTCCAATCAAGTTGTAGAAATATCTTAAGGATGATCAATGGAACCATGATGCACCTGAGCTCCATTTCGAGTCTCATAGCAAAGGGTCTGAATACTTATGTAAATAAGGTATTTCTGTTTTTAATAAATTAGCAAAAATGTCTAAAAACCTGTTTTCCCTTTGTCATTACGGAGTATTGTGTGTAGATTGATGAGGATTTTATTTATTTAATCCATGTTAGAATAAGGCTGTAATGTAACAAAATGTGGAAAAAGTGAAGGGGTCTGAATACTTTCCAAATGCACCACAGCTCCTAGCCATATTCTGAATCCCAAATAGCACCCTATTCCCTATGTAGTGCACTACTTTTGACCGGGGCTCATAGGGTTCCGGTCAAATTTAGTGCACTACATAGGGAATAGGGTGCCATTTGAGATGGATCACAGAGACAGACACAGACAAACACAGAAGTCAACACTGCTGATGTGGAAATGACCACCTGAAAGTAATGGAGGCCATACAACCAGGATCTAGGAGATAGGGGACTGTGTGTGTGTGCTAGTTTGTGTGTGTGTGTTCGTGTGTTCGTGTGTGTGTGTGTGTGTGTGAGTATGGCCAAGACAGTAATCCGAGCTGTTAGAGGAGACTGGGCGACAATACAGGACTGTCCACTCCAAACACTCATTCAGACAAAATGGTATCTCTGTCAAATGGCTCAAGTACATTGAGATACTTATGTCTCATCAGTAACATATAAATCTGTCTCTGATGCAACACAAAATATTGGAAAGTCAAGGGTTGAGAGAACTTAGACAAAGTGCAATTGGTATCCATATGAGATTAACAACAAATTGTTATAAAAAATGAAGTACAAGTCAGAAAAATATTCGTAAAAAAGAATATATCCATCCATAAAAATATTTATGATATCTATTCTTGTCTTATCCAGACAAATACCCAATGTTTCTACCCTGTTTGCATAACCAAAGCATCCCAGTGTGGACCTCATTGTTCGTTCCATAAATAAGTAATCATTTATTAACAATGTTAGCTACTTTAGTACACTTGACTCATCCCCTTGGTCAAATCTAATGTAGCAGCAGACTGACTGTGATCCCAGGCTTGAGTGCAGCTGACACACACACACACACACACACACACACACACACACACACACACACACACACACACACACACACACACACACACACACACACACACACACACACACACACACACACACACACACAGAGCTAGGTACTGTAGGCAATAGGCAGTATTCAGACAGGCAGGCGGTAGTGTCCCTGGCAGTGGCAGCCCAGGGGACAGACCGAAGTGTCGGCTATTAAAGAGTTGCAGGCCTGTTTGCTTTACATACTAATACGCCAGCAGGCCACTTTCACAGCTTAGCGAAAATCCTTCCCACCGATGCCCCCGTATCCCTCCACCACCCAGTTCTCAGGAATGAACTACTTTACCGCTCAGTGCCGTGGAGGGTTATGTTATACACTGGGATGTTAATATTATATAGACCTACCTAGTGTTATACAGTATACCTCCTTGCAGTGGACACGTATGACCGTGTAAGCTGAAGTCATATGACTAAGCTGCAATTGAAAGGGCATTGTTGTGTTGTAGCTCCACACATACCTAGCGTATATATCCCTGCCCTAGTCCCTATAGACATGTACAGTATGACTGTGAAAGCTGAAGTGATGTAGGTATAAGCCACACTTGAAAGGGCCTTGTGCGTCTTGGTTATAAATGTTCATCTGGGGGTACTATGGAGTAACAGAGATGTGCAAGCCTTTAAAACACACACACACACACACACACACACACACACACACACACACACACACACACACACACACACACACACACACACACACACACACACACACACACACACACACACACACACACACACACAATGTACTGTAGCAGGACATGGGGGGGGGCACAAATAGTGTACACTTTATAAGGGGATAGATGTAGCTTTACAGGCATAATATATGTCATAAGGTACAGTCTGCTGGAGACACATGCTACTGATGCATCCTTTTTACTGCCCTTATTTCAGTGGGACTGAATACAGCCCTCGGGACAGATATGATAGGATATGACACTGTGTGGTGGCTTCAAGGTAAGGTGTGTGAGAGTCTTGATTGGTGTGTGTTTGTGTGGGCTTGTGTTTGCCAAGTTTTTGTGTGTACAAATGTGTATGTGTATTTGTGGACATGTCTGCTTGAATGTCATTTTTACTTTCTGTTTGAGTGAGAACCCGTGTGTGTGTGTGTGTGTGTGTGTGTGTGTGTGTGTGTGTGTGTGTGTGTGTGTGTGTGTGTGTGTGTGTGTGTGTGTGTGTGTGTGTGTGTGTGTGTGTGTGTGTGTGTGTGTGTGTGTGTGTGTGTGTGTGGGGTGTATGTGTGTGCCACTACAGAACTGTATGTGTATGTAGCTGCTGGGCGTATGCATGTGTGCCATGCTCCATTTCCTCCGTTATCCCCCTGGCAGCGAGCGACTCTGGCTGGCTGGCTGGCTGAGGTGGGGGTGGGGGACGGGTTCAGGTTCCCAGGAGTGTGCTCCGTCAGGGAGAATGTGCTGACCAAGCTAGGCTGGGCTGAGGCTCCAAGGACAAGGGGAGGGTATTGCTGTATTAGCTGTTCCAGCAGGGCTGTGGTACTCATCTACAAAGGCAGCGCCGAGACCCACCTAACCACCAGACACAGAGATGGAGATGGACAGGGTAGGGAGAGGGAGCAATAGACAGTAGAGGGAGAGGAGGGAGAGGGGGGGAGAGAGAGAAGGAGAAAGGGAGAGACGGATAGAGATGGAGAGAGGGAGAAGGAGAGGGCTGGCTGTCACACACAGTGATACACAGCATCAGCTCTAGACAGCGAGCAGAGACAAACACAACACAGGCCTTCAACCGACCACTGGGGAGAAAAAAGGAATATACAGTATGTGCCATTTGGGTAGACACTTTTATCCAAAGTCCATCATTATTTTTTGTATGGGTCGTCCTGGGAATTGAACAGAGAACCCTGGTGTTGTATGTGCTATGCTCTACCAACTGAGCCATACACAAACAGGATAGAGGGAGGTGAAAAAGGGAATAGGTGAGGTAAAAGTAATCTCCCTGGTGTTATGTCACAAAAGAGTCTGTGACATTGTATTCTTCACAGAACTTCCTCGGTGATCTCTAATCTCAAACAGGGCACTTCTTCTGTAGTCTCTTCATAAGAAGCTAGCTCTATGCCACCAGTACAGACAAAGGGGGAATTAAATACTCTCTAGAATGCATTGGTCTCTCAAAATAACTATGTTCTTTATTCTAAAAGAAAGCTTGGTCAGCCAAAAGGGGAAAAGACAGAGCCTCCCTTTCACATGATAGCATACAGTGCCTTCGGAAAGTATTCAGACCCCTTGACTTTTTCCACAGTTTGTTCCGTTACAACCTTATTCTAAAATGGATTAAATTGTTTTCTACACACAATACCCCATAATCAGTGCTTCATTTGAGCCGGATCGTGCAGGAACAGGATCCGGAACCTCTCATATTTGAATTTGTTTGTTCCGGCACCTATTTTCCCGGATCCGGTACCTCTCGCGGCATAATTTATTCATTGTTTCACTGTTCGCACTGTAGACATTCTAATAAAAGCGATCGGCGTTAAATCAAGTTGCCTCCTCGTTATTTCTCCCTCCCCCCAGGAAGACCATCATGTAAAAGCACAGTGATAATTCTGTGTAATCATCCTATCCTGCCACACTGATTCCAGACCTGCTCTCTTATTTGTACATAGAGGGATTTTTGGGGGGCCGGTGGGGTAAGTAACTGATATTGACACAGGTCTTGGTAGTGGTGTTCAGCTAGAGAAGAGGTCCCTATGTAATCACATTACGTAGCCTAGGCTAGTTGTCTCCCTACTGAATTTGAATTGTGGGAAAGACAAATAAAAAATGGATAAGAAAAGGCAATCGAGTTTGATGAAATTTTTCATGTCCAAAAATCCAGAGAAAGATGGTGAATGGAACCCCAGAACGAGCCAGAGAACCGTCAGTGCCGGAGGAGAGGAGTGAGGGGTAAACTGTTCCTGATGGCGATGCTAATCCTGCCAGTTCAGCATCACCACCGGCACCTCCACTAGCTAGTAGGCCTGCTAGTGAGTCAGACTCAGAGGGAGACAGGGAGCTGGTGGGGCAGTGCATCCACCAACTAAGATGCTCGGAGCAGGTGCAATTTGCAGTTTAAGAAGGAGCAAACGTAGAACCCCTAGCTTGTCACACAGAATTAAAAGTTGTGTGGTACAACATGCAAAAAGGATAGGAGCTTGGGTCTTGAAACCACTGGAGGGATTCAACTAGCAAAAGAGTGGGTGGGATGTACAGTAAATTAACATCCTATGCCTCAGACATAAAAAAACAACAACAAAGAGCACTCACAAAAAAGGTTTTTGAACATGCCCAAACCAAGGTGCATTTGGTGGCAGCAAGCATTTACATTTACATTTACATTTAAGTCATTTAGCAGACGCTCTTATCCAAGGCTAAAGAGGACACCCAGGTTATAGTTCACACTCAAAATGAAAAAAATAGACACAACAGCCAGAGTCTTCAGAACAGCCTTAGAAGGGGACTAAATGTCACAGCCACAGGCCCGCTCATGACTTTGAGCAAGAAATCGACTTTCATGAGTTAAATGGACTTGACATAGGGAGAGCTGTTGTGGAAGGTTTTGAAAACTAATGTAGAATTTTTTTTTCTTTACAAGCTTGTTCTGTACTGTGATCGTAATCTGAATATGTCCTTCATATTATCACATAGGCAGGAGACCTATATATTCTTGTATGTGTGTTCTGCTGTAGTCTACATTGATCTATCTTATTTGAAGTTAAATTCCGATATTGTGATATTTGTTCTACTGCTACATTGACGTCTTGAAAAGTACATGAAATTCAGGTATTGTAAACCCCACAACTGAGTATGTGTGCATATGCATATGGCGGGTGTTCTGCAGTGTCATCTAAATATAATAGAAAGAAATTCAGACTTGTGTAATATCAGAAATTCGAACTTGTGTAAGCCCGGCAGCTATACTCAAGTATATGGGCATACTGCATTGATATCTAAAATGCTTTGAATTAATCAGTACCTTGGAGAGTGCTGTCCATTTCAGCACCATAGACAGTAGCCTAATTGGCTGTTTACTTTGCCTGCTGCGCTGCCACGTTGTGTTTCACACTTTTTTTCTCAATGTGTTTCGGTACCTCAGAGCCCACCGGACCCCCCTTGCCCACTATGTGTTCCAGGACCTCTACAAATTAAGCACTACCCATAATGACAAAGTTTTTAGAAATGTTTGCAAATATATGCAACATTTAAAACTGAAATATAACATTTACATAAGTATTCAGACCCTTTACTCAGTACTTTGTTGAAGCACCTTTGGCAGCAATTACAGCCTTGAGTCTTCTTGGGTATGATGCTACAAGCTTGGCACACCTGCATTTGGGGAGTTTCTCCCATTCTTCTCTGCAGATCCTCTCAAGCTCTGTCAGGTTGGATGGGAGCGTCGCTGCACAGCTATTTTCAGGTCTCTCCAGAGATGTTCGATCGGGTTCAAGTACGGGCTATGGCTGGGCCCCTCAAGGATATTCAGAGACCTGTCCTGAAGCCCCTTCTGTGTTGTCTTGGCTGTGTGCTTAGGGTCGTTGATCCTTTGCCCCAGTGTGAGGTCCTGAATGCTCTGGAAGAGGTTTTCATCAAGGATCTCTCCCTCGATCCTGACTAGTCTCCCAGTCCCTGCCGCTGAAAAATATCCCCACAGCATGATGCTGCCACTACCATGCTTCACCGTAGGGATGGTGCCAGCTAACCTGCAGATGTGACGCTTGGTATTCAGGCCAAAGAGTTCAATCTTGGTTTCATCAGACCAGAGAATCTTGTTTCTCATGGTCCGAGAGTCCTTTTGGTGCCTTTTACTGAGGAGTGGCTTCTGTCTGGCCACTCTACCATAAAGGCCTGATTGGTAGAGTGCTGCATGGTTGTCCTTGTGGAAGGTTCTCCCATTTCTACAGAAGAACTCTGGAGCTCTGTCAGAGTGACCATTGGGTTCTTGGTCACCTCTCTGACCAAGTCCCTTCTCCCCCAATTGCTCAGATTGGCCGGGCGGCCAGCTCTAGGAAGAGTCTTGGTAGTTTCAAACTTCTTCCATTTAAGAATGATGGAGGCTATTGTGTTCTTGGGGCCCTTCAATGAAGGGAATGCAGAAATGTTTTGGTACCCTTCCCCAGATCTGTGCCTCGACACACTCCTGTCTCGGAGCTCTACTGACAATTCCTTCAACCTCATGGCATGGTTTTTGCTCTGACATGCACAGACATAGAATACCTCACAATCAAATTCCCGACTGTATTACCTCCAAAGAGAATTCTCTTCGGATATAGTCACAGCCATGTATATACCCCCTCAAGACGATACCACGACGGCCCTCAAAGAACTTCACTGGACGTTATGCAAACTGGAAACCACATATCCTGAGGCCGCATTTATTGTGGCTTAGAATTTTAACAAAGCAAATTTGAGGAAAACACTACCGAAGTTCTATCAACACATTGACTATAGTACTCATGATGCTAAAACACTCGACCACTGCTACTCCAACTTCCGGGGTGCCTACAAGGCCCTCCCTCGTCCTCCCTTCGGCAAATCTGATCACGACTCCATTTTGCTCCTCCCTTCCTATAGGCAGAAACTCAAACAGGAAGTACCCATGCTGAGGACTATTCAACACAATAAAGTCTCAATAAAATCTCAAAATACCCCAAAAATATATTTAAAAACAATGTATGCAAGTGCAATGATTTGTTAATTTAATTTTGCCAAAATAATGTAAATCCAACTTAAAGCTGCAATATGTAACTTTTTGGGTGACCCGACCAAATTCACATAGTGTGTTAAAGATCTGCCATTCTCATTGAAAGCAAGTCTAAGAAGCAGTAGATCTGTTCTATGTGCGCTATTCCCATGCTTCCCGGTCTTAAGTTTCGTTTTTACTTTACTTTCGGTTTTGTACATTGGCTTCAAACAGCTGATAAAATAATATTTTTGGTTATGGAAAATATATATATATATATATAAATGTATATATTGCCTCCACTGGGGGTAGTGCACTGTGACTTATTTCCTCCACTGGGGGTAGTGCACTGTGACTTATTTCCTCCACTGGGGGTAGTGCACTGTGACTTATTTTCTCCACTGGGGGTAGTGCACTGTGACTTATTTCCTCCACTGGGGGTAGTGCACTGTGACTTATTTCCTCCACTGGGGGTAGTGCACTGTGACTTATTTCCTCCACTGGGGGGTAGTGCACTGTGACTTATTTCCTCCACTGGGGGTAGTGCACTGTGACTTATTTCCTCCACTGGGGGTAGTGCACTGTGACTTATTTCCTCCACTGGGGGTAGTGCACTGTGACTTATTTCCTCCACTGGGGGTAGTGCACTGTGACTTATTTCCTCCACTGGGGGTAGTGCACTGTGACTTATTTTCTCCACTGGGGGTAGTGCACTGTGACTTATTTCCTCTACTGGGGAGGAAGATGGGCCAGTGCACTGGTGCACTTTACCCTGGCCCGTCTATGGAGGGGAGCAGTCACATCGGTTTCTCAGGCCACTTGGACACTATAGAAGCACACACACATCCTCATTTGATCTAAAGCTTTTCCCTAAAGAAGGCTTCTGTTTTCAGTTTTTATTTAAACATTTTTTTTTTTATTAGTAAGGCTTCTTTTGCTGGGGCTTAAGATCCTGCTTCTCACTGGACAGCAAAGCAAACTAAGGGTCTCTGATTCAGAGAAATCATAATGCTTCAGTAATGAGAACAATGGAAGGAGAGAGAGAGACAAAAAGGGAGAAAGAGACAGGGAGGTGACGGAGGAGAAAGAGAGGGAGAGAAAGAGAGAGAGAACAATATTCCCATTTGCAACTCATGGCTTTCCATTTCTCTGTCCCTGGCTGTGTCTTTTTCTGGGTCAGGTCTCTCAGAAGTGAACAGGCACCATACACTGTCCAGGGGGATGGGGAGGAGCTGGTGTCTGCATTTTTATTTTATGGGTCATGGACACTTAATGAAGGTTTAATGGATGAACAGAGACCTAGAGCAGGTGAGGCTTTGTGTGTGTGTGTGTGTGTGTGTGTGTGTGTGTGTGTGTGTGTGTGTGTGTGTGTGTGCATGAAGGTGCTCTCTGTGCATCACTAGGTCTGCAGGACCTAGGAATCAGAGAGAGACTTGTAGTTGAGAGATAGAGACCGGACAGGAGAGGAGGAGAGGAGCCACATGGGAGTAGAGGGGGCGGAGGAGAGCACTGGAAATAGGGCAGGACTGATTAGCCTAAAGAAGAGAGGAGCTTGGAGGGAAACACAAAGTGTTTCAGACCACCCCTCAACGAGCACACCCCACACCCCAAGTGATTAGCAAGCACCATCTGTGTTGAAAACGACTTGTGCCCAAAACAGAGAAACCCCCAAACACAGACAGACACGTCATTTTAGCCTAATTTAGAAGACTGAACACATGCAAAACTCAAGTCATCATCATACTGCAAATAAAACAGCTAATTGTTATTAAGTATACTCATAACGTCATGACATATAAATGCTGATACTTCATAAAGGGCTTTACAGATTCATGTATTTATGTTTATCTGATAGTCAGTTTCCCCAAAGAGACACTCACACAAAGTAAATTAAGCATTAAGATAAATAGTGCATCATGTCCAAATCATCCGAAAGTATCTAAAATTGATTGTGAAGCTCAACAAAGACTCTTATAGATGTTTTGAACATGATGTGCGAAAAATTGCAATATCGGTCCCATGACTTTGAATGGGATTTGTGCCACAAATGCTAAATCGTTAGCATGTGGGAAAAAAACAGGGAATTAAACTAAAGCATGGATTGCTGTCATACCTTGTCCATAGACTGCTTAAAGGGAAAGGAAACCAATGTCATTTTGTAATTATGGGTAAACTATCCCTTTAAGAGAGCTGTTGAGCGAGGGAGAAGTAAGGGAATAAATCTACTCTGAAATCAAAATCAAATCAAATTTATTGGTTGCGTATACAGACTTGCAGATGTTATCGCAGGTGTAGTGAAATGCTTGTGTTTCTAGCTCCAAATGTGCAGTACTATCTAACAATACAATAACCAAAAGAAATATCAGAATGAGCAATATCAGAACGAGCAATGTCAGTCAGGAATATATATAGAGGACCAGTCAAATGTTTGGACACACCTACTCATTCAAGGGTTTTTCTTTTTTTTTTCTTCTATTTTCTACATTGTAGAATAATGGTGAACACATCAAAACTATGAAATAACGCATATTGAATCATGTAGTCAGAGGCAGATTTAGGTATAGGCGACATGGGCAGCCAGGGCGGCATCATGCCGGGGGCGGCACGGGGCGCCCGCACCAAAACATTCGAATGGCGACATTTGTGCGATCGGCTTTCTATCGCTCATTTGCACGTCACGTCAGTGATATCATGTCACCATGTGGGACTGTGGGTCAATTAACCTTGTCGGAGTAGGAGCCCTGATTCCAGTTTGTCAGTTAGCAGGCTACTGCCTGGAAATGTCTCCCACTCAGAAGTACAAGATGGTGAGGGAGGCGGGGGTAGGTAGATCTCATGTCTCCCCACTGGAAGTCCAAGGTAGGGGGAGCGGGGGAATCTATCAAATAGCGCACCTCTAACTTTGTACAGTACTAATGCAATTAGTCAAATCAGTCACACTACGAAATGCTACCAAATAAACCACAATTCATTTATAATACTGTGAATATATAGTTTCACAGAAATATTGTTGCATTTTGTGTGAAATCGTTAAGAATAATACAAAACCAAGGGCACTGATGGGGTGGTTCGCCCAGGGAGCCATACAAGCTAGAACTGCCACTGCATGTAGTAACCAAAAAAGTGTTAAACAAATCAAAATATTCTGCTCAAAAAAATAAAGGGAACACTTAAACAACACATCCTAGATCTGAATGAAAGAAATAATCTTATTAACTACTGTTTTCTTTACATAGTTGAATGTGCTGACAACAAAATCACACAAAAATAATCAATGGAAATCCAATTTATCAACCCATGGAGATCTGGATTTGGAGTCACACTCAAAATTAAAGTGGAAAACCACACTACAGGCTGATCCAACTTTGATGTAATGTCCTTAAAACAAGTCAAAATGAGGCTCAGTAGTGTGTGTGGCCTTCACGTGCCTGTATGACCTCCTTACAACGCCTGGGCATGCTCCTGATGAGGTGGCGGATGGTCTCCTGAGGGATCTCCTCCCAGACCTGGACTAAAGCATCCGCCAACTCCTGGACAGTCTGTGGTGTAACGTGGCGTTGGTGGATGGAGCGAGACATGATGTCCCAGATGTTCTCAATTGGATTCAGGTCTGGGGAACGGGTGGGCCAGTCCATAGCATCAATGCCTTCCTCTTGCAGGAACTGCTGACACACTCCAGCCACATGAGGTCTAGCATTGTCTTGCATTAGGAGGAACCCAGGGCCAACCGCACCAGCATATGGTCTCACAAGGGGTCTGAGGATCTCATCTTGGTACCTAATGGCAGTCAGGCTACCTCTGGTGAGCACATGGAGGGCTGTGCGGCCCCCCAAAGAAATGCCACCCCACACCATAACTGACCCACCACCAAACCGGTCATGCTGGAGGATGTTGCAGGCAGCAGAACGTTCTCCACGGCGTCTCCAGACTCTGTCACGTCTGTCACATGTGCTCAGTGTGAACCTGCTTCATCTGTGAAGAGCACAGGGCGCCAGTGGCGAATTTGCCAATCTTGGTGTTCTCTGGCAAATGCCAAACGTCCTGCACGGTGTTGGGCTGTAAGCACAACCCCCACCTGTGGACGTCGGGCCCTCATACTACCCTCATGGAGTCTGTTTCTAAACGTTTGAGCAGACACATGCACATTTGTGGCCAAACCAGATGGGATGGCGTATCGCTGCAGAATGCTGTGGTAGCCATGCTGATTAAGTGTGCCTTGAATTCTAAATAAATTACTGACAGTGTCACCAGCAAAGCACCTCCACACCATCACACCTCCTCCTCCATGCTTCACGGTGGGAACCATTCATGCAGAGATCATCTGTTCACCTACTCTGCATCTCACAAAGACACGGCGGTTGGAACCAGAAATCTCACATTTTGACTCATCAGACCAAAGGACGTATTTCCACCGATCTAATGTCCATTGCTCATGTTCCTTGGTTCAAGCAAGTCTCTTCTTCTTATTGGTGTCCTTTAGTAGTGGTTACTTTGCAGAAATTCGACCATGAAGGCTTGATCCATGCATTCTCCATGAACAGTTGATGTTGAGATGTGTCTGTTACTCAAACTCTGTGAAGTATTTATTTGGGCTGCAATTTCTGAGGCTGGTAACTATAATGAACATATCCTCTGCAGCAGAGGTAACTCTGGGTCTTCCTTTCCTGTGGCGGTCCTCATGGGAGCCAGTTTCATCATAGTGCTTGATGGTTTTTGCGACTGTACTTGAAGAAACGTTCCAAATTCTTGACATTTTCCTGATTGACTGACCTTCATGTCTTAAAGTATTGATGGACTGTCGTTTCTCTTTGATTATTTAAGTTGTTCTTGCAAAAATATGGACTTGGTCTTCCACCAAATAGGTCTATATTCTGTATACCACCCCGACCTTGTCATAACACAACTGATTGGCTCAAACGCATTAAGAAGGAAAGAAATTCCACAAATGAAATTTTAACAAGACACACCTGTTAATTGAAATGCATTCCAAGTGACTACCTCATGGAACTGGTAGAGAAAATGCCAAGAGTGTGCAAAGCTGTCATCAAGACAAAGGGTGGCTACTTTGAAGAATTTCAAATATAAAATATATTTTGATTTGTTTAACACTTTTTTGGTTACTACATGATTCCATATGTGTTATTTCACAGTTTTGATGTATTCACTACTATTCCACAATGTAGAAAATGTTTCAAGAGCTGAAATAAAAGATCTCAGAAATTTTCCATATGCATAAAAAGCTTATTTCTCTCAAATTTTGTGCACAAATTTGTTTACATCCCTGTTAGTGAGTATTTTATCATTCGGAGGGCGTATGTCTGAGGAGTATTTCTGTCTGTAATAAAGCCCTTTTCTGTGAAAAACTCATTCTAATTGGCTGGGCCTGGCGCCCCAGTGGTGGGGCCTATGCCCTCCCAGGCCCACCCATGGCTGCGCTCCTGCCCAGTCATGTGTAATCCATAGAATCTTTGAAATTGTTGAATGTTGCGTTTAGATTTTGTTCAGTATATATATATATATATATATAAATGTATAGACATTACGGACAGTATATGAATAGAAAAGTTATCTCTGTCTATCTCCTACCCATACGTTCACATCACTCTCAGTTAGAAGAGGTGAGACTGTCTGCTTGTGTTCTTATATCTCACAGCAGCATAGGCAGCTTTAGGTCCACTGCGCACACAGCTGAACTCTTCACACTACTCAATAACAGGGTTAGCTAGGGGAGGTTTACACACTGTTAAACCCTTCACACTACTCAATAACAGGGTTAAATAGGGGAGGTTTACACACTGTTAAACCCTTCACACTACTCAATAACAGGGTTAGCTAGGGGAGGTTTACACACTGTTAAACCCTTCACACTACTCAATAACAGGGTTAAATAGGGGAGGTTTACACACTGTTAAACCCTTCACACTACTCAATAACAGGGTTAAATAGGGGAGGTTTACACACTGTTAAACCCTTCACACTACTCAATAACAGGGTTAGCTAGGGGAGGTTTACACACTGTTAAACCCTTCACACTACTCAATAACAGGGTTAGCTAGGGGAGGTTTACACACTGTCAAACCCTTCACACTACTCAATAACAGGGTTAAATAGGGGAGGTTTACACACTGTTAAACACTTCACACTACTCAATAACAGGGTTAGCTAGGGGAGGTTTACACACTGTTAAACCCTTCACACTACTCAATAACAGGGTTAGCTAGGAGAGGTTTACACACTGTTAAACCCTTCACACTACTCAATAACAGGGTTAGGTAGGGGAGGTTTACACACTGTTAAACCCTTCACACTACTCAATAACAGGGTTATAGATTGATGGAAGAGACCTACTACAGGGAAATATATCTGTGATGTTGGATTCAAAACTCTTTTTGACTTCTTCACTCAATAACCATCTTCTGTATTGAAGGTAAATACCTGTCTCTCTTTTCTCTTTCAACTGTCTCAAACGTTGTATCTTGGCCAATGACTCACTTTGGGGAATAATCAACCAGACAAGAAAGAGAAAGAAAGAAGGTGAGAGAGCACGAGAGAGACAGGACGAGAGAACTAGCGATGCTCCCAGGGGAGATGAGGGTGAGATGATTCCTTTGCAATCTGCCGTAGGGAAAAGCAGATGGCATATCATCTCAATAAAAGAGGGACAGCAAACTAACCAGTAGTTCCCACAGATCAATTACCTGTCCAAAGACCGCTCTGCCTGCATCCCAAATGGTATCTTATTCCCTACATAGGGCACTACTTTTGACCAATGGGTTTCTGATTAAAAGTAGTGCTCGACACAGTAAATAGGCTGTCATTTGGGATGCAAGTCCAACAAGAGAAGAAATAAAGAGGCCCTCATTATCCAGGGAATGACATCCTTCTACGGCTGAAAAAAAATAACTTTAGCTGCAAATGTATTTCCCCACCATACCCCATCCTGATGGGGTTGGTGCAATCTTTAATTAAATGGAGCCATATAACGATTTCCCTGCACATTGCGCCACATCATAATGTATCTATTTAGCTACAGTACTTTACATATTGAGTGGAAGAATAGGAAGAAGAAGAGGAGGAAGGAGAAAGAAGCTATTTCTTGGGCGGTAGGAATGCGTGGTAACTTTGTCTGTGTGTGTGAGAGAGAGAGAGAGAGAGGGGGGAGGGAGGGAGGGGAGGGAGGGAGGGGGAGGGACAGAGGGAGAGGGGGAGAAAAAGAGCAGAGGAAGAGGTACAAAGGGCATAGAGAATAAGGAAAGGAGACAGAGAGAGAGAGCGAGAGAGAAAGAGAGAGCGAGAGTGAGAAAGCGAGAGATGGACATTGTGTTGTGAAGAAAGGACAGTTGTGGCTATTCTAGCTCGCTGTGGTTGTGTTGACGTCAGGGCTCCAGGCACAACACCCACGCTAGGGTGAAGAGGGTGAACTCTCTTGCCCACATGTTAGTCAATGCCTCTCGTTTCTTCTATTCTGCTGGAACCAATGTGTTGCTCCACCACCTCTTTTAAATCCTCCTCCACTATTATGAGCTATCTTTATACTTCTTCAGTTATTATTTACAAGTCCTCGATATGACCTTCTCTCTCTTTGTCTCTGTCCGATTATAGCTTTTGCCATGTACGTATGCGTGTATAAAAAAGGTATTATCAAAAAAAAGGACAAAAACTGATAAATGAAGATATGATCATTTGAGCTTCGTCAACGTGACAAAGCTGACCAGAAAATCCAAGCCTTGAAATCGTCATATGGTGCACAACATAAAGTTGACTAAGTCATTTTTACCTTGGACAACCTGTGTCCCAAACACACAGACACAGCCACCCCCCACACACTCACAACCCCCCCTGTATGTAAAGGACTTACCTGAGCAAAAGGGCATGGGTGCGCTCCAGTGGCCGTTGAGCTGGCAGGTGCGCGCCGACTCGCCCTTCAGCTGGCGCCCCCCTATGCATGTGTAGCGAACCGTAGAGCCGAAGGTGAATTTATCCCCGTTCAGCTGGCCGTTGGGAGGGGACCCGGGGTGACCACAGTCCACCACTGGAGGAGAGAGACACACACAAGATGGATGCTGTCAGCTCAGAGTGCTGACAGGGCTAATGTAGTGGAAGGTACTGTCGTCACTCTCTAGAGGATTGAGGCCACACACTGTGTCTGTGTCCCAAATGGCACCCTATTCACTATACAGTGCACTACTTTTGACCAGGGCCTATAGGGTAGTGCACTATATAAGGAATAGGGTTCCATTTCAGACACAGCCTGTATGTAAGCAATAAAGATAGCTAGAACAAGATGTAAACTATAGTTCGAACACTGTTCTAGTCTACTTCTCCTCGTTGAGGGGAATACTGTATCATACAAACTACTTAGAATACACACTATAGGCCAGTTTCCCGGACACAGATTAAGCCTAGTCCTGGACTACAAAAAGTGCTTTTACGTCCAGGACTAGGTTTATTCTGGGTTCCGGGAAACCCATCCAAAATATCCAGTACCTCTGCTCATAGAATAAGACCACTGTACTAGCTTCACCACGATAAAAATACAGTACTAGCACTTAAGCTCATAATGGCAACGTTCCAAAGTAGACGGTACTGTCCTCATCCTTTGTAATCATTCTTTGATCCTTTTTCACTTAGTAAATTATCAAGGCCAGGGTGCTAAAATAATCAAATGATTTTTTCAAATATTCACCCCACAATGTGCTACAATCAGCAAGTTTACTTTAAACTTTCTCCTCTTTTGTCTGTCACTGGCCTATAAAAAGTGAGCAGGTCCGGTATTAACATGCTAATTCAGCAGAAAGGACGAGGCGTGTCTAAATGAAAGGAACGTTTTGGACATGGTGTCGATGTCACAGCGGGGTGGATCAAACAGAGAAGAAGGCATGGAGGGAGAAAGAACGTTCATTCATCTTGCCGAAGGTTTTTTCATCCCTTTTAAAACACATCGCAACAGGAACACCAAACTGATTGGGCCTTAGTAGAGCTAACTTATGATACGGTTTAAGGGAAAACAGTAGGCTACACATCATAGTTCAATAAGGTTGGGATTGGGTTCAAATTTCAAAGGAAGGGCACCGATTGGAGCACACAGCTATGCCCCTCAGCCAGTAGGAGGCCCAGGTTGTGTTTGGAACACTGAGACAGCCAGTAGGAAACCTTGAAGCCCTGTGTTTAAAGTAGATGTTTAGACATGCCAGGTTGCCAGTACAGCTGGTGTCTAATGCAGCTTATTTTGAGGAGGATGTTGAAGATACACACCATAAAACAGAGGGATCAGCTGCCAACCTGGCATCCCTAATTAGTGTAATATCCACAGAGCTGTTCCACCTGTCCCTCAATAGAACACTGATCTTAAGCAGAGGGGGTCAGGCAACTCATTCAGCCTCAATTAATGGAATAATATGCTAATTAGCCACGAGTGCCAAGTTGCTAAGTCGGCAGTCTCTCTCCGGGAAAGACAGACCGACCGTGAGACAGCGACAACAAATTATAGGAACAGGACACTTTAGATGCGCACCATCAGTGTCTTTGAGCAGGTGCTGGATATCAAAATAAGTTCAGTGAATGGTAAAAAGAGACTCCGCACACTGCAGTCTGTGGTTAAGTCTGTGGTTTATTGGTGACAATGTTTAAATCGTCGAAACTTCTCTAATATACCACATGCTAGCATATATTGCAGTGTGCACATTACTGAGTCTCTTTCCACCATGTACTGTAACGTGTACGCTAAGAATCGGGAAGCAAGTACCGGGAGGGAATTTAATAAATAATGGAACATGGAACAAAACAAGAAACACAAGTAGCGTACAGACATAAGGGAGTGACAGATATAGGTGAGTCTCATGAGGTGCAGGTGCGCGTAATGATGGCGGCAGGTGTGCGTAATAATGAATAAACTGGCGACGTCGAGCACCAGAGAGGGGGCGCGGGAGTAGACATGACAGTACCCCCCTCCCTGGCGTGCAGCTTCAGCCGCAGGATGACACCGACCAGAGGGGCGGTCTCGAGGATCAGGAGCAGGCCAATCGCTTCTGCTGAGGTGCGGGAACCCGTAGAGCCGGCCGAGGCTAGGGAACCCGTATAGCCAGCCGAGGCACGGGAACCCATATAGCCGGCCGAGGCTAGGGAACCCGTATAGCCGGCCGAGGCTAGGGAACCCGTATAGCCGGCCAAGGCTCGGGAACCCATATAGCCGGCCGAGGCACGGGAACCCATATAGCCGGCCGAGGGGCGGGAACCCGTAGAGCCGGCCAAGGCTAGGGAACCCATATAGCCGGCCGAGGGGCGGGAACCCATATAGCCGGCCGAGGGGCGGGAACCCATATAGCCGGCCGAGGGGCGGGAACCCATATAGCCGGCCGAGGCACGGGAACCCATATAGCCGACCGAGGGGCGGGAACCCGTAGAGCCGGCCGAGGGGCGGGAACCCGATGAGCCGGCCGAGGCGTGGGAACCTGTTGATCTGGCCGAGGCACAGGAGCCTGACAAAACGGCTGAGGCATGGAAGCCTGATGAGCCGGCTGAGGCATGGAAGCCCGATGAGCTGGC
Source organism: Salmo salar (assembly GCF_965601325.2). Classification (NCBI taxonomy): domain Eukaryota; kingdom Metazoa; phylum Chordata; class Actinopteri; order Salmoniformes; family Salmonidae; genus Salmo; species Salmo salar. Next base: position 88,195,517 of record NC_138304.1, on the reverse strand, counting down.
TGATGCATGGAAGCCTGACGAGCCAGCTGAGGCATCACCAGTTGCTTCAGCAGTGGCACTTGGACCCGACGTCACCAGTAAAAAAAAAGATCCCCGTTGCTTCCCCTTGGTGAGGCGTTATTCTGTAACGTGTACGCTAAGAATCGGGAAGCAAGTACAGGGAGTGAATTTAATAAATAATGGAACATGGAACAAAACAAGAAACACGAGTAGCGTAAAGACATAAAACACAGGAACAGAAACAATAACGCTTAGGGAAAGAACCAAAGGGAGTGACAGATATAGAGAAGGTAATCAGGAAGGTGATGAAGTCCAGGTGAGTCTCATGAGGTGCAGGTGCGTGTAACGATGGTGGCAGGTGTGCGTAATAATGAATAAACTGGCGACGTCGAGCGCCAGAGAGGTGGAGTAGGGGTAGACGTGACATATACAGTAACACCAGACTCACCGATGCACTCCGGTAGAGGCTTGTCCCATTGTCCCGTGGGCTGACAGGTAAGAACGGGTGAACCGAATAGGTAGAACCCCGGGCTGCAGTCGTAGAACACCACGGTTCCAAAGGTGAAGTTCCCGTGTTCTATCTTACTCTGTCTGATGGAGTTGGCTGGGATCCCAGGATCGGAGCAGTTGACCACTGAAGAGGAAGAGACGGAGGGGGAAAAAGACAAGCATGTGTTATTTGGCAGAAATATGGAAGGGATCAACTCATTCCAACACTTAGGACACGCTTGACCTTCTGCAGTCACTCATATAGGGCCAAATCCTAACATGAAACGGAATTTTCGCACCAATCTTCCATTGATCTTAATGCATAATCTTAATGCATGATAAAAAGGAATGATAACAAAAATATATACAAAATAGATAAGTGTGCACATCACAAGAAAGTACATGGCACAATGGCTTATTACAAATTTCAAGAACCTGCAAGATAGATTTACTGGTATCAACAAAGGCCAACACAATGTGGGCGTTATATTTCCTCTTGCCAAAATAGTCCAATCAGATACAATGTTATTAGTTCTAGTTAGTTCGATATGCCGGGCTTGTCTAATAGCAGTCTGACCCTGGACATAGCTTCTGGTTACCTCAGGGCTTGTCCAATAGCATTCTGACCCTGGACTTAGCCTCTGGTTACCTCAGGGCTTGTCCAATAGCAGTCTGACCCTGGACATAGAGTCCTATATAATGGAACTACCATAAGCTCCATCAGATGGTTTTCAGATAATCACCCCACACCCCTTCAACATATTCTGAGTATTATATTATACATTAATAACACATCGAACACAAGGTCGCAAAATCAGTGTCATGCATGGGGTCAACACAACCATCGATACACCCTATAGAGGTCAGTGATACCACCACAATCATATCTACTGATGTTCAAGAGGCCGTGTTGGCTATGACCCTAATTCACCACAACCACAATTCACACAGAGCAACCATTCACCCTACACAGAGGCCCTTGTCCTGCTGTGGTGCTGCTACCTGATTGGTTACAAGCCCACTACAAACCAAGATTCCTCCTTCTTCCCCATCTTACCCAGAGTGCACTGCAGTGGTCAGGCGGAACGAGTAAGCGTACACCGTGTGAATAGAAGACTTAACTTTTTTCCCCACCTTTACACGTTGGTGGTGGCTGGCTCCACTGGCGCGTGGCCTGGCACTGGGCCCTTGAAGGCCCCTCCATCACGTAGCCCATGTTGCAGGAGAAGCTCACCACGTCGTTCAGATTGAAGCCGTTACCAATGGTCCGCCCGTAGATAGGGCTGCCCGGGTGTCCACAGCTGATAGCTGGGGGGGGAGAGAGAGAGAAATGGAGAGATTATTTTCAAATGAGCCCTGGAAAGAGAGGGTGAGAGAGAGAGAGGAGGTTCTGTTGCCACGAGAAAAGGGCAACCAGTGAAAAACAAACACCTTTGTAAATCTTTACTAGATGCTGTTCTTCCACTAATCTCATTGCAACTCCCCTCCAAGTCTCCGACCACTACCTTGTATCCTTTTCCCTCTCGCTCTCATCCAACACTTCTCACTCTCCCCCTACTCGGATGGTATTGCGCCGTCCCAACCTTCGCTCTCTCTCTCCCGCTACTCTCTCCTCTTCCATCCTATCATCTCTTCCCTCTGCTCAAACCTTCTCCAACCTATCTCCTGATTCTGCCTCCTCAACCCTCCTCTCCTCCCTCTCTGCATCCTTTGATTTCCTCTGTCCCCTATCCTCCAGGCCGGCTCGGTCCTCCCCTCCTGCTCCGTGGCTCGACGACTCACTGCGAGCTCACAGAACAGGGCTCCGGGCAGCCGAGCGGAAATGGAGGAAAACTCGCCTCCCTGCGGACCTGGCATCCTTTCACTCCCTCCTCTCTACATTTTCCTCTTCTGTCTCTGCTGCTAAAGCCACTTTCTACCACTCTAAACTCCATGCATCTGCCTCTAACCCTAGGAAGCTCTTTGCTACCTTCTCCTCCCTCCTTAATCCTCCTCCCCCCTCCCCCCCCCCTCCTCCCTCTCTGCGGATGACTTCGTCAACCATTTTGAAAAGAAGGTTGACGACATCCGATCCTCGTTTGCTAAGTCAAACGACACTGCTGGTCCTGCTCACACTGCCCTACCCTGTGCTTTGACCTCTTTCTCCCCTCTCTCTCCAGATGAACTCTCGCGTCTTGTGACGGCCGGCCGCCCAACAACCTGCCCACTTGACCCTATCCCCTCCTCTCTTCTCCAGACCATTTCCGGAGACCTTCTCCCCTACCTCACCTCGCTCATCAACGCATCCTTGACCGCTGGCTACGTCCCTTCCGTCTTCAAGAGAGCGAGAGTTGCACCCCTTCTGAAAAAACCTACACTCGATCCCTCCGATGTCAACAACTACAGGCCAGTATCCCTTCTTTCCTTTCTCTCCAAAACTCTTGAACGCGCCGTGCTTGACCAGCTCTCTTGCTATCTCTCTCAGAATGACCTTCTTGATCCTAATCAGTCAGGTTTCAAGACTGGGCATTCAACTGAGACTGCTCTTCTCTGTGTCACGGAGGCTCTCCGCACTGCTAAAGCTAACTCTCTCTCCTCTGCTCTCATCCTTCTAGACCTATCTGCTGCCTTTGATACCGTGAACCATCAGATCCTCCTCTCCACCCTCTCCGAGCTGGGCATCTCCGGCACCGCGCACGCTTGGATTGCGTCCTACCTGACAGGTCGCTCCTACCAGGTGGCGTGGCGAGAATCTGTCTCCGCACCACGTGCTCTCACCACTGGTGTCCCCCAGGGCTCTGTTCTTGGCCCACTCCTATTCTCGCTATACACCAAGTCACTTGGCTCTGTCATATCCTCACATGGTCTCTCATATCATTGCTATGCAGACGACACACAATTAATCTTCTCCTTTCCCCCTTCTGACAACCAGGTGGCGAATCGCATCTCTGCATGTCTGGCAGACATATCAGTGTGGATGACGGATCACCACCTCAAGCTGAACCTCGGCAAGACGGAGCTGCTCTTCCTCCCGGGGAAGGACTGCCCGTTCCATGATCTCGCCATCACGGTTGACAACTCCCTTGTGTCCTCCTCCCAGAGTGCTAAGAGCCTTGGCGTGACCCTGGACAACACCCTGTCGTTCTCCACCAACATCAAGGCGGTGACCCGATCCTGTAGGTTCATGCTCTACAACATTCGCAGAGTACGACCCTGCCTCACACAGGAAGCGGCGCAGGTCCTAATCCAGGCACTTGTCATCTCCCGTCTGGATTACTGCAACTCGCTGTTGGCTGGGCTCCCTGCCTGTGCCATTAAACCCCTACAACTCATCCAGAACGCCGCAGCCCGTCTGGTGTTCAACCTTCCCAAGTTCTCTCACGTCACCCCGCTCCTCCGCTCTCTCCACTGGCTTCCAGTCGAAGCTCGCATCCGCTACAAGACCATGGTGCTTGCCTACGGAGCTGTGAGGGGAACGGCACCTCCGTACCTTCAGGCTCTGATCAGGCCCTACACCCAAACAAGGGCACTCCGTTCATCCACCTCTGGCCTGCTCGCCTCCCTACCTCTGAGGAAGCACAGTTCCCGCTCAGCCCAGTCAAAACTGTTCGCTGCTCTGGCACCCCAATGGTGGAACAAGCTCCCTCACGACGCCAGGACAGCGGAGTCAATCACCACCTTCCGGAGACACCTGAAACCCCACCTCTTCAAGGAATACCTGGGATAGGATAAAGTAATCCTTCTAACCCCCCCTTAAAAGATTTAGATGCACTATTGTAAAGTGGTTGTTCCACTGGATATTATAGGTGAATGCACCAATTTGTAAGTCGCTCTGGATAAGAGCGTCTGCTAAATGACTAAAATGTAAAAAATGTAAATACAATCCATATTTATGTTCACAGTTGAAGTTGGAAGTTTACATTCACTTAGGTTGGAGTCATTAAAACTCATTTTTCAACCACTCCACAAATTTCTTGTTAACAAACTATAGTTTTGGCGCTTCGGTTAGGACATCTACTTTGTGCATGACAGAAGTCATTTTTCCAACAATTGTTTACAGACAGATTATTTCACTTATAATTCACTGTATCACAATTCCAGTTGGTCAGAAGTTTACATACACTAAGTTGAATGTGCCTTTAAACAGCTTGGAAAATTCCAGAAAATGATGTCTTGCCTTTAGAAGCTTCTGATAGGCTAATTGACATCACTTGATTCAATTGTAGGTGTACCTGTGGCTGAAATTTCAAGGCCTACCTTCAAACTCAGTGCCTCTTTGCTTGACATAATGGGAAAATCAAAAGAAATCAGCCAAGACCGCAAATTTCTTTTTTGTAGACCTACACAAGTCTGATTCATCCTTGGGAGCAATTTCCAAATGCCTGAAGGTGCCACGTTCATCTGTACAAACAATAGTACGCAAGTATAAACACCATGGGACCACGCAGCCGTCATACCGCTCAGGAAGGAGATGCGTTCTGTCTCCTAGAGAGGAACGTACTTGTGTGAAAAGTGCAAATCAATCCCAGAACAACAGCAAAGGACCTTGTGAAGATGCTGGAGGAAACAGGTACAAAAGTATCTATATCCACAGTGAAACGAGTCCTATATCGACATAACCTGAAGGCTGCTCAACAAGGAAGAAGCCACTGCTCCAAAACCGCAATAAAAAAGCCAAACTACGCTTTGCAACTGCACATGGGGACAAAGATCGTACTTTTTGGAGAAAATAGAACTGTTTGGCCATAATGACCATCGTTATGTTTGGAGGAAAAAGGGGGAGGCTTGCAAGCGGAAGAACACCATCCCAACCGTGAAGCACGGGGGTGGCAGCATCATGTTGTGCTTTGTTGCAGGAGGGACTGGTGCACTTCACAAAATAGATGGCATCATAAGGTAGGAAAATTATGTGGATATATTGAAGCAACATCTCAAGACATCAGTCAGGAGTTAAAGCTTGTTCGCAAATGGGTCTTCCAAATGGACAATGACCCCAAGCACACTTCCAAAGTTGTGGCAAAATGGCATAAGGACAACAAAGTCAAGGTATTGGAGTGGCCATCACAAAGCCCTGACCTCAAACCTATAGAACATTTGTGGGCAGAACTGAAGAAGTGTGTGCGAGCAAGGAGGCCTACAAAAATGACTATTGTGGGAAGCTTGTGGAAGGCTACCCGAAACGTTTGACCCAAGATAAACAATTTAAAGGCAATGATACCAAATACTAATTGAGTGTATGTAAACTTCTGACCCACTGGGAATGTGATGAAAGAAATAAAATCTGAAATAAATAATTTTCTCTGCTATTATTCTGCCATTTCACATTCTTAAAATAAAGTGGTGATCCTAACTGACCTAACGCAGGGAATGTTTCCTAGGATTACATGTCAGGAATTGTGGAAAACTGATTTTAAACGTATGTGGCTAAGGTGTATGTAAACTTCCGACTGTATTTATTTTCCCCTTTGTACTTTAACTATTTGCACATGATATGACATTTGAAATGTCTTTATTCTTTTGGAACTTTTGTGAGTGTAATGTTTATTGTAAAACATTTTTTTTGTTTATTTCACTTTTGTTTATTATCTATTTCATTTGCTTGGCAATGTAAACATATGGTTCCCATGCCAATGTAGCTCTTACATTGAAATGAATTGAATTGAATTGAAAGAAGGAGAGAGAGAAGGAGAGGAGGCAGAGGGAGAGTAAGATAGAGAAAAACAGAAAGAGAGAGAGACAGAGAAAAAGAGAGAGAGAATTGACATTGAAATTGAAATTCCATATTGATTCCTACTGTATCTAATGTACTGTAAAAAGGGTAACATTGACATTCCATATTGATTCCTACTGTATCTAATGTACTGTATAAAAGGGTAACATTGACATTACATATTGATTCCTACTGTATCTAATGTACTGTATAAAAGGGTAACATTGACATTACATAGTGATTCATAAGTAATGGATAACAGGTAAGGCCACTTTTGATTTATAATCCACCAGGTAATAATCCACTGGGTGCTCATTTGTTCACTGCAAAAATACACCTATTGAGTTTGAGACCATAGAAATAGCATAGTCAGACCTTGAACAGGGAATTGAAACCAAAAAGAAACCAGTGGAGCTTGAACGCAGCCTCAGCTCACATTCACTTACTGTGCAATAGACTGGACATAACAGTAGGCTTCCAATAAGATCTGCAATAGAGCTGTGTGGCTCGGTTATCAATAGGCTAGGGGCTAGACTATCACGTGTTCAGCCAGGATGTCTCAATCACAGAACTAGAATGAATAGAACAGGCCTCCCCATTCAAGTCAATGACGCCATCATGGGTAGACTGGTGGACATTTTGAGTGTCTCATTCTATTTCTATGGTCTCAGTTACCTCTGAAGCTGATATTCAGGAGGACAAACGGTAAAGAGCTGTTTTATTGCCCCATCCTGGACCATTGCCCTAAATAGTGTCATTCCCCATCAGATCCCTCTGGTCTAAACTCATTGGCCGTCTGGCAGCTCATCTGAATGGCTAATCCAATGGATGGCGGCCATTTTCATGCCAATGGCCCAAACCACATTAGCTGTGCTCAATTGCAGGCATTTGCCGAGCGATGCAGAAGTGATGGTAGAGTGCTCATAGTGATCCTCTCTCTAGCTCTGGGAGGCATCGGGAGGCCTTTCTCTGCCTGTCTTGGAGGCATGGGTCCTGGAAGGGGAGAAACTAGTGGTTATGGGCCTATAAATGGGGCTATGGGCCATTAGCCTAGGTGTGATACTGTAAGAGGGGCCTGACTGTGGGACTTTATCAGTGTGTTGGAGACTGGGATTTATGAAATGAGATAATAGACCAGAGACTGAGCCAGAGAGAGAGACAAGAGGGAGGGACAGAGATACACAGAGGGACAGAGAAACAGCGAGAGAGAGAGGCAGAGGGATAGAGGGATAGTGAGAGACATTATAAAATCCATGTATTTGAACAACAAGTGTGCGGATAAAATTGGCAAAAAATACACATTTCTTTCCACAGGGCCGTGGGGTGAGACAAGGATGCAGCTTAAGCCAAACCCTCTTCAACATACACAGTTGAAGTCGGAAGTTTACATACACTTCGGTTGGAGTCATTAAAACACGTTTTTAACCACTCCACAAAATGTCTTGTTAACAAACTATAGTTTTGGCAAGTCGGTTAGGACATCTACTTTGTGCATGACACAAGTGATTTTTTCTACAATTGTTATTTCACTTATAATTCACTGTATCACAATTCCAGTGGGTCAAAAGTTTACATACACTAAGTTGACTGTGCCTTTAAACAGCTTGGAAAATTCCAGAGAATTCTGTCTTTGCTTTAGAAGCTTCTGATAGGCTAATTGACATCCTTTGGTTCAATTGGAAGTGTACCTGTGGATGTATTTCAAGGCCTACCTTCAAACTCAGTGCCTCTTTGCTTGACATCATGGGAAAATCTAAAGAAATCAGCCAAGACCTCAGAAAAAAAATTGTAGACCTCAACTAGTCTGGTTCATCCTTGGGAGCAATTTCCAAATGCCTGAAGGTGCCACGTTCATCTGTACAAACAATAGTACGCAAGTATAAACACCATGGGACGATGCAGCTGTCATACTGCTCAGGAAGGAGACGCGTTCTGTCTCCTAGAGATGAACGTACTTTGGTGCGAATGGTGCAAATCAATCCCAGAACAACAGCAAAGGACCTTGTGAAGATGCTGGAGGAAACAGGTACAAAAGTATCTATAGCCACAGTGAAACGAGTCCTATATCGACATAACCTGAAAGGCCACTCAGCAATAAAAAAGCCAGACAACGGTTTACAACTGCACACAGGTGCGCACTATCTCGCCCATACGCACGCACAGGCCGGTGCGCGCTATTCCAGCCCCTCGTAGATGCCGTGCTAGAGTGGGCATCCAGCCTGGTAGGAGGATGCCTGCGCAGCACGTCTGGTCGCCGGTACGCCTCCTCGGACCAGGCTACCCCACGCCCGCTCTACGCACGGTAACCATCAAGCCCCTGCACAGCCCAGTTCGCCCTGTACCAGCACCCCGCTCGTGCAGGGCTGCTAGTTCCATCCAGCCAGGACGGGTTGTGCAGGAGATGCGGTCAAGGCCACCTGTGCGCCTCCATGGCCCAGTCTTTCCGGTTCCCGCCTCTCGTGCTGACCCGGAAGTGAGTACCTCCAGTCTGGCACGACCAGTACCAGCACCACGGATCAAGCTTCCCATGGGTCAGCCTAGTCCTTTTCAGCCTGTTCCCGCTCCTCGCACTAGCCATGGGGTGCGTGGTTTAAAACTGGCAGTTCCAGCACCACGCATTAGGCTTATAGTGCATAATAGTAGTTCCTCTCGGCCGGTTCCTGCTTCCCGCACTAGCCCTAGGGTGCGTGTCTTCAGCCTGGTACCTCCTCTACCAGCCCCACGCATCAGGCTTCCAGTGCATCAGCCCAGCCTCGAGAGTTCGGCAACAGTGTGCAGTCCAGAGTATCCGGCAACAGTGTGCAGTTCAGAGTATCCGGCAACAGTGCGCAGTCCAGTGTATCCGGCAACAGTGTGCAGTCCAGAGTATCCGGCACCAGTGTGCAGTCCAGAGTATCCGGCACCAGTGTGCAGTCCAGAGTATCCGGCAACAGTGTCCAGTCCGGAACCGAGGGAGTCTGCCTGCGACCCGGAACCGGGAGGGTCTGCCTGTGACCCGGAACCGGGGGAGTTGTTTTTTCGCACTGCTACGTATAGTTATAGCCTGTGAAACTGTCTCCTGTCGTTCTAGTTTATTGTTTTTCCGTGTGCATCAAACTTAATAAAATGATATGGAACACGCAACTCGCTGCGTATTGGTCTGACAGTGATTTCTCCTTATCGTCAGACGACGAAGTTTGTGACAGATCTGGCTAAAAATACCTGAATCAGTTATAGAACCTACTGCCCTTTATGGTTATGAGGTCTGGGGTCTGTTCACCAACCAAGAACTAACAAACACCAGATTGAGACTCTGCATACAGACTTCTGCAAAAATATCCTCCATGTAGAACGTAAAACACCAAATAATGCATGCAGAGCAGAATTAGGCCGGTACCCACTAATTATCAAAATCCAGAAAAGAGCGGTTCAATTCTACAACCACCTAAAAGGAAACCCTTCCCAAACCTTCCATAACAAAGCCATCACCTACAGAGAGATGAACCTGGAGAAGAGTCCCTAAGAAAGCTGGTCCTGGGGCTCTGTTCACAAACAGACCCCACAGAGCCCCAGGACAGCAACACAATTAGACCCAACCAATCAAGAGAAAACAAAAAATAATTACTTGACACATTGGAAAGAAATTACCAAAAAACTGAGCAAACTAGAATGTTATTTTGCCCTAAACAGAGAGTACACAGTGGCAGAATACCTGACCACTGTGACTGACCCAAACGTAAGGAAAGCTTAGACTATGTACAGACTCAGGAAGCATAGCCTTGCTATTGAGAAAGGCCGCCGTAGTCAGACCTGGCTCTCAAGAGAAGACAGGCTATGTGCACACTGCCCACAAAAAGTGGTTGGAAACTGAGCTGCACTTCCTTTTTCTCCCCAATTTCGTGGTATCCAATTGGTAGTTAGTCTTGTCCCATCGCTGCAACTCCCGTACGGACTCGGGAGAGGCGAAGGTCGAGAGCTGTGCGTCCTCCAAAACACAACCCAGCCATGCCGCACTGCTTCTTGACTCAACACCCTCTTAAAACGGAAGCCAGCCGCACCAATGTGTCAGAGGAAACATTGTACACCTGGAGACCGTGTCAGTGTGCATTGTGCCCGGCTCGCCACAGGAGTCGCTAGTGCACAATGGGACAAAAATATTCCTGCAGGCCAAACCCTTCCTTAAACCAGACAATGCTGGGCTAATTGTGCACCACCCCATGGATATCCTGGTCGCAGCCGGCTGCAACAGAGTCTGGACTCGAACCAGGATCTCTAGTGGAACAGCTAGCACTGCGATGCAGTGCCTTAGACCACTGCGCCAGTCGGGAGGCCTGAGCTGCACTTTCTAACCACCTGCCAAATGTATGACCATTTTGGAGACACACATTTCCCTCAGATTACACAGATCCACAAAGAATTCAAAAACAAACCCAATTTTGATAAACTCCCATATCTACTGGGTGAAATACCACAGTGTGCCATCACAGCAGAAAGATTTGTGGCCTGTTGCCACGTGAAAAGGGCAACCAGTGAAGAACAAACACCATTGTAAATACAACCCATATTTATGTTTGTTTATTTTCCCTTTTGTACTTTAACTATTTGCACATCGTTACAACACTGTATATAGACATAATATGACATTTGAAATGTCTTTATTCTTTAGGAACTTCTGAGTGTAATGTTTACTTTTAATTTTTATTGTTTATTTCACTTTTGTTTATTATCTACTTCACTTGCTTTGGCAATGTTAACATATGTTTCCCATGCCAATAAAGCCCTTAAATTGAAATTGAATTGAGAGAGAGAGAGAGGGGGGGGGGGGGGGGGGGGGGGAGTCTAAAGCCCAGAGAGTAAGACTGGGAGCTTGTTAGGGGGCTGAGTCTATGGGTGAGTGATCACGTGTTGGTCTGGAAGTCAGTGTGTGAGTGTTGGAGTGTGAAGGCCCTAACTCCAAGTGTGTGCCCTAGTAAGCTGCTGATATTGAAAGTGTGTGTGTAACAGCAGGGGTGTGTGTGTGGCGTCTGTGTGTCAATCTGTGTGTGACATCAGGAAAACCTCCAGCCCCACTGTGCTTACTCAAGGCATGTTTTGACGTGTGTAGGAGCACACAGGCAGTTAGTAGACACGGCAGATTACTTCCACCTTCTCTCTACTATTTTGGGGACTGGAGAACAGTAATCCTTTCCGGTCTTTCCTCTGTCAGCCAGGCTGGCAGAGTACAGTCACCTCAGTCTGAACTCACAGCCCAGACAATACATGCTTTTTTATGAACCCGGATTAACAATGTTGCATTTACTTTTATTGATGTGATTTGTCAGTGAAAATAATTGTTTATGCGTTAATATTTTTCACTGTTTTAACGTTGTAGGCAACACATGGTAAGTAGGATATAACGTCTCTGTCTCGTGTATGTCATAGATGTTAAAATGTAACTTGAAGCAGCAGGAAATAAGGTGAGATCCACATCTGTCTCTGTCTGTACTGAGGTCTAGAAGATTATCTCACGGACTGACAGGGACCAGATGTCGGCCCGGCATTTCTAACACACTAAAAAAATGTTTTCCTTGAGGCCTTCATTATTAGCCAAATAATGATCATTCTTCGCAAAAAAACAAAACAATTCAGACCAGCCCACTGGGCTAAAGATGGGCTAGCCCATGGACAACAAAGCCAATGAGGGATAACCTGAGGAGGTCTCAGTGTCTGTAAAAAGTGATTCCTCACTTCTGTCTCCTTCTCACCTCTCTCTCGCGGAAAACAACCGCAGCACATTTACATAATTAGAAATGTAATTTGTTTCTCTTTGCACAGAAGCAATTTCCCCTTCATTTGAGCACCGTCTATAACCGGAATTTAAAACCTCATCATTGCACGTTAAAATAACTGTGCTCAACCTCACATCTACAGATATTATGTGCATGCTTACGCACACACACACACACACACACACACACACACACACACACACACACACACACACACACACACACACACACCCACCCAAGGGAATGAATATTATCATATTTTCCATGAAGAAGTGTTGGCCTAGATGCATGGTTCATCAGTGAGCCAGAGGCCTAGTCTTTGTGATAGCCAGTTGAGGAGGTAAGGCCACTACCATTTCAGTAGGAAAATGGCCCTGACACTCTTATGTCTCCAGTAGCTATTTCTGTTTAAAGTGCTGCTAGCTTTACGCAGCATATTGTCTTCATAAAAACACTGTTCATCATCACCACGGTTACTGCCGGAGAGAGAGAGAGAGAGAGACAATGTTATCGGACCATACATGCTTTGCTTACAGCCTATAGGAAACATATTGTTTTTGACAATATGGCTTGATAACAGAATATAGAAACATATTGTTTTTAAAGCTCCCAGGCTGTGTCACAGCCGGCCGTGACCGGGAGACCCATGAGGCGGCGCACAATTGGCCCAGCACCGTCTTGGTTAGGGGAGGGTTGGGCTGGCCGGGATTTCCTTGTCCCATCGTGCTCTAGCAACTCCTTGTGGCGGGCCGGGCGCCTGCAACATGACCTCGGTCGCCAGTTGGACGGTGTTTCCTCCGACACATTGGTGTGGCTGGCTTCTGGGTTAAGCGAGCAGTGTGGCAGGGTCGTGTTTCGGGGGATGCATGGCTCTCGACCTTCGCCTCTCCCAAGTCCGTAGGGGAGTTGCAGCGATGGGACAAGACTGTAACTACGAATTGGATATCGCGAAATTGGGGAGAAAAATGGGTACATGTTCAAAATAAATAAATAATAATACTTTTTAAAAACTATATGATTTAATCTATTGGTATATACTGTAACTATGACATGCGGTTCATCCACCAACCCTATATGACAAATATCTTCTATGAAATCTACATAATTCGGTGTTGATTAGCTATAAAACACAACAAAATAAATAACTGTCTTTGTTGATGAGAGTCATTTGTGAGAGGCATAATCAGGTTGACCATGGAACTCTAAATGATCTTAAAACTGGGTTTTATTTTCGTAATAAGGCTTGCTTCCCGCTTATGGCTAGAAAGAAGCTTGTTCAGGCCACTTTTCTCTCTGTAATTGATTATGGTAACTTGTTGTACATGCATGCAACCTCCTCCGTCTTACAGAGACTGGACTCTGTTTATCATGCATCCTTGAGCTTTATTACAAATGCCAAGTCACTCACCCACCATTGCACCTTGTACCAAATGGTAGGTTGGACCTCACTTTATATGCGCAGAAAGATACATTTGTATGTGTTCATCTACAAAGCCCTTTTGGGTAAACTCTCTCTTTACCGCTGTAGTCTGGTCTCCTTCAACCCCAGCAGGTACCATACCCGGTCTGCTAGGTGGTTGCAACTTAAAGTACCCAGGACATTCACAGTATTAGGCAAGACTGCCTTCTCTTCTTGTGCACCAGACGCATGGAATAATCTACAATCCATGCTTCGTCTAGATATGTTAGTGCCACTGAATTAATTTTAAATATTGATGGGAGACTCTGTTACGGAGGAGTGTAAATGCTTTTTTTAGGCTGGATCATGTTGTTGTATTGTATTGTTGTATGTTTTAATTATGTAATGTATTGATTGTTGCTGCCTTCTTGGCCAGGTCTCCCTTGAAAAAGAGACTGGGTCTCAATGGGCTTTTCCTGGTTAAATAAATGTTAAATAAAAAATTTAAAAATCACCAGGTGGTAAATTAGTTAATAGACCAAAAAGAAAGAGAGTTTAAAATCTCTGACAATAACAGACAGTTTTCAGTTTCCCCTCCCCACTTAGATCACTCCCAGACAGTCCTAGTACAATTCTTGTTTGAGAAATTGTTCTTCGCTAATAAGCAATTTTTTGTTGTTGTTGACCATTTTAATTTAAAACAATCACAGTAAGATACTTAATTGTTACCCAGAAATGATTTGATATTGAGATAAAAATGGCTACATTGGTGTCACGTCCTGACCAGTAAAAGGGGTTATTTGTCATTGTAGTTTGGTCAGGGCGTGGCAGGGGGTGTTTCTTTTGTGTGTTTCGGTGTTTTTTGGGGGGTCTAGGTTCTATGTTATCTATTTCTATGTTTATATCTAGTTTTCTATTTCTATGTTGGGTTTTTGTCAATGACCTCCAATTAGAGGCAGCTGATTGTCGTTGTCTCTAATTGGAGGCCATATTTAGTTGTGTTTGTTTCACTTGTGTTTTGTGGGTGGTTGTTTTCCTGTATAGCCTGTGTTGCCTTACGGAACTGGTTCGTCATTTCTTTATTTAGTTTAAGTGTTTTCTTTAAATAAATTAAGAAGATGAGCACTTTACCCGCTGCGCCTTGGTCCAATCCTTACGACGCCCATGACAATTGGACCTTTAATTAAAAATGCCTGGGAAGACAGAGAAGTGTCCTTCTGTCTGAGTCCAGAGAACGATGAGAATGCTTTAAATGCCAGGGATCTTTGTGACCTGAGGGAGCTCTCAGAAGGGGCACTCGAATCGTTAGTGTAGTGACGCAGGTCCACACTCAACTTCAACTCTCTATTTTCCTTACCACTCTAAAACAGTATTATTCGTCAACTCATTAACCACACAAAAGTGATCCAGACTTCAGCAATCAACTACTTATAAGACTTACTTGGAAAACTTATAAAAAAGTATTGAAAGGTGGGATGGGTACTGAGACTGGAGATATTCTGAAGCAGTTCCTCAAAGCATTTGAGAGGAGGTTGGTGTGCGACAAAATTGAGAGAACTTGAGAGATGAAGAGAGATATAAAGTGTGAAATACATATAGGGAAACAAATAGATATAGAGACAGCGAGATAAAGAGAAAAACAAAGAGAGAAAAACAGAGAGCGAGAGAAGGACACTCACACACGCAGGAAGGCAGCTGTCCAGACCAGTTGTGGTCCTGCAGGCAGATCCGCACCGAGGAGCCGATGAGGCGGAAGCCTGGGATGCACTGGTATACCACCGTCTCCCTGTAGCCAAAGTTTTCCCCAATCACCTGACCATTCACTATGGTCTCTGGAATACCACAGTGGCCCGCTGGAGAGAAACACAAAGGGAAAAAGTTAAGAGAGAGGAAAAGGGAGAGGGGGAGACGTAGAAGGGCAGAGAGAGAGATGGTGTTTTCACTGACATAGACACATAGCACCTAGAGAGAGGAAGAAACTACTCTCAGAGAGAGGCAAAAAACAAACACATTTCTTTCCACAGGGCCGTGGGGTGAGACAGGGCAGCAGCTTAAGCCTCACCCTCTTCAACATATATATAAACAAAATGGCGAGGGCACTAGAACAATCTGCAGCACCCGGCCTCACCCTACTACAATCTGAAGTCAAATGTCTACTGTTTGCTATTTGCTGATGATCTGGTGCTTCTGTCACCAACCAAGGAGGGCCAACAGCAGCACCTAGATCTTCTGCACAGATTCTGTCAGACCTGGGCCATCACAGTAAATCTCAGTAAGACAAAAATAATGGTGTTCCAAAAAAGGTCCAGTTGCCAGGACCACAAATACAAACTCCACCTTGACACTGTT
Source organism: Salmo salar (assembly GCF_965601325.2). Classification (NCBI taxonomy): domain Eukaryota; kingdom Metazoa; phylum Chordata; class Actinopteri; order Salmoniformes; family Salmonidae; genus Salmo; species Salmo salar. Next base: position 88,179,844 of record NC_138304.1, on the reverse strand, counting down.
GCCCTAGAGCACACAAAAAACGATACATACCTCGGCCTAAACATCAGCGCCACAGGTAACTTCCACAAAGCTGTGAACAATCTGAGAGACAAGGCAAGAAGGGCCTTCTATGCCATCAAAAGGAACATAAAATTCGACATACCAATTAGGATCTGTATAAAAATACTTGAATCAGTTATAGAACCCATTGCCCTTTATGGTTATGAGGTCTGGGGTCCGTTCACCAATCAAGAATTCATAAAATGGGACAAACACCAGATTGAGACTCTGCATACAGACTTCTGCAAACATATCCCCTGTGTACAACGTAAAACCCCAAATAATGCATGCAGGGCAGAATTAGGCCGCTACCCACTAATTATCAAAATCCAGAAAATAGCAGTTCAATTCTACAGCCACCTAAAAGGAAGCGATTCCCAAACCTTCTATAACAAAGCCATCACCTACAGAGATATGAACCTGGAGAAGAGTCCCCTAAGCAAGCTGGTCCTGGAGCTCTGTCACAAACACAAACAGACCCCACAGAGCCCCAGGACAGCAACACAATTAGACCCAACCAAATCATGACAAAACAAAAATATACTTATTTCCAATGTGCCAAGTAATTAACAAAAAACAGAGCAAACTACACTAGAATGCTATCTGGCCCTAAATAGAGAGTACACAGTGGCAGAATACCTGACCACTGTGACTGACCCAAACTTAAGGAAAGTTTTGACTATGTACAGACTCAGTGAGCATAGCCTTGCTATTGAGAAAGGCCTCAGTAGGCAGACCTGGCTCTCAAGAGAAGACAGGCTATGTGCACATTGCCCACAAAATTAGGTGGGAATTGAGCTGCACTTCCTAACCTCCTGCCAAATGTATGACCATATTAGAAGTAGATATTTCCCTCAGATTGCACAGATCCACAAATAATGAAAAAACAAACCACATTTTGATAAACTCATATCTACTGGGTGAAATACCAGTGTGCCATCATAGCAGCAAGATTTGTGACCTGTTGTCACAAGATAAGGGCAACCAGTGAAGAACAAACACCATTGTAAATACAACACATAATTTTTTTAATATATTTTCCCTTTTGTACTTGAACTATTAAACAGTAAACATTACACTCACAGAAGTTCCAAAAGAATAAAGACATTTCAAATGTCTGTCTGTCTGTCTGTCTGTCTGTCTGTCTGTCTGTCTGTCTGTCTGTCTGTCTGTCTGTCTGTCTGTCTGTCTGTCTGTCTGTCTGTCTGTCTGTCTGTCTGTACCCTCTCCAGAACATGACTATTCAGTACAGTACAAGACTTCTCTCAACAACAAAAACATTTCAATTTAAGGGCGTTATTGGCATGGAAACATATGTTAACATTGCCAAAGCAAGTGAAGTAGATAATAAACAAAAGTGAAATAAACAATAAAAATAAACAGTAAACATTACACTCACAGAAGTTCCAAAAGAATAAAGACATTTCAAATGTCATTATGTCTATATACAGTGTTGTAACGATGTGCTATTTTTATTGTTTATTTCACTTTTGTTTATTATCTACTTCACTTGCTTTGGCAATGTTAACATATGTTTCCATGCCAATAATGCCCTTAAATTGAAATGTTTTTGTTGTTGAGAGAAGTCTTGTACTGTACTGAATAGTCATGTTCTGGAGAGGGTACAGACAGACAGACAGACAGACAGACAGACAGACAGACAGACAGACAGACAGACAGACAGACAGACAGACAGACAGACAGACAGACAGACAGACAGACAGACAGACAGACAGACAGACAGACAGACAGACAGACAGACAGACAGACAGACAGACAGACAGACAGACAGGGTACAGGACAGAGATTTTCATTTAAACACACAGGTTGCAGAAATACAGTGTTTTCCGTACACAGACGTGTTTTAGAGAAAATAAAGAAGCCCAAAATAGACACTTCTCCCTGCTTCCACAGACTTGGCACCAGCACACAGAGAAGTTAGACAGTCAAGCTATTTACCACAATAAACATATGTTCATTAGAGGGAGAAGACCAAAATAACTCCACACCAACAGAAACATTCTTAGGGCAAAAGATAGCCTACATTTCACAGGCAACACAGCATCTGAAGAATGTTGTCTTGGTTGTTTCACACAAACACATACACATACAGACAACAGAAATGTCGGGAATGAATTGGTCGTTTTACCCAAGCAGCGGGTCTCCTGTCCGCTCCACAGTCCAGAGGAGAGGCATTCTCTCACAGTCGAGCCCACCAGCATGAACCCTGCGTCACACATGAAGATGGCGGTCGCCCCAAAGGTCATCTGCGTACCAATCTTCTTCCCATTGGGCGGGCCAGGGAGGTCCCCGCAGGAAATTACTGTGGCACAGACAATAACAAAGGCATCATCAGCTAGCTGACAGACCAATGGCATTAACCTGTTTGGGATAGGGGGCAGTATTTTCACGGCTGGATAAAAAACGTACCCGATTTAATCTGGTTACTACTCTTGCCCAGAAACCAGAATATGCATATAATTAGTAGATTTGGATAGAAAACACTCTAAAGTTTCTAATACTGTTTGAATGGTGTCTGTGAGTATAACAGAACTCATATGGCAGGCCAAAACCTGAGAAGATTCCATACAGGAAGTGCCCTGTCTGACAATTTGTTCTCCTTCTAGGGCATCTCTATCAAAAATACAGCATCTCTGCTGTAACGTGACATTTTCTAAGGCTTCCATTGGCTCTCAGAAGGCGCCAGAAAGCGGAATGACGTCTCTGCAGTCTCAGGGCGAAAAACAGCAGGAGTTTTTGTGAGTGGTCAGGCAGGGAACAATGACAATGGGGTGCGCGTGCACGAGACGACTCCTTGTTTTTCTTTCAGTCGATGAATGAATATAACGTCCCCCCGTTGGAATATTATCACTATTTTATGAGAAAAATAGCATAAAAATGGATTTTAAACAGCGTTTGACATGCTTCGAAGTACGGTAATGGAATATTTTGAATTTTTTTGTCACGAAATGCGCCCGCTCGTCACCCTTCGGATACTGACATGAACGCACAAACAAAACGGAGCTATTTGGATATAACTATGGATTATTTCGAACCAAAACAACATTTGTTGTTGAAGTAGAAGTCCTGGGAGTGCATTCTGACGAAGAACAGCAAAGGTAATCCAATTTTTCTTATAGTAAATCTGAGTTTGGTGAGGGCCAAACTTGGTGGGTGTCAAATTAGCTAGCCATGATGGCCTGGCTATGTACTCAGAATATTGCAAAATGTGCTTTCACCGAAAAGCTATTTTAAAATCTGACACCGCGATTGCAAAAAGGAGTTCTGTATCTATAATTCTTAAAATAATTGTTATGTTTTTTGTCAACGTTTATCGTGAGTAATTTAGTAAATTCACTGGAAGTTTGCGATGGGTATGCTAGTTCTGAACATCACATGCTAATGTAAAAAGCTGGTTTTTGATATAAATATGAACTTGATTGAACAAAACACGCATGTATTGTATAACATAATGTCCTAGGAGTGTCATCTAATGAAGATCATCAAAGGTTAGTGCTGCATTTAGCTGTGGTTTTGGTTTTTGTGACATATATGCTTGCTTTGAAAATGGCTGTGTGATTTCTTTTTGGCAGGGTACTCTCCTGACATAATCTAATGTTTTGCTTTCGCTGTAAAGCCTTTTTGAAATCGGACAATGTGGTTAGATAAAAGGAGAGTCTTGTCTTTAAAATGGTGTAAAATTGTCATATGTTTGAGAAATTGAAGTTATAGCATTTTTTAGGTATTTGTATTTCGCGCCACGCTATACCATTGGATATTGGTGAGGCGTTCCACTAGCGGAACGTCTGTCCCTAACAGGTTTTAACAAACACCTGGGAGATATCTACCAGCTGACAGACCAATGTCATTAACAAACACCTGAACGATATCAGCTAGCTGACAGACCAATGGCATTAATAAACACCTGGGAGATATCAGCCAGCTGACAGACCAATGGTATTAACAAACACCTGAGAGATATTGTAGGAGAATTTCCAGTGCTTTGGTGATTTTCCAGTATCTATACTGTTTTCCCAGAAGAAGTGAAACAGAATAAAAATGGAGTTAACTTCTCTAGGGCCAGTGGGACGATTTCGTCCCACCTACGTAACAGCCAGTGGAATCCCGTGGCGAGTTATTCAAATACCTTAGAAATGCTATTACTTCAATTTCTCAAACATATGACTATTTTACACCATTTTAAAGACAAGACTCTCGTTAATCTAACCACACTGTCCGATTTCAAAAAGGCTTTACAACGAAAGCAAAACATTAGATTATGTCAGCAGAGTACCCAGCCAGAAATAATCCGACACCCATTTTTAAAGCTAGCATATAATGTCACATAAACCCAAACCACAGCTAAATGTAGCACTAACCTTTGATGATCTTCATCAGATGACAATCTTAGGACATTATGTTATACAATACATGCAATTTTTGTTCAATCAAGTTCATATTTATATCAAAAACCAGCTTTTTACATTAGCATGTGACGTTCAGAACTAGCATACCCCCCGCAAACCTCCGGGGAATTTACTAAATTACTCACGATAAACGTTCACAAAAAACATAACAATTATTTTAAGAATTATAGATACAGAACTCCTCTATGCACTCGCTATGTCCGATTTTAAAATAGCTTTTTGGTGAAAGCACATTTTGCAATATTCTAAGTAGATAGCCCGGCATCACAGGGCTAGCTATTTAGACACCCACCAAGTTTAGCCCTCACCAAAGGCAGATTTACTATAACAAAAAGTTCAGTTGGTCCATGGGCCTGCTCGGCTTTGCTACTTTTGTGATAAAGTCTATTTGAATTCACAAGCTCCGAAGGGGAGTATATATTATTTTGTTTTTGGGATCCTCAAGATGGGAGGAAATGAGGGGAGAGAGGAGGAGTGGAGAGGAAGGGAGGAGTGGAGAGAAGAGGAGGAGGGGAAGGTAAAGGGAGGTTAGAGGTGTTTGTTTTTTTGAAACCAGAAGAATCAATGTGGTCTATTCATTGTTCCCACCAACATCCACAATCCAGTCATACCTGATACTCCCACATCCACACTCTAGGCGTACCTGCTACTCCTACATACACACTCTAGGCATACCTGCTACTCCTACATCCACACTCCAGGCATACCTGCTACTCCTACATCCACACTCCAGGCATACCTGCTACTCCTACATCCACACTCCAGGCATACCTGCTACTCCTACAACCACACTCCAGGCATACCTGCTACTCCTACATCCACACTCCAGGCATACCTGCTACTCCTACATCCACACTCCAGGCATACCTGCTACTCCTACAACCACACTCCAGGCATACCTGCTACTCCTACATCCACACTCCAGGCATACCTGCTACTCCTACATCCACACTCCAGGCATACCTGCTACTCCTACAACCACACGCTAGGCATACCTGCTACTCCTACATCCACACTCCAGGCATACCTGCTACTCCTACATCCACACTCCCGGCATACCTGCTAGTCCTACAACTACACTCCAGGCATACCTGCTACTCCTACATTCACACTCCAGGCATACTTGCTACTCCTACATCCACACTCCAGGCATACCTGCTGCTCATACATCCACACTCCAGGCATACCTGCTACTCCTACAACCACACTCCAGGCAAACCTGTTACTCCTACATACACATTCCAGGCATACCTGCTACTCATACATCCACACTCCAGGCATACCTGCTACTCCTACAACCACACTCCAGGCAAACCTGCTACTCCTACATCCACACTCCAGGCATACCTGCTACTCATGAAAAATGGCTGTCAAAATGATAATCATTGCATAAACATGTAATACGGCTAAGGCACACTGTAACAGCCTAAACAGAACCTAAACACAATATGCTTCTGACATAGAGATGGTGTAAAAAGTCCCAGATTGGAAAAAAGGAAATGGCCGCCCTATACTCACTCTGGCAGTGAGGCCTTTCGTTCCTCCAACTCCACACGCCATTGGCCGTACACTGGATGTGGGCTGGGCCTAGGCGGTAGTAGCCCGGGTCACAGCTGAAGATAATCTTGGTCCTGTACTCATAGTGGGAACCGTTCACGATCCTCCACCTCCCGTGCTCCAGAGAGAAGGAGCCGATGCTTGGACAAACCACCACTGTTACACACACACACACACACACACACACACACACACACACACACACACACACACACACACACACACACACACACACACACACACACACACACACCCCCCCCCCGCACACACAAGAATAGTTAACACATAAATACAACCAAAAACATTTGAGTATTTTAGCAGACTTAAAGTCAGAAGATATTAAGATATTTCAGCTGAAAAAAATCTGTTCTCACACAGCACTATATTATTGAGGTGAAGAGGATGGAACATTAAAAGGTTTTCTTCTCTCTGTAATCTGTTGACCTCTATTTGCGCTGTTTTGTGAGGCAGCCAGGCATGTTTAACAGGCATTTTAATGGGCAATAACAAAATACTGACTACTCCATTCATAAATAAGTGAGGGATTGCCTTCGAGGGGGGGAACTGATTTTAAAAGGGATGTAATTGCCCTCCTGAGGAGCCGTGAGGGGAAAGCGCACACACACACACACACACACACACACACACACACACACACACACACACACACACACACACACACACACACACACACACACACACACACACACACACACACACACACACACACACACACACACACTCTCTCTCTCTCTTCCCCTGCTTCACCTGTCTCCGCTGCTGGACTAGCCTCCTAGCCTAACGGTATCTGCCTGGGCATCGGGCACGCACACCCTCGTACATGCTCCCACACTAGCCTCCTATCCCACCTGAACAACGGGGGATCTTGTTGTGGTTGCTCCAGGTGCCATCCGGCTGGCAGACGGCGCTGGTCAGCTCTTTGGAGGACAGGCGGTAGCCGTCATTGCAGAAGTAGGTCACGCGCGTGCCCACCGAGTAGTCCACCGTCAGCACTCCTCCGTTCACCGGCGCCTTGGGCACCCCACAGGACACCGCTGCCGGGGGGGAGACCAGGGGAGAAGGAGGGGAGAGGAAGAGAGGAGAGTCAGCGCTTATAAAACCCAGGGGGTGAGACGCAGGGTTATCATGTTACGCAATCAAATCAGTCTCACACACAGAGATACACTACATACTCACTACATAATCAGTGTAATACACAGACCTACACACTCATAGTGCCCACACACACTACACACTCAGATCAGTCTCACACACAGAGATACACTCCAACTCACACATACAGAGCACTCAAATAACACACTCAATCTCACATACACACCTACCAACAGTACACAACAACAAAGAGATAAACACACACCGTTTCAACACACACAAAGATCTGCTGATGACAAGACAGACATTAACACTTTTCATACCTATTGACCTTTCACACTATTCACTCAAAGACCCACTGACTGTACCACGAATGACAGACAGACAGACAGACAGACAGACAGACAGACAGACAGACAGACAGACAGACAGACAGACAGACAGACAGACAGACAGAAGACAGACAGACAGACAGACAGACAGACAGACAGAAGACAGAAGACAGACAGACAGACAGACAGACAGACAGACAGACAGACAGACAGACAGACAGACAGCGACAGACAGACAGACAGACAGACAGACAGACAGACAAGGTAGAACAACTAAAATAATAATTCCACCTCTTCACACAAGTCCCCGTCAAGCAGAGGTGGAATTGTGTGTGCAGGAGTTATTTTAGTTTTTCTACAGTGTTGATTTTTGGGCAGTGACTGCCAGCACCAAATCAAGATGGGCTTTGTGGGGTGAGTGTTAACTTTCTTTCAAACACACAAACAAACCAGCACATGTGACTGCATATGTCAGGATTCATTCTGAATGAGGTGGGTGTTTCCTCCTGCTATAACAATAGGTCTATTGTAGTGGGAAAAGCTGGAGAAGTTAAATATCACTATAAAGTATAAGAGTAAGTGAGCACAAAGAGAGGATTATATATATGCTCTGTGTGTGTGTGTGTGTGTGTGTGTGTGTGTGTGTGTGTGTGCGTGCTGCGTGCGTGCGTGTGTGTGTGTGTGTGTGTGTGTGTGTGTGTGGTGTGTGGTGTGTGTGTGTGTGTGTGTGTGTGTGGCGTGGCCAGCTCAGGAAAGTGTGAAACTATTCTGGTTCTCGCTGCTATATTTTCTGGCAAGTCTCAATCCTACAGCCCAAAAACAAGAAATCATTTTTAAATCTAAGATTTTAGCATACCTACTAGCTAACAGAATGATTAGACCCATCCTTATATTTCCTCTCTGTTTCTTTCTATCCAATCAGTTTGGAATAAGATGTAGGCTGCATCTCAAATAGTAGCCTATTCCTTGGCCTTTATAGTGCACTATTTTTAAACCAAGGCAATAGGGCTTTGGTCAAAAGTAGTGTGGTATTCCCTATATGGTGCTATTTGGGATGCACTCGAAGGTTACCATCTGTCACGATGCATAATATGCACGCAATGGATAATTGTCTTACATTGCAAAAATCTTACATACAATAGCAATTGCTAAATACAATTGCTAAATTTGGATATACAGTAGATCCACTATCAGACATTTGCACTTCTTGTCAGTGTAAAAACATTGTCATTAAGACCACAGGGTGTCCATATGAGGACATATCAAGATGAAAAAAGTCCTGCTGAGATTTTCCTAATATGAACATCGTAAGACCCTCATTATCTAATTTCCTGGACCAGTGCTCTTAGATGATGGTGAACAATGACTCCCGGTTGTCTCATTTTAGGGTGAAGTACTCTGACACACTTCTGAAGTTTATGTAGTCATATTATGTGTGTCACTGCACGTTAGTGTCACTCCAGCCTGTGGCGCCTGACAGTAAGGTGGCATGCATCAAATCATATTAAATCACTGAGTGGAGCTTTAGAAAGCTGGGCTTTCCTGTTAAAACCCGGCTTGTAACAGGTAAAAAGCTTCTGAAAATAGCTTTTCCAGAATGAGATTTGAGACTGACGTGAGTAAACTCCAGTTGGTGATGATTTTAAAGACATTGATGGAGAAATCTATTGCTATTTTGGCTCTTTTCATGTGTTAAATTTGCTTGACATTTGATATAGAAAAAGCTAAGTCGGGGTAGATAAGTGTTAGTAATTATTATAGAAATTTAAATCCATGTGATACACTAAGTACATACAACAGGATTCCTAGAAAATTGTAATATAGTAACATGTAGAATCTAGGATCAGGTCTCTCCTGTCTATCTAATCTTATTCATTATGATCTTAAAAGGCAAAACTAATCCTAGATCAGCACTCCTAGTCTGAGACGCTTTGTCAATATGGGCCAAGATCTCACCTTGGCAGGCGGGTACGGTAGAGTCCCAGTCAAAGTATCCATAGGGGTTCCTCCTGCACACGGCCGTACTGTTCCCTATGAGGCGGTAGCCCCGGTCACAGGCCCAGCGGACTAGGCTGTTGAGGTGACCACCCGTCTGGCTACTGATGGACCCCTGCAGGGGCGAGTCTGGGGTGCTGCAGTACAGGGCTGGAGGGAGGGAAAGAGAGAGAGAGATAGAGGGAGGGAGGGGGAGAGAGGGAGTGGGGAGAGAGGGAGAGAGGGACAGAGAGAGAGAGCGGGAGGGAGAGAGAGAGGGAGAGAGGGAGGGAGAGAGAGAGGGAGAGAGAGAGGGAGCAGGGGAGGGAGGCAGAAAGAGGGAGACAAACAATAACACACACAAACACACAAACACACACAGGTCAACTCACTAGTACAGTACCCTGGTGGTTATAACCAGAGCTGTATTACTGTAATACCTACAGCTATAAGGCTCTGACTATAACTAGCTACTAACTTCTACTGTTACTCATGAGTAACAACACATATAATCTTCATATTATTTCAACTAAGTGTGGGTGAATGTTTTTACTTGATATATAGCCTACCAGTGAGGCTACATAGGCATTCATTTGTAAATGTTTTATATACTGTAATTTCCCCACACATATGCAGTATATGTACAGTATGTACAATATATATACATACCATTACATCATTATCACTCTTTCTGTCATTAACACGTTTAAACACTTCTCACAGTTCAGTTCAGTGTAGTTATGTAAAAGCATGCTGTGCAGCTTCTTCCTGCGTTGACACTTGGCCCTGAGCCCTGCACGAACAGGAAGATGGGGACGAGGACTGTGTCACACCAAATCAGTGGGCAGGCGTGAGACACACACCACACTCAGCATACACGTACATACAGTAATTACAAAGTCAGCACAACACAGGGTTAATTCTAGGTGTGTTGGTGTCCTATGTCCTGGAAGACTAAATGGAGAGAGTTTCTCCTCGTGAGAAAAAGCCTCCTGACCTCCATTTTACGCTCTATGTTGTTTTTGTTAAAAAAAACATGTTTTATCTTTCTGCTTTACATACTGTTTTGATCTATCCTGGGTACCAGTCCATTTGTGCCATCATGCCACTCCTTGCCTTTGCATGAAAAGGATGGCACAAACAGACTGGTATCCAGGCTAGTACTAACCTAGCAACTAGGAAAGAATGGCTAACTTTAAAAACATTAAGAGTTCACAGGCTAACATGTGATATCTCTTCTCCATTTGATCACCATCTAAATTCACTATAAAGTGCTCTGAATCATTCTGATTTCCTTCAACTGAGCAGTCTGAATAACAAGGCCAAGCATGTACCTCAACTTGTCACTTTCATAACTACAGTAGAAGGGCAAAGTCAACCCACATCCGGGAGTGTCAATTCTAGTTCACACAGCAAGTTCTGACTTTCAGGTATATGCCTTATTCATTCAGAAACATATTTAAACTACAGTTAAAAAGCACTGGTCTGATTGTGTGTGAACAATGGTAAGGGGTAGCACATAAAAAGATAGGTGCAGTGAAATGAGTTGTTTTACAGGGCAGCCATAGTAGTATGTCACTCCTGGAGCAAATTAGGGCTATGTACCTTGCTCATGGGCACAGACTGATTTTTCACCTTGTCGGCTCAGGTATTTGGCCTCACACTCTAACCGCTAGGCTACCTGCCTAGTATGTAGTATGGAAATGTAAACATATTGAATGCAGAGCAGAAAGCAACTCTGTCATATTATCTCACTGAGGAAGATTATAGAAGAGGCAAAGCATGCTGACAGAGAGAGGGAGAGAGGAAGAGAGACAGAGAGAGAGAGAGAGCGAGAGAGAGAGGAAAATAGTGAGAGAGAGAGAAAAAGAGGAAGAAAGGAAGGGAGACAGAGAGAAAGAGAAAGAGAAAGAGAAAGAGAAAGGAAGAGAGAGAGAGAGAGAGAGAAGAAAAGAGGGAGGGAGAAAGAGGAAGAGAGAGAGAGGAAAAGACAGAGAGAGAGAGCGAAGGAGATAAAGAAAGAAATGGGCTCTGAGACAGAGTTATGGAGAGGATGCAGAATAGAAAGACTGAGATTTTGTCAGGAAGGGGGAGAGGAAAAGGGAGAGGAAGAGTGAGAGAGAGAGGAAGAGTGAGAGAGAGGAGAGAGAGAAAGAGAGAGATGCTAAACTCTAGCTTGAGCGTCACAACACTTCAAAGCAGATTTACTACAAATATCTTGCATACTTAAACAAGCGAGGAAGTTATCCCCCAGCAAATCTCTTGACGCACATACTGAGTGCCAAATTACTAGTTCCCTCAGCTGCATGACTCCATGTTATGAGATACCAGCAATCTCTGAGGCAGGGAGTCATTTGCACAATGGCCGTTATTATTTGGAAAAAGTATCAGAAATGTAACTGGGTTATACACAGCAGAACAAACACGACGAGGCAGCTCAAGAACAACATCTTATAATGTGAAAGCAAAAGTAAAGACAGAGTGTTAGGCCAAACAATTTATTGATGCATCGGTCACATCAAAAAGCAATAATGATTGAGATTTTTGGTCTGTTTCTCTGATAAAAATAGAGATTGCGTTTCTGTAGAAAATCAGCGATTAGGTATCTTCCTGAAGAGATGAATATACTTAGATAATGGAAGTGGAGATGAAAAGGGATGTTGCTATGGCTACTCAATCACAAAAACCTCTATAAGAATTATTGGTATGGCCTTGCAGCCACGTCCTTACTCTGGGAATGGTTGGACTTCCCTAGCCTTAGTCTTGTTGTTCCTCACAAGCTACATTCCTAATACTGCAGTCTAGTCCTAATACTGCAGTCTAGTCCTAATACTGCAGTCTAGTCCTAATACTGCAGTCTTGTCCTAACACTGCAGTCTTGTCCTAACACTGCAGTCTTGTCCTATTACCGCAGACTTGTCCTAATACTGCAGTCTAGTCCTATTACCGCAGACTTGTCCTAATACTGCAGTCTAGTCCTATTACCGCAATCTAGTCCTAATACCGCAGTCGAGTCCTAATACTGCAGTCTTAGCCTAATACTGCAGTCTAGTCCGTATACTGCAGTCTAGTCCGTATACTGCAGTCTAGCCCTAATACTGCAGTCTAGTCCTAATACTGCAGTCTAGTTCTAATACTGCAGTCTAGTTCTAATACTGCAGTCTAGTCCTAATACTGCAGCCTAGCCCTAATACTGCAGCCTAGTCCTAATACTGCAGCCTAGCCCTAATACTGCAGTCTAGTCCTAATACTGCGTCTAGTTCTAATACTGCAGTCTAGACCTAATACTGCAGTCTAGCCCTAATACTGCAGTCTAACCCTAATACTGCAGTCTAACCCTAATACTGCAGTCTAACCCTAATACTGCAGTCTAGTCCTAATACTGCAGTCTAGTATTAATACTGTAGTCTTATCCTTATACTGCAGTCTTTCCCTAATACTGCAGTCTTTCCCTAATACTGCAGTCTTTCCCTAATACTGCAGTCTATGTAAAGGTCTGGGTGTAGCTGGTGCGGAGGAGGCAGGCGCTGGACAGCAGCGATGAGTAATAAAAGTAACTTTACTCAAAATTACCAAGTACATGTAGTAATACCAAGTACACACAAAAGGACCGAAATACATAAAACAAACACGCACAAAAACCATGGGGAAAACAGAGGGTTAAATAATGAACATGTATTTGGGGAATTGAAACCAGGTGTGTAAAACAAAGACAAAACAAATGGAAAATGAAAAGTGGATTGGTGATGGCTGGAAGGCTGGTGACGTCGACCGCCGAACGCCGCCCGAACAAGGAGAGGGACCGACTTCGGCGGAAGTCGTGACAGTCTAGCCATAATACTGCAGTCTAGTCCTTATACTGCCGTCTAGTTCTAATACTGCAGTCTAGTCCTAATACTGCAGTCTAGTTCTAATACTGCAGTCTAGTTCTAATACTGCAGTCTAGTCCTAATACTGCAGTCTAGTTCTAATACTGCAGTCTAGTTCTAATACTGCCGTCTAGTTCTAATACTGCAGTCTAGTTCTAATACTGCAGTCTAGTCCTAATACTGCAGTCTAGTTCTAATACTGCAGTCTAGTTCTAATACTGCCGTCTAGTTCTAATACTGCAGTCTAGTTCTAATACTGCAGTCTAGTCCTAATACTGCAGTCTAGTTCTAATACTGCAGTCTAGTTCTAATACTGCAGTCTAGTCCTAATACTGCAGTCTAGTCCTTATACTGTAGTCTAGTTCTAATACTGCAGTCTAGTCCTAATACTGCAGTCTATCCCTAACACTGCAGTCTAGCCCTAATACTGCAGTCTAGCCCTAATACTGCATTCTAGTCCTAATACTGCAGTCTAGTCTTAATACTGCAGTCTTGTCCTTACTCTGCAGTCTTGTCCTAATACTGCAGTCTTGTCTAATTCTGCAGTCTAGTCATAAAACTGAAGTTTAGTCCTAACACGGCAGTCTAGTCCTAATACAGCAATCTAGTCCTAATTCTGCAGTCTTGCCTATTACTGATGTCTTGCCTAATGCTGCAGTCTAGTCCTAATGCTGTAGTCTAGTCCCAATACTGCAGTCTTGCCTAATACTGCAGTCTTGTCTAATACTGCAGTCTTAGCCTAATACTGCAGTCTAGCCCTAAAACTGCAGTCTAGCCCTAATACTGCAGTCTAGCCCTAATACTGCAGTCTTAGCCTAATACTGCAGTCTAGCCCTAATACTGCAGTCTAGCCCTAATACCGTAGTCCAGCCCTAATACTGCAGTCTTGTCCTAATACCGCAGTCTAGTTCTAATACTGCAGTCTAGTCATAATACTGCAGTCTAGTCCTAATACTGCAGTCTAGTTCTAATACTGCAGTCTAGTCATACTACTGCAGTCTAGTCCTAATACTGCAGTCTAGCCCTAATACTGCATTCTAGTCCTAATACTGCAGTCTAGTCTTAATACTGCAGTCTTGTCCTTACTCTGCAGTCTTGTCCTAATACTGCAGTCTTGTCTAATTCTGCAGTCTAGTCATAAAACTGAAGTTTAGTCCTAACACGGCAGTCTAGTCCTAATACAGCAATATAGTCCTAATTCTGCAGTCTTGCCTATTACTGATGTCTTGCCTAATGCTGCAGTCTAGTCCTAATGCTGTAGTCTAGTCCCAATACTGCAGTCTTGCCTAATACTGCAGTCTTGTCTAATACTGCAGTCTTGTCCTAATACTGCAGTCTTAGCCTAATACTGCAGTCTAGCCCTAAAACTGCAGTCTAGCCCTAATACTGCAGTCTTAGCCTAATACTGCAGTCTAGCCCTAATACTGCAGTGTAGCCCTAATACCGTAGTCCAGCCCTAATACCGCAGTCTAGTTCTAATACTGCAGTCTAGTCATAATACTGCAGTCTAGTCCTAATACTGCAGTCTAGTTCTAATACTGCAGTCTAGTCATACTACTGCAGTCTAGTCCTAATACTGCAGTCTAGCCCTAATGCTGCAGTCTAGTCCTAATACTGTTGTCTGGTCCTAATACTGCAGTCTAGTCCTAATACTGCAGTCCATTCCTAATACTGCAGTCTAGACCTAATACTGCAGTGTGATCCTAATACTGCAGTCTAGTCCTAATACTGCTTTGTGCTGTCTTACTACTACTCCTTTAGCTTTTCACATGGTGTTATCTCCGTCGGCATCACAGTCTGGGGAGACCATAGGTGTCTTGTGCCTTGGGGGTCTTAGTGCAGCGTCTGTTGTCACATTTGGAAAAAGCTGTGTAGTCTGAGACAAAGCTATGTCTTACTCAGGACTATTAGGGACAGACTGGCTGTCAGCTCTGACCAACACTTGACCTGGTCAGGCCCTGTCTGTCCCTGGCCCGCCTGCCTGCTCAGCAAAGTGTGACCCAGCTCTGTGGTTGTTTAGGGTCCCCAGGCCCCGACTGACATCTGCACTGACATCTGTAGTAGCACCAAGACATGAGAGAGCAGCACTAGGCCCATGGTTTTAGCCAGTCAGAGAATGAGTGCATAGCTTAGAGCAAAATCTATTTACTGTGCTGGTAACTGTGCCCTATCTATTTATTGTGCTCTGAACCTCAACAATGGGCTAACCTCCATGACAGTGTATGTAAATGCATCAATACTGTTAATTCTTCAAAACCTCAAGGAAAGACAGACAAATATTGAGTACAACCACAATATTCCACATGCAAGTTTTTAGATTATCTACTTTGTTATAATTCTCCCACTCTCACACATACATGCAAGCAAGCACGTACACAAACACACACTCACTCCGCAATACTCACTCTCAAAAGACATAAACGTGCAAGTGAATAAGAGTGATTTAAATGGATACATACTTTGATACTCACCAACATAGCGGATACGGAAGCCCTTCTTGTTGGTGCCGTGGTCGGAGGACCAGCGCAGTGTGAGCTGGTGTCCGGTCGTAGTGATGTTGTAGGGCGCGGAGACGTCACCGCTGAAGGTGGCCAGAGTCTGACTGTTAGTACTGGGACCTGTAGAGAGAGAGAGAGAGAGAGAGAGAGAGAGAGGGAAAGAGAGGATGCTAACAATAAGGCAGATTTTTGTGTATTTGTGTTGAAAATCATACATTTACAAGGCTAAGAAAGAATTAACATTAACATCAGTAACATTGTATTAAAGCTGCAATATGTAACTTTTTGGGCGACCCAACTAAATTCACATAAATGTGCGTTATTAATCTGTCATTCTCATTGAAAGCAAGTCTGAGAAGTGGTGGATCTGCTCTATGCAAGCTATTTCTATGCTTCCCGTTCTTAAGTTTAGTTTTGGCTTCTTTGACTTTCAGTTTTGTATACCAGCTTCAAACAGCTGAAAATACAATATGTTTGATTATTTAAAAAAAAATTCACAGCGCTTTAGATAGTATAATGATTCTCTACACTATACTTGCTTGTTTTGTCTCATAAACTGAAATTAGGCGAACTATTCAAAAATTTTTTGAGCATCTTTAATCTTTAGCTGTGAGAAGAGAGGCTGAACATTGTTCATCACAAAGGCCTTTTAGACATTACAGCATTCATCTAAATATGTTCAGTGGTATTGTGGTTGCTTCACATTCATGTTGTTGCATTCATTCAAAGGGAGGTCATACAAAGTTCTGTAGGCATTGCATTTAATACAGACACTTCCAGCCATTTCATTCCCAAATTCTCCAAACTCAATTCACTAAAGATTACATTTACAATGCCACTGCAGCCCACAATGTTCAGCTTACAATTGGCTCATTCATCCCCCTCCTCTCCCCTGTAACTATTCCCCAGGTCATTGCTGTAAATGAGAATGTGTTCTCAGTCAACTTACCTGGTAAAAAAAGGTAAAATAAATAAAAAATAAAAAGTAGATAGTTTGAACACAACACAACTCTGAGCAAAAGCAGAACAGGTTAAAAAACATCACAGTGTGCAATGCTAGCCTGGTCCCAGATCTGTTTGTGCTGTAATGAGTTGGCAAGACAGCAGAAACAGTTATGGGACCAGGCTAGGGTAATGCTACTGTAGCTACCATCAAAGACTTCTAGGATGTCGAACTCCCTCTCGGTCTGGAAGGACTCGAAGTACAGTGTGATGTTGTAGCCCTTCTCTACATTGATGGTCCAGATACACATCTGCAGGTTTGGATAGCTTTCAGGGTAGCCTGGACTCAGGATTACTCCAGTAGAGTCAAACCTTACATCGTGGGCCGGGCATTGCACTGGGTGGCCACATAACAACAGACAAAATGTATGTTAGAGGTGGATTCTGTAACTTTTGATACATGTAATTTATTCAGTGGTCAACCAAGAGACAATACTCACTAAACTAAGTAAACACATTCGGCCAAGAAGCAAAACAATAAAAGGAGTGGTTACATTATGCCGAGAAAAGAACCACCCCTTACTTTACGGGTTCTCCTTATTTATTACATAGACAATATATGTATATACAGTACCAGTCAAAAGTTTGAACACACCTACTCATTCAAGGGTTTTTATTTGTTTTTACTATTTCTACACTGTAGAATAATAGTGAAGACATCAAAACTATGAAATAACACATATGGAATCATGTAGTAACCAAAAAAAGTGTTAAACAAATTCAAATATATTTTGTATTTGAGATTCTTCAATGTAGCCACCCTTTGCCTTGATGACAGCTTTGCACACTCTTGGCATTCTCTCAACCAGCTTCATGAGGTAGTCACCTGGAATGCATTTCAATTAACAGGTGTGCCTTGTTAAAAGTACATTTTTTAAATTTCTTTCCTTCTTTATGCGTTTGAGCCAATCAGTTGTGTTGTGACAAGGTAGGGGTGGTATACAGAAAATTGTCCTATTTGGTAAAATACCAAGTCCATATTATGGCAAGAACAGCTCAAATAAGCAAAGAGAAATGACAGTCCATCATAATTTTAACCTGTTTGGGATTGGGGGCAATAAAAAACATACCCGATTTAATCTGGTTACTACTCCTGCCCAGAAACTAGAATATGCATATAATTAGTAGATTTGGATAGAAAACACTCTACAGTTTCTAAAACTGTTTTAATGGTGTCTGTGAGTATAACAGAACTCATATGGCAGGCCAAAACCTGAGAAGATTCTATACAGGAAGTGCCCTGTCTGACAATTTGTTCTCCTTCTAGGGCATCTCTATCAAAAATACAGCATCTCTGCTGTAACGTGACATTTTCTAAGGCTTTCATTGGCTCTCAGAAGGCGCCAGAAAGTGGAACAAGAGCTCTCCAGTCTCTGGGCGAAAAACAGCAGGAGTTTTTGTGAGTGGTCCTGCTGAGAACAGTGACACTGGAGAGCGCGTGCACGAGACGACTCCATGTTTTTCTTTCAGTGTTTGAATGAATACAACGTCGCCCGGTTGGAATATTATCGCTATTTTATGAGAAAAAAAACATTAAAATTTATTTTAAACAGCGTTTGACATGCTTCGAAGTACGGTAATGGAATATTTTGAAATATTTTGTCACGAAATGCGCCCGCGCGTCACCCTTCGGATAGTGACCTCAACGCACGAACAAAACGGAGCTATTTCAATATAACTATGGATTATTTCGAACCAAAACAACATTTGTTGTTGAAGTAGAAGTCCTGGGAGTGCATTCTGACGAAGAACAGCAAGAGTAATCCAATTTTTTGTTTGGTGAGGGCCAAACTTGGTGGGTGTCAAATTAGCTAGCCATGATGGCCGGGCTATGTACTCAGAATATTGCAAAATGTGCTTTCACCGAAAAGCTATTATAAAATCTGACACCGAAATTGCATAAAGGAGTTCTGTATCTATAATTCTTAAAATAATTGTTATGTCTTTTGTCAACGTTTATCCTGAGTAATTTAGTAAATTCACCGGAAGTTTGTTCTGAACATCACATGCTAATGTAAAAAGCTGGTTTTTGATATAAATATAAACTTGATTGAACAAAACATGCATGTATTGTATAACATAATGTCCTAGGAGTGTCATCTGATGAAGATCATCAAAGGTTAGTGCTGCATTTAGCTGTGGTTTTGGTTATTGTGACATATATGCTTGCTTTGAAAATGGCTGTGTGATTATTTTTGGGAGGGTACTCTCCTGACATAATCTAATGTTTTGCTTTCGTTGTAAAGCCTTTTTGAAATCGGACAATGTGGTTAGATAAAGGAGAGTCTTGTCTTTAAAATGGTGTAAAATAGTCATATGTTTGAGAAATTGAAGTTTTTGCATTTTTTAGGTATTTGTATTTTGCGCCACGCTATACCATTGGATATTGGTGAGGCGTTCCGCTAGCGGAACGTCTGTCCCTAACAGGTTTTAAGACATGAAGGTCATTCAATGCAGAATATTTCAAGAACTTTGAAAGTTTCTTCAAGTGCAGTCGCAAAAACCATCAAGCGCTATGATGAAACTGGCTTTCATGCGGACCGGCACAGGAAAGAAAGACCCAGAGTTACCTCTGCTGCACAGGATACGTTCATTATAGTTAACCTGTCTGGGCTAGGGGGCAGTATTTTCACGGCCGGATAAAAAACGTACCCAATTTAAACAGGTTACTATTCTGGCCCAGAAATGACAATATGCATATTATTAGTAGATTTGGATAGAAAACACTCTGACGTTTCTAAAACTGTTTGACTGGTGTCTGTGAGTATAACAGAACTCATATGGCAGGCAAAAACCTTAGACAATTCCAAGCAGGAAGTGGAAAGTCTGAGAATTGTAGTTCTTTTGATTCTCTATCGAAACTACAGTGTCTGTGGGGGACGTTGCACTTCCCAAGGCTTCGATTGGCTGTCTAAAGCCTTCAGAAAGTGGTTTGAGCATTTTCCTGTCACTGGGCAGATAATAGGAGCTCTGTTTCTGAGTGGACTGCCTGGCAACAAAGGGATTGTATATGCTCGGTCCCGCGAGCGCGCCCCTCCTTCTTTTTCTTCTTGAATGAATATGCTATTGTCCGGTTGGAATATTATTGCAATTTTACGTTAAAAATACCATAAAGATTGATTTTAAACAGCGTTTGACATGCTTCTAAGTACGGTATTGGAACATTTTGACTTTTCGTCTCTCGTTCCACGCTCGTGCGTTATGCCTTTGGATAAGTGATCTGTACGCACAAACAAAACAGAGGTATTTGTACATAAATATGGATTATTTGGAACAAAAACAACATTTCTTGTGGAAGTAGCAGTCCTGGGAGTGCATTCTGACGAAGATCAGCAAAGGTAAGAGAATATTTCTAACACTAATTCTGAGTTTAGGTTGCCCCGAACTTGGCGGGTGTCTGAATAGCTCGCCGTGATGGCTGAGCTAAGTACTCAGAATATTGAAAAATGTGCTTTCTCCGTAAAGCTATTTTAAAATCTGACACAGCGGTTGCATCCAGGGGTAGTCTATCTATAATTCTTAAAATAATTGTTATATATTTTGTCAACATTTATGATGAGTATTTTTGTAAATTGATGTGCACATTCACCGGCCGTTTTGGTGGGAATACATTTTCTGAACATCACGCGGCAATGTAAAATGCTGTTTTTGGATATAAATATGAACTTTATCGAACAAAACATACATGTATTGTGTAACATAATGTCCTAGGAGTGTCATCTGATGAAGATCGTCAAAGGTTAGTGCTTCATTTAGCTGTGTATTGGGTTTTATTGACACATGTCCTTGCTTGGAAAATGTCTGTGTGATTATTTTTGTCTATGTACTCTCCTAACATAATCTAATGTTTTGCTTTCACTGTAAAGCCTTTTTGAAATCGGACAATGTGGTTAGATTAATCGAGAAGTTTATCTTTAAAATTGTGTAAAATAGTTGTATGCTTGAGAAAGTTGAATTATGACATTTTTTTTATTTTTTATTTTCCGTCCTGATATTTCAATGGCTGTGTCCCACCTAGTCCATAGAAGTTAACTGCACCTCAGATTGTAGCCCAAATAAATGCTTCACAGAGTTCAAGTAAAAGATACATCTCAACATCAACTGTTCAGAGGAGACTGTGTGAATAAGGCCTGAATTGCTGCAAAGAAACCACTACCAAAAGACACCAACAAGAATAAGAGACTTGTTTGGGTCAAGAAACACAAGCAATGGAAATTATTTTTATTTAACCTTTATTTAACTAGGCAAGTCAGTTAAGATCAAATTCTTAATTACAATGATGGCCTACAGGGAACAGTGACTTAACTGCCTTGTTCAGGGGCAGAATGACAGATTTTTACCTTGTCAGCTCAGGATTTTATCCAGCAACCTTTTGGTTACTGGCCAACGCTCTAACCACTAGGATACCTGCCGCCCTGGTGGAAATCTGTCCTTTGGTCTGATGTGTCAAAATTAGAGATTTTTGGTTGCAACCGCCGTGTCTTTGTGAGAAGCAGAGTAGGTGAACGGACGATTTCCGCATATGTGGTTCCACTGTGAAGCATGGAGGAGGAGGTGTGATGGTGTGGGGGTGCTTTGCTGGTGACACTGTCAGTGATTTATTTAGAATTCAAGGCACACTTGTAGCATGTAGCATGGCTACAACAGCATTCTGCAGTGATACGCCATCCCATATGGTTTGCGCTTAGTGGGATTATCATTTGTTTTTCAACAGGACAATGACCCAAAACACCTCCAGGCTGTGTAAGGGCTATTTGACCAAGAAGGAGAGTGATGGAGTGCTGCATAAGATGACCTGGCCTCCACAATCACCCGAATTCAACCCAATTGAGATGGTTTGGGATGAGTTGGACCGCAGAGTGAAGGAAAAGCAGCCAACAAGTACTCAGCATATGTGGGAATTGTTGGAAAAGCATTCCAGGTGAAGCTGGTTAAGAAAATACCAAGAGTGTGCAAAGCTGTCATCAAGGCAAAGGGTGGCTACTTTGAAGAATCTAAAATCTAAAAATCGAAACATGACTGACCTTCATGTCTGTAATGATGGACTGTCGTTTCTCTTTGCTTATTTAAGTTGTTCTTGCAAAAATATGCACTTGGTCTTCCACCAAATAGGTCAATATTCTGTATATCTCCCCTACCTTGTCACAACACAACTGATTGGCTCAAACGCATAAAGAAGGAAAGAAGACACACCTGTTAATTGAAATGCATTCCAGGTGACTACCTCATGGAACTGGTTGAGAAAATGCCAAGAGTGTGCAAAGCTGTCATCAAGGCAAAGGGTGGCTACTTTGAAGAATTTCAAATATAAAATATATTTTGATTTGTTTAACCTGTTAGGGCTAGGGGGCAGCATTTGCACGTCTGGATAAAAAAATTGTACCCGATTTAATCTGGTTACTAATCCTACCCAGTAACTAGAATATGCATATACTTATTATATATGGATAGAAAACACTCTAAAGTTTCTAAAACTGTTTGAATGGTGTCTGTGAGTATAATAGAACTCATTTGGCAGGCAAAACCCTGAGACATTTTCTGACAGGAAGTGGATACCTGATGTGTTGTATTACCTTTAAACCTATCCCATTGAAAAACACAGGGGCTGAGGAATATTTTGGCACTTCCTATTGCTTCCACTAGATGTCACCAGCCTTTACAAAGTGTTTTGAGTCTTCTGGAGGGAGATCTGACCGAACAAGAGCCATGGAACGATGATGTCCCATTAGACACCTGGTGCGCGAGTTCATGTTGGGTACCCTCGTTCCAATACGTTATAAAAGAGTATGCATTCGTCCACCTTGAATATTATTCATGTTCTGGTTAAAAAAGGCCCTAATGATTTATGCTATACAACGTTTGACATGTTTGAACGAACGTAAATATATTTTTTCCCCTCGTTCATGACGAGAAGTCCGGCTGGCTTAGATCATGTGCTAACAAGACGGAGATTTTTGGACATAAATGATGAGCTTTTTTGAACAAAACTACATTCGTTATGGACCTGTGATACCAGGAAGTGACATCTGATGAAGAGAATCAAAGGTAATGGATTATTTACATAGTATTTTCGATTTTAGATCTCTCCAACATGACGTCTAGTCTGTATCGCAACGCGTATTTTTCTGGGCGCAGTGCTCAGATTATTGCAAAGTGTGATTTCCCAGTAAGGTTATTTTTAAATCTGGCAAGTTGATTGCGTTCAAGAGATGTAAATCTATAATTCTTTAAATGACAATATAATATTTTACCAATGTTTTCTAATTTTAATTATTTAATTTGTGACGCTGACTTGACTGCCGGTTATTGGAGGGAAACGATTTCCTCAACATCAATGCCATAGTAAAACGCTGTTTTTGGATATAAATATGAACTTGATAGAACTAAAAATGCATGCATTGTCTAACATAATGTCCTAGGAGTGTCATCTGATGGAGATTGTAAAAGGTTAGTGCATCATTTTAGCTGGTTTTATGGTTTTGGTGACCCTGTCTTTGAATTGACAAAACATTACACACAACTCTTGTAAATGTACTGTCCTAACATACTCTAAATTTATGCTTTCGCCGTAAAACCTTTTTGAAATCGTAAAACGTGGTTAGATTAAGGAGATGTTTATCTTTCAAAGGGTGTAAAATAGTTGTATGTTTGAAAAATTTGAATTTTGACATTTATTTGGATTC
Organism: Salmo salar; assembly: GCF_965601325.2. Classification (NCBI taxonomy): domain Eukaryota; kingdom Metazoa; phylum Chordata; class Actinopteri; order Salmoniformes; family Salmonidae; genus Salmo; species Salmo salar. The sequence continues at coordinate 88,156,350 of NC_138304.1, read as the reverse complement.
AAATTTGCCGCTCTTGAAATGCACCTGCTGTTGATGGAGTGCACCACGGGTGGCACGCTAGCGTCCCACCTAGCCCATAGAGGTTAACCTGTTGGGGGTAGGGGGCAGTATTTACACGGCCGGATAAAAAACGTACCCGATTTAATCTGGTTATTACTACTGCCCAGAAACTAGAATATGCATATAATCATTGGCTTTGGATAGAAAACACCCTAAAGTTTCTAAAACTGTTTGAATGGTGTCTGTGAGTATAACAGAACTCATATGGCAGGCAAAAACCTGAGAAGATTCCTTACAGGAAGTGCCCTCTCTGACCATTCCTTGAGCTTCTTGACTCTGTTTATTGAAGACTGAGGAACTTTGCTGTAACGTGACACTTCCTACGGCTCCCATATGCTCTCAGAAGGCGGGAAAAAGCTGAATGATGTAATTCCAGCCCCAGGCTGAAACACATTAGCGCTTTTGGCAAGTGCTCTATCAGAGGACAATGGGCTGAGGCGCGTGCACTAGTCGACCCCATGTTTTTATTTTCTATCGTCTTTGAACCTAAACACAGATTCCCGGTCGGAATATTATCGCTTTTTTACGAGAAAAATGGCATAAAAATTGATTTTAACCTGTTAGGGCTAGGGGGCAGTATTGACACGGCTGGATAAAAAACATACCCGATTTAATCTGGTTACCACTCCTACCCAGTAACTAGAATATGCATATACTTATTACATATGGATAGAAAACACCCTAAAGTTTCTAAAACTGTTTGAATGGTGTCTGTGAGTATAACAGAACTCAAATGGCAGGTCAAAACCTGAGAGATTCCTTTACAGGAAGTGGCCTGTCTGACCATTTCTTGAACTTCTTTTCCATCTCTATCTTTTACTAAGGATCTCTGCTCTAACGTGACACTTCCTACGTCGTCCATAGGCGCTCAGAGCCCGGGAAAAAACAGAATGTCGTCATCCCAGCCCCAGGCTGAAACACATTATCGCCTTTCTCAAGTGGCCGATCAAGGGACTCTGGGCTTAGGCGCGTGACCCGACCGCCCCCGCCTTTGTGATTTTTTCCTCTGTTTGCCGAAAAGGAGATTCCCTGTCGGAATATTATCGCTTTTCTACGAGAAAAATGGCGTAAAAATTGATTTTAAACAGCGGTTGACATGCTTCGAAGTACGGTAATGGAATATTTCGTGCACGAATTGCGCCATGCGCGCGACCCTTCTTTACCATTTCGGATAGTGTCTGGAACGCACGAACAAAACGCCGCTATTCGGATATAACGATGGATTATTTTGGACCAAACCAACATTTGTTATTGAAGTAGCAGTCCTGGGAGTGCATTCTGACGAAGACAACAAAAGGTAATCAAACTTTTATAATAGTAAATATGATTATGGTGAGTGCTAAACTTGCCGGGTGTCTAAATAGCTAGCCCGTGATGCCTGGGCTATGTACTTAGAATATTGCAAAATGTGCTTTCACCAAAAAGCTATTTTAAAATCGGACATATCGAGTGCATAGAGGAGGTCTGTATCTATAATTCTTAAAATAATTGTTATGCTTTTTGTGAACGTTTATCGTGAGTAATTTAGTAAAATGTTAGCGAATTCCCCGGAAGTTTGCGGGGGGTATGCTAGTTCTGAACGTCACATGCTAATGTAAAAAGCTGTTTTTTGATATAAATATGAACTTGATTGAACAAAACATGCATGTATTGTATAACATAATGTCCTAGGGTTGTCATCTGATGAAGATCATCAAAGGTGAGTGCTGCATTTAGCTGTCTTCTGGGTTTTGGTGACATTATATGCTAGCTTGAAAAATGGGTGTCTGATTATTTCTGGCTTGGTACTCTGCTGACATAATCTAATGTTTTGCTTTCGTTGTAATGCCTTTTTGAAATCGGACAGTGTGGTTAGATTAACGAGAGTCTTGTCTTTAAATAGCTGTAAAATAGTCATATGTTTGAGAAATTGAAGTAATAGGATTTTTAAGGTTTTGAAAATCGCGCCACAGGCTTCAAGTGGCTGTTACGTAGGTGGGACGAATTCGTCCCGCCTAGCCCATAGAGGTTAAACAGCGGTTGAAATGCTTCGAAGTACGGTAATGGAATATTTAGAATTTTTTTGTCACGAAATGCGTCGTGCGAGTCACCCTTCTTTACCATTCAGATAGTGTCTTGAACGCACGAACAAAACAGAGGATATTTGAATATAACTATGGATTATTTTGAACCAAACCAACATTTGTTATTGAAGTAGACGTCCTGGGAGTGCATTCTGACGAAGACAGCAAAGGTAATAACATTTTTCTTATAGTAAATCTGATTTTGGTGAGTGCTAAACTTGGTGGGTGTCTAAATAGCTAGCCCTGTGATGCCGGGCTATCTACTGAGAATATTGCAAAATGTGCTTTCACCGAAAAGCTATTTTAAAATCGGACATAGCGAGTGCATAGAGGAGTTCTGTATCTATAATTCTTAAAATAATTGTTATGTTTTTTGTGAACGTTTATCGTGAGTAATTTAGTAAATTCACCGGAAGTTTGCGGGGGGTATGCTAGTTCTGAACGTCACATGCTAATGTAAAAAGCTGGTTTTTGATATAAATATGAACTTGATTGAACAAAACATGCATGTATTGTATAACATAATGTCCTAGGGTTGTCATCTGATGAAGATCATCAAAGGTTAGTGCTGCATTTAGCTGTGGTTTGGGTTTATGTGACATTATATGCTAGCTTGAAAAATGGGTTTGTGGCTGGGTACTCTGCTGACATAATCTAATGTCTGGTTGGGTACTCTGCTGAAATAATCTAATGTTTTGCTTTCGTTGTAAAGCCTTTTTGAAATCGGACAGTGTGGTTAGATTAACGAGAGTCTTGTCTTTAAAATGGTGTAAAATAGTCATATGTTTGAGAAATTGAAGTAATAGCATTTCTAAGGTATTTGAATAACGCGCCACGGGATTCAGCTGGCTGTTGAGTAGGTGGGACGATTTCGTCCCGCCGACCCTAGAGAGGTTAACACTTTTTTGGTTACTACATGATTCCATATGTGTTATTTCATAGTTTTGATGTCTACTACAATGTAGAAAATAGTACAAGTAAAGAAAAACTCTTGCATGAGTAGGTGTGTCCAAACATTTGACTGGTACTGTAAATTAACTTTAAAGTTATGTGAAAACTTTCAGCTCTACTTCTTTCTATTTTTAACACACGCCTGGGAGTTGGTTTTGATCGAGTTCCAGTTCCGGTTGCAAAATACTGTTACTGCATTCCAAATGTCACCCTATTCCCTACATAGTGCACTATTTTTGACAAGAGCAAAAGTAATGTACTATGAAGGCAATAGCGTGCCATTTGGGACGCAGGCTGTGAATGATGCCATGATGCATCGAGTTTCCAGGTTTAACATATTTTTCAGGTAGATTATCAGGACAAATCCTGACAAAGCGAGTCCCACCAATGGGATCGAGGAGAGAAATATGGCACCATAAAAGATTAATGACAACAGCTGTTTAGGCCACTAAACACAGCGAGAGGGACGACACAGAAACATAACTGGAAGAGAAGACAGGAAACACGAGGGGCTGTGACAGAGCTGGGCAAAACGCATCACAGCAGCACAACATCTAATGACTAAACCATTTTAATTACAGCTGCCACACACGCAAGAGTGCACAAGCGCACACACACACTCGCAGGCTCGCACACATATGCGCACGAAGGAACGCACACACACACACACCCCCCGCATGCACACGTTCACACACACACACACCTTGACATGTGGGAGGAGGCCCGTCCATCTGAAGTCTCTCCCCCAGCCTGCATGTCAGGATCTCACTCCCCACCAGGGTGAAGCCAGGATGGCAGCGGTACCGGAGGATGTCGCCTGTAAGGAGGAGGAGTTAAGGAGGAGGAGGAAGAGGAGTGATACCAAAGAGAGGGAATGTTGAGAGGAGAGAGAGAGAGAGAGAGAGAAGGGTTGAATGGAGCAGAAAGTGAAAAAGACAAGTCAGCGTGTGTCTGAAAGAGAGAGAGAGAGAAAGAAAGAGGGAGAAAGAAAGAGAGAGACAACGAAAGAGAGAGTGTGTAGCCTACTGTACAATCTTCAGAAAAATAACCTATAGGAGAACCCTTTGAAGAACCCTTTTTGGTTTCAGGTAGAACCCATTTGGTTCCATGTAGAACTCTTTTGAGTTCCATAGAACACAAAAGAGTTCTACCGGGAACGAAAAAGGGTTCTACCTGGAATCAAAAAGGGTTCTCCTATGGGGACAACCAAAGAACCGTTTTGGCAACCTTTTTTCGAAGAGTGTAGATGCACTCAGATGAAGCAGTTGTTTAATTAAGAAGGACAGCAGATGCCTGAGACGGATGGGGTGACATTCCCAAACATTCAAGGTTGAACACTGTTGATGAGTGAGTTCTAGCCTGGGTAGGACACTTCAAGACTTCATAATTAAGCAATAAGGCACGAGGGGGTGTGGTATATGGCCAATATACCACGGCTAAGGGCTGTTCTTAACACAACGCAATGCGGAGTGCCTGGATACAGCCAACAGCTGTGGTATATTGGCCATATACCACAAACACCCGAGGTGTCTTACTACTATTATAAACTTGTTACAAACGTAATTAGAACAGTAAAAAGTTATATTTTGTTATACCCGTGGTATACGGCTTTCAGACTATCAGCATTCAGGGGGCGAACCGCCCAGTATATAATGCTAAATAAACCATGGTCCCTGAAGTATGAGTATCGCAGGAGTATTAGTGTTAGTGCAACCAAGAATAAATGGTGTTGAAGATCAAAAGGTAGGTCCCGTGTGGCTCAGTTGGTAGAGCATGGTGTTTGCAACGCCAGGGTTGTGGGTTCGATTCCCACGGGGGACCAGTACGGAGAAAAATGTATGAAAATGTATGCAGGCGCTCTGGATAAGAGCGTCTGCTAAATGACTAAAATGTAAAAGTTATGCTCTTCATCATTGTCATCACCATCATCTACTGCAACATTCTAGTCTTTTTAGAAGCCATCTGATATCTTTAAAAAGCAGCAGAGGGCCATGTCACAGATGATGATGGATGATAGTGGTTTTAGTATTCTGTACAGGGCTGCTACAGTACACACAACCACGTGCAGAGACACACACACACATACGCCACACGACAGTCTTTGGGCCTTGTTACCGGGCAAGGTGAATCCATCTCAGCCACTGTGATCGCCCACTTTCACACCCACCAATCACAGATGTAGTTGCTAACTCACTCATTGATACCCACCAATCACAGAGCTAGTTGCTAACTCACCATTAATACCACGGCAAAGCAGAAATAACCCTGTGTGTCTAGCAGGGTGTGTGTGTGCGGATGTGTGCATGCATGTGTGTGTCCTAGCAAGGTGTCTGTGAGTCTGAGTGTGTGTGTCTTTGTGTGTGCGTGTGTGTGCATGTGTGAGTCCATCCAGGGTATTAGTGGGGGTCACACATACAGGAGGAGGCTTGCCCTCTCTTCTCTAAGCCATGATCGATACTCTCTGCGAACATTGTACATCAGCATGTTTACTGTAGCAGAGGTGAGACTGACATGGGGAATGTTGTGAAACACAGGGACATGGTACTGGTGTAAGGGTTTTGGTTTCCTAGTTTCAGCAGCTGAAGTAAGGCCAGGACCAATACTCACAAAGCATCTCAAAAGTAGGACTGGCTGAAACCTCCTGGTCCTAAGTATGAAGAGTAGTGAGGAGGCCCAATCTCTCCCAGACGATCCATTAGAAAAAGGGAGAATATTCTGGGATTGAACTAAAGGTGGACACCTTACCTATTTCAAGCTCCCCATCCTCCATGAGTATATCAGCGTTAGCGACCTCAGGGGGCGCCTGACAGATCCTCAGCTGGTACGCTAGAATAGGAAGAAGGAGGAAGAAGCAGGAAGAAGGATGAAGAAGGAGGAAGAAAGAAGGAGGAGGAAGAAGGAGGAAGAAGGAGGAAGAAAGAGGAAGAAAGAGGAAGAAGAAGCAGGAGGAAGAAGGAAGAAGAAGGAAGAAGAAAAAGGAAGAAGAAGCAGGAAGAAGGAGGTAGCAGAAGGAAGGAGGAAGAAGGGAGAAGGACGAAGGGTGAAGGAGGAAGAAGAATAAGAAGGAGTAATAAGGAAGAAGAAGGAAGAAGGAGGAAGAAGGAGGAAGAAGGAAGAAGAAGGAAGAAGGAGAGAAGGAGGAGAAGGGGAAGTGGGAAGGAAGAGAAGAAGAAGAAGGAAGTGGGGAAGAAGGAAGAAGAAGGAAGGAAGAAGGAGGAAGGGAGGAGGGAAGAAGAAGGAAGGGAGGAGAAGGGAAGGGAGGAAGGGAAGGGAAGAAGAAGGAAGAATGAAGGAGGAAGGAAGGAAGGAAGAAGAAGAAGGAGAGGAAGAAGGAAGAAGAAGGAGGAAGAAGGAAGGAAGGAAGAAGAGAAGGAGGAAGATGGAAGAAGGAGGAAGGAGGAAGAAAGAAGAGAAGAAAAAAGTTGTAAAGAAAATTTCAACAGTAATGCAAAAGTAGTAATGCCCTTTTTTTGTTAAGCACTTACTGCACTGGCACTGTTTTGTATTCTATCGAACATGGAATTAAATGAATAATATTTAGATCTCTTCTTGGTTATTCCTGTTGATGGTTTGAACGTGGGTATCTGCTAAACTCAACAGTAATGCAAAGCCCATCACCCCACCTGTGCCACCACTACCGCTGACCCACTTGCAAAATCACAGATCTCCATTGATTTCCCATGTCTGGACAAAAGAGCATCAGCATTGGGGAGGAGGAAAAACTGACATTTGAAAGGTTAAGCGTAAATGGAAAAAATATCAGATTCCACACCTCCTCCACCTGGCTGCATAACAATTAATTCAGCAGCAACGTGATCACGACGGTGTTAAGGGCATCAGATAAGCCCAGTGTACCTTTTGGGAATCAATAGAGCGGTCAAACTGGGCTGTGCTGGGACCGACGCACTGCTAACGATCTGAAGAAAGCGAACGCTGCTAGCTGGCGCTAATGACAGGATAAAATAAGGTGATACAGGTTGGAGTTGTGCCCAGGAAGAGATATTACACTCTACACACACAATTGCATGGACGGAGAGACATACAGACACAGACACACATAGACCCTCTCAAACACACATGAACACACACACACTACACACACACACACACACACACACACACACACACCACACACACACACACACACACACACACACACCCACACACACACACACACACACACACACACACACACACACACCTACACACCATAAACATACAAACAGACACACAATCTGAGGAATCACTGCTAATGACAGGAATAATATAAGGTAACGGGAAATATTACCAAGACAAGGGGAAATATTACCATATTACCATTGAATCTTACAGCCAACATCTTTCAGGACTGCAGAGCCAGACTACCCCCATTACCTGACAGTGTCATGCCAACACAAACCAGGAGGGAAAATCAAAAACAGTCATTGATCATTCATCATAATGAACTAGTGAGTAATATTTGAAGGTAATCTATCATGCACCAAATACATTGAAAGTGTAGCATGCTGCTAAAAATACAATAGGTATGCGAATACTATGAAGTACTGGAGCTAGCTAGAGCATAACTCAACTGGTCTGCGCTTCAAATAGCACCCTATTCCCCATAGGACTCTGGTCAAAATTAGCACACTACTATACAGGGAGGGGAAAAAGTATTTGATCCCCTGCTGATTTTGTTCATTTGCCCACTGACAAAGAAATGATCAGTCTATAATTGTAATCATAGGTTTATTTGAACAGTGAGAGACAGAATAACAACAAAAAAATCCAGAAAAACGCATGTCAAGAATATTATAAATTGATTTGCATTTTAATGAGGGAAATAAGTATTTGACCCCTCTGCAAAATAAAACTTAGTACTTGGTGGCAAAACCCTTGTTGGCAATCACAGAGGTCAGACGTTTCTTGTAGTTTGCCACCAGGTTTGCATACATCTCAGGAGGGATTTTGTCCCACTCCTCTTTGCAGATCTTCTCCAAGTCATTAAGGTTTCGAGGCTGATGTTTGGCAACTCGAACCTTCAGCTCCCTCCACAGATTTTCTATGGGATTAAGGTCTGGAGACTGGCTAGGCCACTCCAGGACCTTAATGTGCTTCTTCTTGATACACTCCTTCGTTGCCTTGGCCATGTGTTTTGGGTCATTGTCATGCTGGAATACCCATCCACGACCCATTTTCAATGCCCTGGCTGAGGGAAGGAGGTTCTCACCCAAGATTTGACGGTACATGGCCCCGTCCATCGTCCCTTTGATGCGGTGAAGTTGTCCTGTCCCCTTAGCAGAAAAAACCCCCCAAAGCATAATGTTTCCACCTCCATGTTTGACGGTGGGGATGGTGTTCTTGGGGTCATAGGCAGCATTCCTCCTCATCCAAATACGGCGAGTTGAGCTGATGCCAAAAAGCTCCATTTTGGTTTCATCTGACCACAACACTTTCACCCAGTTGTCCTCTGAATCATTCAGATGTTCATTGGCAAACTTCAGACGGGCATGTATATGTGCTTTCTTGAGCAGGGGGTCCTTGCGGGCGCTGCAGGATTTCAGTCCTTCACGGCATAGTGTGTTACCAATTGTTTTCTTGGTGACTATGGTCCCAGCTGCCTTGAGATCATTGACAAGATCCTCCCGTGTAGTTCTGGGCTGATCATTGCAACTCCACGAGGTGAGATCTTGCATGGAGCCCCAGGCCGAGGGAGATTGACAGTTCTTTTGTGTTTCTTCCATTTGCGAATAATCGCACCAACTGTTGTCACCTTCTCACCAAGCTGCTTGATGATGGTCTTGTAGCCCATTCCAGCCTTGTGTAGGTCTACAGTCTTGTCCCTGACATCCTTGGAGAGCTCTTTGGTCTTGGCCATGGTGGAGAGTTTGGAATCTGATTGATTGATTGCTTCTGTGGACAGGTGTCTTTTATACAGGTAACAAGCTGAGATTAGGAGCACTCCCTTTAAGAGTGTGCTCCTAATCTCAGCTCGTTACCTGTATAAAAGACACCTGTGAGCAATAAATCTTTCTGATTGAGAGGGGGTCAAATACTTATTTCCCTCATTAAAATGCAAATCAATTTATAACATTTCTGACATGCGTTTTTCAGGATTTTTTTGTTGTTATTCTGTCTCTCACTGTTCAAATAAACCTACCATTAAAATTATAGACTGATCATTTCTTTGTCAGTGGGCAAACCTACAAAATCAGCAGGGGATCAAATACTTTTTTCCCTCACTGTATCTAGGGAATCACTATATAGGAATTACTGCCTGACTCTCTCCCTCTCTCTTCCAGTATATATAGAAAGGCTGAAGCACATCAACATTTGTTAATTGTGGGAACCGTTTCACCGTCTTAATTGGTGCATTAATTATCAGGAATAACACAGTGGGCTATTTGTACCAATCCCCATCCCTGGCACAACCAGAAGCCAACGAAACGAAACTGGGAGAGACCTACCTTTATTTGTCCAATAAGAAACTCTTGATATGGTTTGCTGCTGTGTGCACTAATGAATACACCCCAGCTAACAAAGTAGACAGAGGAGAGGAGGGAGGAAGTCAGCTTTCTCTAATAGAGAACAGGAGCTTTGGCTCCAGACGATGCTGGTCGCTAGAATAAAACAAATTAAGTAGCGAGAGCCACTTACCATGTGGCTCCTGTTCAATGTGCTAGCTGATTAATAAGATTCCTTTGGAGGCTCTGCAGGGAGAGGAAGGAGAGAGAGCACAGAGGGAACAGGGGAGGGGGGTAGAGGGATGAGGGGGGAGCATGTGTATGTGTGGGCGTTAGGGGGTGAGAGGGTTGTGTATGTGTGTGTGTGTGGGTGGGCGCTAGTGGGTGAGGGGGTTGCATGTGTGTGTGTGTGTGTGTGTGTGTGTGTGTGTGTGTGTGTGTGTGTGTGTGTGTGTGTGTGTGTGTGTGTGTGTGTGTGTGTGTGACTGTGAAGTTGGAGAATATGTGTGCGTGTGTTTGTGTGTATTGGCAATTGAAGCGAAAGCTATGAAGAGTCAATGACACTGACAGCTACTTTCTATGTCCCCATGAGAGACTGATGCACTCTTGGAAAAAAGGGTACAAAAAGGTTATTTAGCTGTTCCCATAGGATAACCCTTTTGGGTTCCAGTTAGAACCCTTTTGGGTTCCATGTAGATCTCTCTGTAGAAATGGTTCTACCTGCAACCAAAGGGTTCTACAAAGGGTTCTCCTTTGGGGACAGTCGAAGAACCCTTTAAGGTTCTAGATAGCACCTTTTTCTAAGAGTGTAGTTCTCACAAAAGAGCTCAATAAAATGGAGGAAAACATGACTTAGCTTCCTCTATGTATTTCCCTCGTGGGATTTATCTACACTAACTAGTTTTCCATCCAATTGGCGACAGATTTTCATGCAAATATTCTAAAATCTGCATAAAGAAAGTATGCACATTTTCCCACCAGTGGTGTTTCCACAAACTGACTTGTTGCGATAAAAATCAGTACGTGATGACATAGTGCACACAAAATAGTATTTTTCGCTTAGGTTTTCATGTACAGAATAAAAATCTAAAGTTCAATGTGTTTTCATCGTATTTTCAACTCTACCGATAGTTTTGTCACAAAAACCGTTACGTTAAATAGCAAATGTGCCTACCTTGGTCTAACCAACAGCTCGCAGACACAGTGCGGATAGGCTGTGTGGGTAGGCTAGTTTAGACGGTGAGATGATTATGGATAAGTGAAGGAATATTTGTATTTGTCAAACGGCAGTCAAGCGTCGATCATCATGTCACCAGAATAAGACCCTCAATATTTATTGGAAAGGAGCATGAAGTTCATCATAATGTATTTCATCTGTAGTATTATAAACTGCATGCTTTCCCGAGTCGTAATGGGAGGACCACACACCATATAATCACGTGACTCCAAGTTTACTTCCATATGATGGTTTTTATATTAATATTTGTGCATAAAGGCGTTTCCACCGCCATTTTACAGACACAAAAAGAGCTCACCATGTTGAACGTACAAAGTATCTGCCTGCATTGATGAAATTGTACCGAAACTTCCTGTTTCCATCACAGTTGTCGTGATTTTTTTTTAATACAGTTTGTCTTTACTACCTAAAAACTGTGGCTGGAAACGTGGTTACTGTGAACGATGAAGATAATCACCGGTCAAAACTAGTGGGCTCTGGGAATTGAGTCATCAAATCATGATGCCTGCATAATGTCCTGAATAACTATGCAATTTTTCAACTTAAATCCTCTCTTAACAGAATTGGAAAAAGTGACAGTTTTGCATTTTGCTTGTTGAAGATTATTCATAAAGATAATCATATTCCATCTATTTACCCCCGGCCAATCTTTGATGTGACCGAAATGAAAACACTTTTATTTGTAAGTCTGGACTGCAAACTACATGAATAAACCGGCTATAGACTATAATCTGATTACTTGACAGTTGAGGACAGTTGAGGACATTCTAATAAAGTAAATTAATATATTTTACTAATAATAAATGTTATATAAATCTTGGTTAATTCACAGCAAAGCAGAGTGTTCACTAAGGGGAAATAAAATTGTCTCTCTTACTCGGTGGCTCTTTTAAAATAAATCAAAGCTAAACTCATTACAGAAGCAGAGTAATTCCCATGCCAAATCCATGTAAATATAGAGAAACATTGCTGGGTATTCGCTCTAGTCTAGTACATTCAGAGAGTAGCAACAGACCAGATATGTGGTTAGGGATTGCTTTATTAGACTATAGGGATCGAAGTACAGATGAATAATAATGATAATAATAGTATTCATCAAATAGTTCTCCATTACCTTTGATCATCTGACCGACAAATTAAACATTGTTTAATAACTGTAATCAACCAACAGCGACTGTTGATCCATACTGTATCAAACTCAAAGCCTGCAGTTTACCCATACTCCATTTGGACAGAGCTGAAACTAAAGTGACAGTTAAGCACCTCAACTGTTATAGTAAAGTGATTGGAGTTCCTTTTAAGCCACCACACCGTCCGCAATCGAGGCAGACTGGTTAACAGGAAGAGACGTTTTATACAGGCCACGATCGATAAGCACTTGTAGTTAGGTCATGAATGCTGGCTGTGGCAGAATAACAGGGGCTTTGCTATTGGGCTGATAAATCTGTTTATTCCAGTAGCACCGTGTCAACAATCAGTGTAAGAGCAGCCTTGTGTGGAATCGGTCAATCCATAGAGAGAGGCTACTGTAAACCAGCACCAGCTTTATAGAGAACTGGAATGACTGATTTACACTATAAGGCCGACCTGAACCGGACTAAGCTGGCTGAGGTATTTTTATTCTTATAAAGAAGTGATTTACACTATAATTCCAATCAGACATACAGTGCTGGCTCGGATAGTATCTTTTCACATTCTACTTCCCAGCCCTGTTTCAGCAACTATAATGGATGTGTAACCAGGCCTGCCCAGTACAGCTCAGCTTATTATTATTATTACTATTATTGGCTTGGTTTGGCTCAGCAGTGTGTATACAATACAGTATGTGACTGGATGGCTGTATAGAAAAACTAGATTTGGTCGAGTGCTCATTGCTCAGAGTGCAGCCTGTAGTCAATAATCGATGTGTATAGAGCCACAAACCTTCACTGATTTATCACTGTCAGATGGGAGAGAGGCATCGAAGTGCAATAAGTCAGGATTTAATTGACTATGAAAATGAGCTGAGCCAATAATGAGTACTGGCTGCCATGCGTGTCAGAGGCCCAAGGCGGTCAGGGTGCATGAAGAGGAGGAGGAAGCGGAAGAAGAGGAAGAAGAGGAGGAGGATGAGAAGGTAGTGGAAGAGGAAGAGGAGGAGGATGAATATGAGGATGAGGAAGATGAGGAGGAGGATGAAGAGGAGGAAGAGGAGGACTAGGAGCTTCACTCTGCTGCCTTTCAGGCCATTGATCTTTCTCTACCTCTCACTCCCTCACTCTCCTTCCCTATCTCCTTCGATCTCCATCTTTGTCTCTGTATTGTCCTTTATGTTTCTCTCTCTCTCCCATGCCCATCTCTCAGATTAAGTGCTCACCATGGTAACTGAGCACGAAGAATCCGCTGCCGCTGAAGTCGCTATGGAACTTAATGAGGATTTGGTTGGAGGTGCTGTAGACCGACTCCAGCGCTGTGTTCCCACTGAACTGACCGATCTGGGGGGAGCTCTGGTCCGGACCGTCCCTGTGACAGAGACAGAAACAGAGAGACAAACACGCACACGCACACGCACGTAGACACACACACAGACACACACACACACACACACACACACACACACACACACACACACACACACACACACACACACACACACACACACACACACACACACACACACACACACACACACACACACACACACACACACTGATTAATGACAAATCCCTCTCCATGGGCAAGTGACATTGTCAATAGAAAATGAAAACAACAAATTGACCAACACAGACATAGCTTTGAAAGGAGCGCATTGGAAATCTCTGCACATTTTCCCACGTCAATGTAGAGAGCAGCCCATTCAATCACTGACATCAGGCATCCAGCATCAACGTTCAACAGGTACAGCTGTAGCTACAAACTGTAGCGCTGTAATTACAAACTGTATAGCTGTAGCTACAAACTGTAGCGCTGTAATTACAAACTGTATAGCTGTAGCTACAAACTGTAGCGCTGTAATTACAAACTGTAAAGCTGTAGCTACAAACTGTAGCGATGTAATTACAAACTGTATAGCTGTAGCTACAAACTGTAGCGCTGTAATTACAAACTGTATAGCTGTAGCTACAAACTGTAGCGCTGTAATTACAAACTGTAGCGCTGTAATTACAAACTGTATAGCTGTAATTACAAACTGTATAGCTGTAGCTACAAACTGTAGCGCTGTAATTACAAACTGTATAGCTGTAGCTACAAACTGTATAGCTGTAGCTACAAACTGTATAGCTGTAATTACAAACTGTATAACTGTAGCTACAAACTGTATAGCTGTAGCTACAAACTGTATAGCTGTAGCTACAAACTGTATAGCTGTAATTACAAACTGTATAGCTGTAGCTACAAACTGTAGCGCTGTAATTACAAACTGTATAGCTGTAGCTACAAACTGTATAGCTGTAGCTACAAACTGTATAGCTGTAATTACAAACTGTATAGCTGTAGCTACAAACTGTATAGGTGTAGCTACAAACTGTATAGCTGTAATTACAAACTGTATAGCTGTAATTACAAACTGTATAGCTGTAGCTACAAACTGTACAGCTGTAATTACAAACTGTATAGCTGTAATTACAAACTGTATAGCTGTAATTACAAACTGTATAGCTGTAGCTACAAACTGTATAGCTGTAATTACAAACTGTATAGCTGTAATTACAAACTGTATAGCTGTAGCTACAAACTGTATAGCTGTAATTACAAACTATATAGCTGTAATTACAAACTGTATAGCTGTAATTACAAACTGTATAGCTGTAATTACAAACTGTAAAGCTGTAGCTACAAACTGTATAGCTGTAATTACAAACTGTATAGCTGTAATTACAAACTGTATAGCTGTAATTACAAACTGTATAGCTGTAGCTACAAACTGTATAGCTGTAGCTACAAACTGTATAGCTGTAATTACAAACTGTATAGCTGTAATTACAAACTGTATAGCTGTAATTACAAACTGTATAGCTGTAGATGCAAACTGTATAGCTGTAATTACAAACTGTATAGCTGTAGCTACAAACTGTATAGCTGTAGCTACAATCTGTATAGCTGTAATTACAAACTGTATAGCTGTAGCTACAAACTGTATAGCTGTAGCTACAAAATTTATAGCTGTAGCTACAAACTGTATAGCTGTACTTACAAACTGTATAGCTGTAGCTACAAACTGTATAGCTGTAGCTACAAACTGTATAGCTGTAGCTACAAACTGTAGCGCTGTAATTACAAACTGTATAGCTGTAGCTACAAACTGTAGCGCTGTAATTACAAACTGTAGCGCTGTAATTACAAACTGTATAGCTGTAATTACAAACTGTATAGCTGTAGTTACAAACTGTAGCGCTGTAATTACAAACTGTATAGCTGTAGCTACAAAATGTATAGCTGTAGCTACAAACTGTATAGCTGTAATTACAAACTATATAGCTGTAGCTACAAACTGTAGCGCTGTAATTACAAACTGTATAACTGTAGCTACAAACTGTATAGCTGTAGCTACAAACTGTATAGCTGTAGCTACAAACTGTATAGCTGTAATTACAAACTGTATAGCTGTAGCTACAAACTGTATAGCTGTAATTACAAACTGTATTGCTGTAGCTACAAACTGTAGCGCTGTAATTACAAACTGTATAGCTGTAGCTACAAACTGTATAGCTGTAGCTACAAACTGTATAGCTGTAATTACAAACTGTATAGCTGTAGCTACAAACTGTATAGCTGTAGCTACAAACTGTATAGCTGTAATTACAAACTGTATAGCTGTAATTACAAACTGTATAGATGTAGCTACAAACTGTACAGCTGTAATTACAAACTGTATAGCTGTAATTACAAACTGTATAGCTGTAATTACAAACTGTATAGCTGTAGCTACAAACTGTATAGCTGTAATTACAAACTGTATAGCTGTAATTACAAACTGTATAGCTGTAATTACAAACTGTATAGCTGTAGCTACAAACTGTATAGCTGTAATTACAAACTATATAGCTGTAATTACAAACTGTATAGCTGTAATTACAAACTGTATAGCTGTAATTACAAACTGTAAAGCTGTAGCTACAAACTGTATAGCTGTAATTACAAACTGTATAGCTGTAATTACAAACTGTATAGCTGTAGCTACAAACTGTATAGCTGTAATTACAAACTGTATAGCTGTAATTACAAACTGTATAGCTGTAATTACAAACTGTATAGCTGTAATTACAAACTTTATAGCTGTAATTACAAACTGTATAGCTGTAGCTACAAACTGTATAGCTGTAGCTACAAACTGTATAGCTGTAATTACAAACTGTATAGCTGTAATTACAAACTGTATAGCTGTAATTACAAACTGTATAGCTGTAGCTGCAAACGGTATAGCTGTAATTACAAACTGTATAGCTGTAGCTACAAACTGTATAGCTGTAGCTACAAACTGTATAGCTGTAGCTACAAACTGTATAGCTGTAATTACAAACTGTATAGCTGTAGCTACAAACTGTATAGCTGTAGCTACAAACTGTATAGCTGTAATTACAAACTGTATAGCTGTAGCTACAAACTGTATAGCTGTAGCTACAAAATGTATAGCTGTAATTACAAACTGTATAGCTGTAGCTACAAACTGTATAGCTGTAATTACAAACTGTATAGCTGTAATTACAAACTGTATAGCTGTAATTACAAACTGTATAGCTGTAGCTGCAAACTGTATAGCTATAATTACAAACTGTATAGCTGTAATTACAAACTGTATAGCTGTAATTACAAACTGTATAGCTGTAGCTACAAACTGTATAGCTGTAATTACAAACTGTATAGCTGTAGCTACAAACTGTATAGCTGTAGCTACAAACTTTATAGCTGTAGCTACAAACTGTATAGCTGTACTTACAAACTGTATAGCTGTAGCTACAAACTGTATAGCTGTAGCTACAAACTGTATAGCTGTAGCTACAAACTGTATAGCTGTAATTGCAAACTGTATAGCTGCAATTAAGCTGTATAGCTGTAACCTTCAAACAGAAATGTGCATCCTGTAGCTCTAACTCCCAAAAGTTTTGGGACACTGTAAAGTTCATGGAGAATAAGAGCACCTCCTCCCAGCTGCCCACTGCACTGAGGCTAAGAAACACTGTCAGCACTGATAAATCCACGATAATCGAGAATTTCAATAAGCATTTCTCTACGGCTGGCCATGCTTTCCTCCTGGCTACTCCAACCCCGGCCAACAACTCCGCACCCCCCGCAGTTACTTGCCCAAGCCTCCCCAGCTTCTCCTTCACCTAAATCCAGATAGCAGATGTTCTGAAAGAGCTGCAAAACCTGGACCCGTACAAATCAGCTGAGCTAGACAATCTGGACCCTCTCTTTC
Source organism: Salmo salar (assembly GCF_965601325.2). Taxonomy (NCBI): domain Eukaryota; kingdom Metazoa; phylum Chordata; class Actinopteri; order Salmoniformes; family Salmonidae; genus Salmo; species Salmo salar. The sequence goes on along the minus strand of NC_138304.1, from coordinate 88,139,199 downwards.
TAAAATTATCCACCGCCATTGTTGCAACCCCTATTACCAGTCTGTTCAACCTCTCTTTTGTATCGTCTGAGATCCCTAAAGATTGGAAAGCTGCTGCGGTCATCCCCCACTTCAAAGGGGGTGACACTCTAGACCCAAACTGTTATAGACCTATATCCATCTGCCCTGCCATTCTAAAGTCTTTGAAAGTTAACAAACAGATCACTGACCATTTCAAATCTCACCGTACCATCTCCGCTGTGCAATACGGCTCCCGAGCTGGTCATGGGTGCACCTCAGCCATGCTCAAGGTATTAAACGATATCATAACCGCCATCGATAAAAGACAGTACTGTGCAGCCATCTTCATCGACCTGGCCAAGGCTTTCGACTCTGTCAATCACTGCATTCTTATCGGCAGACTCAACAGCCTTGGTATCTCAAATGACTGCCTTGCCTGGTTCACCAACTACTTTTTAGATAGAGTTCAGTGTGTCAAATCTGAGGACCTGTTGTCTGGACCTCTGGCAGTCTCTATGGGGGTACCACAGGGTTCAATTCTCGGGCCGACTCTTTTCTCTGTATATATCAACGATGTCGCTCTTGCTGCGGGTGATTCCTTGATCCACCTCTACGCAGACAACACCATTCTGTATACATCTGGCCCTTCTTTGGACACTGTTAACAAACCTCCAAACGAGCTTCAATGCCATACAACACTCCTTCCGTGGCCTCCAACTGCTCTTAAACGCTAGTAAAACTCCTTTTCAACCGATCACTGCCCGCACCCGCACACCCGACTAGCATCACTACTCTGGACGGTTCTGACTTAGAATATGTGGACAACTACAAATACCTAGGTGTCTGGCTAGACTGTAAACTCTCCTTCCAGACTCATATTAAACATCTCCAATCCAAAATTAAATCTAGAATCTGCTTCCTATTTCGCAACAAAGCCTCCTTCACTCACACTGCCATACATACCCTCGTAAAACTGACGTACTATCCTACCGATCCTCGACTTCGGCGATGTCATTTACAAAACAGCGTCCAACACTCTACTCAGCAAATTGGATGCAGTCTATGACAGTGCCATCCGTTTTGTCACCAAAGCACCATACACCACCCACCACTGCGACCTGTATGCTCTCGTCGGTTGGCCCTCGCTACATATTCGTCGCCAGCCCCACTGGCTCCAGGTCATCTATAAGTCTATGCTAGGTAAAGCTCCACCTTATCTCAGCTCACTGGTCACGATAACAACACCCACCCGTAGCACACGCTCCAGCAGGTATATCGCACTGGTCATCCCCAAAGCCAACACCCCCTTTGGCCGCCTTTCCTTCCAGTTCTCTGCTGCCAATGACTGGAACGAATTGCAAAAATCGCTGAAGTTAGAAAATTATATCTCCCTCACTAACTTTAAACATCAGCTATCTGAGCAGCTGACCGATTGCTGCAGCTGTACACACACAACCCATCTCTAAATAGCCCATCCAATCTACCTACCTCATCCCCATATTGTTTTTATTTACTTTTTGCTCTTTTGCACACCAGTATTTCTACTTGCACATCATCTGCACATCTCTCACTCCAGTGTTAATTTGCTAAATTGTAATTACTTCGCTACTATGGCCTATTTATTGCCTTTCTCCTCATGCCATTTGCACACACTGTATATATACTTTTTTTCTGCTGTGTTATTGACTGTAAGTCTATTTATTCCATGTGTAACTCTGTGTTGTTTGTGTCGCACTGCTTTGCTTTATCTTGGGCAGGTTGCAGTTGTAAATGAGAACTTGTTCTCAACTGGCCTACCTAGTTAAATAAAGGTGAAATAAAAAAATAAAATTAAAATTACAAACTGTATAGCTGTAATTACAAACTGTATAGCTGTAGCTACAAACTGTATAGCTGTAGCTACAAACTGTACAGCTGTAGCTACAAACTGTATAGCTGTAGCTACAAACTATATAGCTGTAGCTACAAACTGTATATCTGTAGCTACAAACTGTATAGCTGTAGCTACAAACTGTATAGCTGTAATTAAACTGTATAGCTGTAATTACAAACTGTATAGCTGTAATTACAAACTGTAGAGCTGTAGCTACAAACTGTATAGCTGTAATTGCAAACTGTAGGGCTGTAGCTACAAACTGTATAGCTGTAGCTACAAACTGTATAGCTGTAGCTACAAACTGTACAGCTGTAATTGCAAACTGTAGAGCTGTAGCTACAAACTGTATAGCTGTAATTACAAACTGTAGAGCTGTAATTACAAACCGTATAGCTGTAATTACAAACCGTATAGCTGTAATTACAAACGGTATAGCTGTAATTACAAACTGTATAGCTGTAATTACAAACTGTAGAGCTGTAATTACAAACGGTATAGCTGTAATTACAAACTGTATAGCTGTAATTACAAACTGTACAGCTGTAGCTACAAACTGTAGAGCTGTAATTACAAACGGTATAGCTGTAATTACAAACTGTATAGCTGTAGCTACAAACTGTATAGCTGTAATTACAAACTGTATAGCTGTAATTACAAACTGTAGAGCTGTAATTACAAACTGTATAGCTGTAATTACAAACTGTAGAGCTGTAATTACAAACTGTATAGCTGTAATTACAAACTGTATAGCTGTAATTACAAACTGTATAGCTGGAGCTACAAACTGTATAGCTGTAATTACAAAATGTATATCATTGAAATTGACACATCATGCCTATTTATTTACCAACATACTGTATGTACCCTTGTATGAACTTGTGATCAAAAACAAACATTTATATGTATATTAGAGAGAGAGAGAGCATGTGTTTGTGAGAGAGAGCATGTGTGTGTGTGTGTGTGTGTGTGTGTGAGAGAGAGAGAGAGAGAGAGAGAGAGATTGAGAGAGAGAGCGTGTGTGTGTGAGAGAGCGTGTGTGTGAGAGAGAGTGTGTGTGTGTTTGTGAGAGAGCGTGTGTGTATGTGTTTGTGAGAGAGAGAGCGTGTGTATCTGTGTTTGTGAGAGAGAGAGCGTGTGTGTATGTTTGTGAGAGAGAGAGAGTTTGAGTGATTCTCTGTGTGTATTAGTGCATACGTGAGTGTGTGAGCGTGTGCGCACGTGCATATGTGTGTGGGCGCGCACAAGTGTGTTTGTGTGTGTGTTTGTGCACGAAAATATGTGGGGAACCCACAAGCCAGCATGATGTCTCACAGCGCAGAATGAAGCGGTCGCAGCCGCCGCAGACATCAACGTATATACTATCTGTGAAGGAGACAGCAACATAAATACTATCTGAGAGAGACAGCAACATAAATACTATCTGTGAAGGAGACAGCAACATAAATACTATCTGAGAGAGACAGCAAAATAAATACTATCTGAGAGAGACAGCAACATAAATACTATCTGAGAGAGACAGCAACATAAATACTATCTGAGAGAGACAGCAACATAAATACTATCTGTGAAGGAGACAGCAACATAAATACTATCTGAGAGAGACAGCATCATAAATACTATCTGAGACGGAGACAGCAACATAAATACTATCTGAGAGAGACAGCAACATAAATACTATCTGAGAGAGACAGCATCATAAATACTATCTGAGACGGAGACAGCAACATAAATACTATCTGAGAGAGACAGCAACATAAATACTATCTGAGACGGAGACAGCAACATAAATACTATCTGAGAGAGACAGCAACATAAATACTATCTGAGACGGAGACAGCAACATAAATACTATCTGAGAGAGACAGCAACATAAATACTATCTGAGACGGAGACAGCAACATAAATACTATCTGAGACGGAGACAGCAACATAAATACTATCTGAGAGAGACAGCAACATAAATACTATCTGAGACGGAGACAGCAACATAAATACTATCTGAGAGAGACAGCAACATAAATACTATCTGAGACGGAGACAGCAACATAAATACTATCTGAGAGAGACAGCAACATAAATACTATCTGAGAGAGACAGCAACATAAATACTATCTGAGACGGAGACAGCAACATAAATACTATCTGAGAGAGACAGCAACATAAATACTATCTGAGAGAGACAGCAACATAAATACTATCTGAGACGGAGACAGCAACATATATACTATCTGAGAGAGACAGCAACACATATACTATCTGAGAGAGACAGCAACATAAATACTATCTGAGACGGAGACAGCAACATAAATACTATCTGAGATGGAGACAACAACATAAATACTATCTGAGAGAGACAGCAACATAAATACTCTCTGAGATGGAGACAGCAACATAAATACTATCTGAGACGGTGACAGCAACATATATACTATCTGATACAGAGACAGCAACATAAATACTATCTGAGACGGAGACAGCAACATAAAAACTATCTGAGACGGAGACAGCAACATAAATACTATCTGAGAGAGACAGCAACATAAATACTATCTGAGAGAGACAGCAACATAAATACTATCTGAGAGAGACAGCAACATAAATACTATCTGAGACGGAGACAGCAACATAAATACTATCTGAGACGGAGACAGCAACATAAATACTATCTGAGAGAGACAGCAACATAAATACTATCTGAGAGAGACAGCAACATAAATACTATCTGAGACGGAGACAGCAACATAAATACTATCTGAGACGGAGACAGCAACATAAATACTATCTGAGAGAGACAGCAACATAAATACTATCTGAGAGAGACAGCAACATAAATACTATCTGAGACGGAGACAGCAACATAAATACTATCTGATACGGAGACAGCAACATAAATACTATCTGTGAAGGAGACAGCAACATAAATACTATCTGATACGGAGACAGCAACATAAATACTATCTTAGACGGAGACAGCAACATAAATACTATCTGATACGGAGAGGCAACATAAATACTATCTGAGACGGAGACAGCAACATATATACTATCTGAGACAGCAACATAAATACTCTCTGAGATGGAGACAGCAACATAAATACTATCTGAGACGGAGACAGCAACATATATACTATCTGAGACGGAGACAGCAACATATATACTATCTGAGACGGAGACAGCAACATAAATACTATCTGAGACAGCAACATAAATACTCTCTGAGATGGAGACAGCAACATAAATAATATCTGAGATGGAGACAGCAACATAAATACTATCTGAGATGGAGACAGCAACATAAATACTATCTGAGATGGAGACAGCAACATAAATAATATCTGAGATGGAGACAGCAACATAAATACTATCTGAGACGGAGACAGCAACATAAATACTATCTGAGATGGAGACAGCAACATAAATACTATCTGAGATGGACACAACAACATAAATACCATCTGAGACGGAGAAAGCAACATAAATGCTATCTGAGACGGAGACAGCATCATAAATACTATCTGTGAAGGAGACAGCAACATAAATACTATCTGAGACGGGCGCCTCCGACGGAGCAGCAACATAAATCCGGCTGAGCGCCTGCTCGAGACTGAGACAGCAACATAAATACTATCTGAGACAGAGAAAGAGCCATGTGAAAATAATAAAATCAATAATACTTCCACCTTTGCTGAAAGTACATTATTTAAAGGTGTGGGTGGAGTGGAGGGTATGCTATGCTGAAAGTGCATTATTTAAAGGTGTGGGTGGAGTGGAGGGTATTTTTTCTTATTTCACCTTTATTTAACCAGGTAGGCCAGTTGAGAACAAGTTCAACAACTGTGACCTGGCCAAGATAATGCAAAGCAGTGCGACACAAACAACACAGAATTTCACATGGAATAAACAAACGTACAGTCAATAACACAATTGAAAAGTCTATATACACTGTGTGCAAACAAAATAAGATTAGTGAGGTAAGGCAATAAATAGGCCATAGTGGCAAAATAATTACAATTTAGCAATTAAACACTGGAGTGATAGATGTGCAGAAGATGAATGTGCAAGTAGAGATACTGGGGTGCAAAGGAGCTAAATAAATAAATAACAATATGGGGATGAGGTAGTTGGGTGGGCTATTTACAGATGGGCTTTGTACAGGTGCAATGGTCTGTAAGCTGCTCTGACAGCTGATGCTTAAAGTTAGTGAGGGAGATACGAGTCTCCAGCTTCAGTGATTTTTGCAATTCGTTCCAGATTTTGGCAGCAGAGATCTGGAAGGAAAGGAGTTGGCTTTGGGGGTGACCAGTGAAATATACCTGCTGGAGCGCGTGCTACGGGTGGGTGCTGCTATGGTGACCAGTGAGATGAGATAAGGCGGGGCTTTATCTAGCAAAGACTTGTAGATGACCTGGAGCCAGTGGGATTGGCGACGAGTTTGAAGCGAGGGCCAGCCAACGAGAGCATACAGGTCGCAGTGGTGGGTAGTATATGGGGCTTTGGTGACAAAACGGATGGCACTGTGATAGACTGCATCCAATTTGCTGAGTAGAGTGTTGGAGGCTATTTTGTAATTGACATCAAGGTCAAGGATCGGTAGGATAGTCAGTTTTGCGAGGGTATGTTTGGCATCATGAGTGAAGGATGCTTTGTTGCGAAATAGGAAGCTAATTCTAGATTTAATTTTGGATTGGAGATGCTAAATGTGAGTCTGGAAGGAGAGTTTACAGTCTAACCAGACACATAGGTATTTGTAGTTGTCCACATATTCTAAGTCAGAACCGTCCAGAGTAGTGATGCTAGATGGGCGGGCAGGTGCGGGCAGCGATCTGTTGAAGAGCATGCATTTCGTTTTACTTGCATTTAAGAGCAGTTGGAGGCCACGGAAGGAGTGTTGCATGGCATTGAAGCTCGTATGGAGGTTTGTTAATAGTTTCCAAAGAAAGGCCAGAAGTATACAAAATGGTGTCGTCTGCGTAGAGGTGGATCAGAGAATCACCAGCAGTAAGAGCGACATCATTGATGTATACAGAGAAAAGAGTCGGCCCGAGAATTGAACCCTGTGGCACCCCCATAGACACTGCCAGAGGTCCGGACAACAGGCCCTCCGATTTGACACACTGAACTCTATCAGAGAAGTTGTTGGTGAACCAGGCAAGGCAATCATTTGAGAAACCAAGGCTGTTGAGTCTGCCGATGAGGATGTGGTGATTGACAGAGTCGAAAGCCTTGGCCAGGTCAATGAATACGGCTGCACAGTATTGTTTCTTAACGATGGTGGTTAGGATATCATTTAGGACCTTGAGCGTGGTTGAGTTGCACCCATGACCAGCTCGGAAACCAGATTGCATAGCGGAGAAGGTACGGTAGGATTCGAAATGGTCGGTGATCTGTTTGTTAACTTGGCTTTCGAAGACCTTGGAAAGGCAGGGTAGGTAGAATAGATATAGATCTGTAGCAGTTTGAGTCTAGAGTGTCTGCCCCTTTGAAGAGGGGGATGACCGCGGCAGCTTTCCAATCTTTGGGGATCTCAGATGATACGAAAGAGAGGTTGAACAGGCTAGTAATAGGGGTTGCATCAATTGCAGCTGATAATTTTAGAAAGAGAGGGTCCAGATTGTCTAGCCCAGCTGATTTGTACAGGTCAAAATTTTGCAGCTCTTTCAGAACATCAGCTATCTGGATTTGGTTGAAGGAGAAATGGGAAGGCTTGGCCAAGTTGCTGTGGGGGGTGCAGAGCTGTTGACCGGGGTAGGGCTAGCCAGGTGGAAAGCATGGCCAGCCGTAGAAAAAATTATCGTAGATTTATCGGTGGTGACAGTGTTTCCTAGCCTCAGTGCAGTAGACAGCTGGGAGGAGGTGCTCTTATTCTCCATGGATTTTACAGTGTCCCAGAACTTTTGGGAGTTTGTGCTACAGGATGCACATTTCTGTTTGAAAAAGCTAGCCTTAGCTTTCCTAACTGCCTGTGCATATTGGTTCCTAACTTCCCTGAAAAGTTGCATATCGTGGGGGCTTTTCGATGCTAATGCAGTACACCACAGGATGTTTTTGTGCTGGTCAAGGGCAGTTAGGTCTGGAGTGAACCAAGGGCTATATCTGTTCTTCGTTCTACATTTTTTGAATGGGGCATGCTTATTTAAGATGGTGAGGAAAGCACTTTTAAAGAATAACCAGGCATCCTCTACTGATGGAATGAGGTCAATATCCTTCCAGGATACCCGGGCCAGGTCGATTAGAAAGGCCTGCTCACTGAAGTGTTTTAGGGAGCGTTTGACAGTGATGAGGGATGGTCGTTTGACCGCGGACCCATTACGGACGCAGGCAATGAGGCAGTGATCACTGAGATCCTGGTTGAAGACAGCAGAGATGTATTTAGAGGGCAGGTTGGTCAGGATGATATCTATGAGGGTGCCCGTGTTTACGGATTTAGGGTTGTACCTGGTAGGTTCCATGATCATTTGTGTGAGATTGAGGGCATCAAGCTTAGATTGTAGGATGGCCGGGGTGTTAAGCATATCCCAGTTTAGGTCGCCTAACAGTACAAACTCTGAAGATAAATGGGGGACGATTAATTCACATATGTTGTCCAGGGCACACTGGGGGCTGAGGGGGGTCTATAACAAGCGACAACATTGAGAGACTTATTTCTGGAAAGGTGGATTTTTAAAAGTAGAAGCTCAAACTGTTTGGGCACAGACCTGGATAGCATGACAGAACTCTACAGGCTGTTTCTGCAGTAGATTGCAACTCCAACCCCTTTGGCAGTTCTATCTTGTTGGAAAATGTTGTTGTTGGGGGTGGAAATTTGAGACTTTTTGGTGGTCTTCCTAAACCAGGATTCAGAAATGGCTAGGACCACAGTGTGAGTGGAGTGTGCTAAAGCAGTGAAAAAAACGAACTTAGGGAGGAGGCTTCTGATGTTAACATGCATGAAACCAAGGCTTTTACGGTTACAGAAGTCAACAAATGATAGCGCCTGGGAAATAGGAGTGGAACTAGGGGCTGCAGGGCCTAGGTTAACCTCTACATCACCAGAGGAACAGAGGAGGAGTAGGATGAGGGTACGGCTAAAGGCTATCAAAACTGGTCGTCTAATGCGTTGGGGACAGAGAATAAAAGGAGCAGATTTCTTGGCGTGGTAGAATAGATTCAAGGCATAATGTACAGACAAGGGTATGGTATAATGTGAGTACAGTGGAGGAAAACCTAAGCGTTGGGTGACGATGAGAGAGGTTTCGTCTTCGGAGGCATCAGTTAACCTAGGTGAGGTCTCTGCATGTGTGTGGGGTGGGACGAAAGAGCTATCTAAGGCATTTGAGTGGGACTGAAGGCTCTATAGTGAAATAAAACCATAGAAATTAGCCAAGACAGCAGTAGACAAGGCAAATTGACATTAGAGAGAGGCATAAAGCAATCACAGGTGTTGATCAGGAGAGCTAAGACAACAACGGGTAAATGGCGATGAATGGGCAGAGCCGGCCAGTTAGGTACATACAGGACCCGAGTTCAAGGCTGGGGCCGGCAGGTAAACAAAATGAGGTACCTTGTTATTGAGTCCAGGGGGCATCAGCTGTGTAGCCGAGTGATCATAGGGTCAAAATAGCAGCAATAGGTGAGTCAGGGTGCTGTTCGGTAGTCACTACTACGCTAGGCGAGCAGGGGACACAGAGTTCAGAAAATCTGGCGTGCCAGGGCTAGTAGATGGTTCTTCGGCAATATCGTAACAGAATAGCCTGTTGAGACCACATCGAGCGACATGTCGGCAGTCCAGTCGTGATGGCTCGGCGGGGCTCCATGTCGACAATAAAGGGTCCAGGCCAATTAGCAAAGGAGGTATTGTAGCCCTAGAATTAACTGGTATGTGGGCCTGCCTCGAGGCTGGCTCAAGGCTAGCTGGTGCTTGCTTCGGGACAGAGGCGTTAGCTAATGCTGAATGTATGCTATGCTGAAAGTGCATTATTTAAAGGTGTGGGTGGAGTGGAGGGTATGCTATGCTGAAAGCATTAATAAATTAAAGTACCCTCATGGATTCTTTTAAAACAAAGGGGGACTTGTGTGCGCATGGATGGAGGGCATCAATTATTAGAATGAATCTCCGGACTCATTCATTCCATCCATTATTCCATCCCCCCTTCCTTACTCTCTTTCTCTCCATCCCACTCCACAACAGTGGTGTCAGAGTGCTGAGGAAGACAATTACTCAGAAAGCCGCTCTCTTTAAAACATCAAGATGCCTTTGACTGGATCTATGGGGATACTTGAAGAACTTGTATTGCTTGGTGCACAGGTCACATGGAGAGATTCAAAGTCTTCGTACAACAATGCCGATGCATTTAAATAGATGGACTGTGAGTGTGACATCTCTATTGGTGAATTTGTTTAATGGGGGGGGGGGGGGGGGGGGGGGTGGAGAAGAGGTTGGAGAACACTATGGAACGTGGAACTCCAAAAACAATGTTGTTTTTTGCGACAATTGTATAATCCCTAAAACACTTTAAAGTATATAATAGGAATATTTTTTTTACCATAACAATAGAGATCTTAATAATAATTACACTAATTTAGCATCCAACATGTAAGGTCAAGGGTGAGCTTTAACATAATTGGCTAGGCTAATTGACTATCACATAGTTCAACAGCATTTCTTGTTATCCCCTCATGTGTATTGAAACAAAGGTCTTATTTTATTGAAACCAGGGTTGTAAAGGGAGAGTATATCACTGGAAGATTTATAGAGTTAATTGAAAACAATGCTTTTTCATTAATGCTATTTTCTCTTGAACCATATGTTCTATCCACTAGAAGCTAATGGACAAGTTATTCAAGTATAAATGACCAAAGTTACCATAGATTACCTGTTAATTACCAAAATGACAGAAGATTCCGGTAAGTTTGGTAAATTACCGGTAGCTTCAAGGCCCTTATTGAAACTTACTGAAAAGTAATTATTATGTAACATTTGACATCAATATACAATGATTATACCAAACATTAGTAACACCTTCCTAATACTGAGTTGCACCCGCCCCCCCTTTTGCCCTCAGAACAGTCTCAATTCGTCGAGGCATGGACTCTACAAGGTGTCAAAAGTGTGGCCCATATTGACTCCAATGCTTCCAACAGTGGTGTCAAGTTGGCTGGATGTCTTTTGGGTGGTTGACTATTCTTGATACACATGAGAAACTGCTAAGCGTGAAAAACCCAGCAGCGTTACTAATTAACCCCGTTCGAAGGCACTGTCATTTTTGTCTTGCCCCATTTATCCCCTGAATGGCACACATGCACAATCCATGTCTCAATTAGTTCAAGGCTTAAAAATCCTTCTTTAATATGTTACTGTAGTGGCTAAATCAGGGTCACGCAGAGTGTTTCTTGGTACTGTTAAACAAATCTACTTTGAAACAAAAGTGAACACCTCACACACATGGTTATGGGATCAACAAAAAGAAGACTCCTCTACCATGTCAGATATAGAGGTGAAATGTATTACATTTTGAGTTTGCATTCCAATATTACTCTTTATATACATCACAGAAGACTAAAAGTTAACAAAACCGTTTGACATAGAAACACCGGCTTTCGGCATGTTTTTAGATTAAAACAATTATATATAATGTTATCATATATATATGAAATTATAAAAAATATTAATAGCGTTCCACCCATGAGGCCACTAGAGGGGCGATTTGGTCATTTGACTGCAGGAACCCTGTCCCCTCCTCTTTATCTACACTGATTGAAGTGGATTTAACAAGTGACATCAGTAAGGGATCATAGCTTTCATCTGGATTCACCTGGTCAGTCTATGCCATGGAAAGAGCAGGTGTTCATAATGTTTTGTACACTAAGTGTATGCAATTACACTGGCAAAATTGGGAAGAAGTGGAATAATAAAATAAGTATGGGGAATAACAGTAGTGTTCTTGCTGACAAGCACACTAATTACCCTATATTTTAGCCCATTGTTAAGAATGAAAATTGTTCAACTGATCAGACTAAATAAAGTAAATAGATAACAAAATCTCCTGAAGAGAATATTAATGCCCCTACACCCTAACCAAATCATTTTTCAACTTATTGTCCCCCCCTCTAGAATCGAACTTACGCTTTTGAGTTCACAATCTGTTCGACAAAATGATTTTCATAGTTCCAAATCAGGTCCCCCTACCCAACTTCCCTGCTAAAACATACTGTAGCTGTCTGCTTCCTTTTCATTGTCACAACCTAAATGCAAATCACCAAACAAGGGGACTAATGCAAGTGTGGTTTAAATCAACTTTAGTACATGCTGTCAAAAGGCTGCATTCTGCAATAGGGACGGGAGTAACAGCAACCTCATTTTGTTGACAACATTGTACATAAAACAGCGCTACCGTGCTGCTCTTTTTACAGTTTTATCAATTCAGCGGAGAACATTCTATCTCTCCATTCTGCTCCACTCTAACCTTGTTGGGGCGTTTATTTAAAACGTGCATCCAATCCCCTTGATCCCTCACATAACTAGACCAATCATATGCTTCAATGTGCTGCGGTTCACAGTGCTGTGGCAAGACAGGACAATGATAGAGGTTCTGCTCGTGATGTGAAATTGCACGCGCAGATGCTCTGATTTCAAAACGACTTGGAGCACAGTTGAAAAGTTAATGCACTGACTATACAATGGACTAATTAGCAGTACTTTTCAATAAGTGAGACATAAGAGGCATGGAGTGTGAGCGTGAGAAGAGGGTCAAACGTGTGTGTCCCACGGTCAATGTGTGAGAGTTGGCAGCTTTGCAATGAAAAATAAAACACTACTTTGTTGCTTAGTGAGAGGTGATTGGGAAGGAAAAAGAACAGCTGTTTTTGTGAACTCCCTTTCCAGCCTTTTCCATAACAAGGTGCATGAAGAGCGAACTACAGACAGGAAGTGACGTGAGTGGGTTATCTTACCACACAGAGAGGCCAGTAGTTAAGACTTTACCAAGTACATATATTATAATGTAACATAAAACACTACTTACAGTGGGGGGAAAAAGTATTTGATCCCCTGCTGATTTTGTACGTTTACCCACTTACAAAGAAATGATCAGTCTATAATTTTAATGGTAGGTTTATTTGAACAGTGAGAGACAGAATAACAATAAAAACATCCAGAAAAACGCATGTCAAAAATGTTATAAAATGATTTGACCCCTCTGCAAAAAATGACTTAGTACTTGGTGGCAAAACCCTTGTTGGCAATCACAGAGGTCAGACGTTTCTTGTAGTTGGCCACCAGGTTTGCACACATCTCAGGAGGGATTTTGTCCCACTCCTCTTTGCAGATCTTCTCCAAGTCATTAAGGTTTCGAGGATGACGTTTGGCAACTCGAACCTTCAGCTCCCTCCACAGATTTTCTATGGGATTAAGGTCTGGAGACTGGCTAGGCCACTCCAGGACCTTAATGTGCTTCTTCTTGAGCCACTCCTTTGTTGCCTTGGCCGTGTGTTTTGGGTCATTGTCATGCTGGAATTCCCATCCACGACCCATTTTCAATGCCCTGGCTGAGGGAAGGAGGTTCTCACCCAAGATTTGACGGTACATGGCCCCGTCCATCGTCCCTTAGATGCGGTGAAGTTGTCCTGTCCCCTTAGCAGAAAAACACCCCCAAAGCATAATGTTTCCACCTCCATGTTTGATGGTGGAGATGGTGTTCTTGGGGTCATAGGCAGCATTCCTCCTCCTCCAAACACGGCGAGTTGAGTTGATGCCAAAGAGCTCCATTTTGGTCTCATCTGACCACAACACTTTCACCAGTTGTGTCCAGTCTGAGTCATTCAGATGTTCATTGGCAAACTTCAGACGGGCATGTATATGTATTCTTGAGCAGGGGGACCTTGTGGGCGCTGCAGGATTTCAGTCCTTCACGGCGTAGTGTGTTACCAATTGTTTTCTTGGTGACTATGGTCCCAGCTGCCTTGAGATCATTGACAAGATCCTCCCGTGTAGTTCTGGGCTGATTCCTCACCGTTCTCATGATCATTGCAACTCCACGAGGTGAGATCTTGCATGGAGCCCCAGGCCGAGGGATATTGACAGTTCTTTTGTGTTTCTTCCATTTGCGAATAATCGCACCAAATGTTGTTGCCTTCTCACCAAGCTGCTTGGCGATGGTCTTGTAGCCCATTCCAGCCTTGTGTAGGTCTACAATCTTGTCCCTGACATCCTTGGAGAGCTCTTTGGTCTTGGCCATGGTGGAGAGTTTGGAATCTGATTGATTGATTGCTTCTGTGGACAGGTGTCTTTTTTACAGGTAACAAGCTGCAGTTAGGAGCACTCCCTTTAAGAGTGTGCCCCTAATCTCAGCTCGTTACCTGTATAAAAGACACCTGGGAGCCAGAAATCTTTCTGATTGAGAGGGGGTCCAATACTTATTTCCGTCATTAAAATGAAAATCAATTTAGAACATTTTTGACATGCGTTTTTCTGCATGTTGATATTCTGTCTCTCACTGTTCAAATAAACCTACCATTAAAATTATAGACTGATCCTTTCTTTGTCAGTGGGCAAACGTACAAAATCAGCAGGGGATCAAATACTTTTTCCCCCCACTGTAGTTGCGGAGATAGAGGTGAGTGTGAATCTCTTCTTTCCACACACTGATGCAGTTATAGATGAATTCAAATTAAAGACAACTTAGTTGCTGAGTGAGTGAGAGATGAGTGGGAATCTCTTCTTTCCACACAGTGCTGTAGTCATAGATGGGTTCTGTACTGAGCATAGTGAAGTGGATGTATATTTAGTATGATATAACACTTTAGTTGCTGAGAGAGGGATGAGTGTAAGTTCTTACCACACGGTGATGTAGTCATATATGGGTTCAGTGCTGAGCACAGTAAAGTTGATGTAGATCCCATTCCCAGGGGGAACCCTTACGTTCCACACACAGTCCTGGAAGTTGGGGTACTCCTCGGGGTGGCCGGGGGAGTAGATGGTCCCATTCATGGAGGTGATGTTACCCCCACACAGAGCTATAGATGAGAGGAGATACACAGCCAGGTCAGGTGACGTTACCCCAACACAACGCCCACAGCCGCTCTCTAGGTGCAGTATCAATCTGTTACCATAGAGATCGTATCTAATAGATTTATATACTAGTAATTACCATATATATCCTATTTATATAGTTACCTTCACAGCGTGGTACCGGGTGGTTCCAGTTGCGGCTGATTCCATGCAGACATGTGAGAGAAGCGTCTCCGATGAGGGAGTAGCCAGGCAAACACTCAAAGGACACAGTGAAGCCTACACTGAAGTCACTGCCGATCACGATGCCGTTACGAAAAGGACGAGGGTCGGGACAGCTCTGCAGCTGATAGGCTGGAAATCAGGAAGTGGTCAATAATTCAGATAAATATTGGCAGAAAATACATATTAAAAAATTACACAATCATGAAAACTGATATATAGATAAAACTGTGTCATGCCAAAATTGAGGATACTAAGAGAGACTGCCCAGCCCGAGAGTATGAAAAATACAATGACATTGAATTGAGTTGAGTGAAATCACAAGCCCTTTTTGAGATCTCTCCTCTTCCACACGTTCTACTGATCTACCTCTGTAGTCTACGGTGTCGGCATTGGTTCAAATCCGGCCTACTGCCTTTTGACACAACCTCTATCCATATTTCCCCACTGTCTTTCTCTCTATCTATCTGTTCAATAAAATCATAAAATATCTTAATAATATATTTTTTTAAACAACAATCTCTATCCTCACCCTGGTAAGTGATCTGGAAACCCGGCTTGTTCTGGGAGTAGTCGCTGTGGAAGAAGAAGCTGGTCTGGTGGGTGGTGCTGAACAGCGACTTGGGGACCTGTGGTCCACTGAACCTGTCAATCACCGTGCCCGTTTCCAGAGTTCCACTCCGAATCTCCAGGTAGTCATGGATGGCCTCGGTCGAGAAGTTGAGGAACTGCAGGTGGATTCCTAAAATAAACAGGTATATTAAAAACATACTGGTCAGACTGTGAGTTTATGAAATAAAGACCATGATCTTACTCATCTGCCTTTATTTCATCAGGTAGGTTAATCCTAGAATCCAGAACCTACTGAAACAGAACACTGACACTCTACAAGAAGAATCGTTACACAAGATAACAGGTTAGCTGACTGAGAGATGCTCATTGGTACATAAAAATACTTGCAAAGGAGAGGAGCAACTGAATGTCAATATAGTCAAGCTACAGTAATGTTTATTTATTTACTTACCTTAATTTAACTAGGCAAGTCAGTTAAGAACTAATTCTTATTTACAATGACAGCCTAGGAACAGTGGGTTAACTGCCTTGCTCAGGGGCAGAACGACAGATTTTTACCTTGTCAGCTCGGGGATTTAACCACTAGGCTACCTCCCGCGTATATAATGCTGTTGTATGAATTCCAGGAACACCAGACACATGTTATATTCCTTTTTTATATATACTGTATAAAAAAAAAACAATTTCACCAAATACAAACATACACATACGAACAACAGCTTACATACGCACACAAACATCGACTACATTTAATCTGCCCAGACCCACATGCTTACACCTCCATCCCTAGTGCCTGCATTATTGTTTGCCACATGGCCTTAAATTGTACCAATTTGTTTTTCTCGGTCGCCCATGCTATTTCGATATTTAAAGAATAAATAATTTGATTTTTCCATAGCTAGCTTCTGTCCTCCTCTGGGTACATTGACTTCAACACAAAACCTAGGAGGCTCTTGGGTCTCACACCCTTCCAAAGACTTACACAGTAATCATGACTTCCTCCAACCTATCAGGGCTCTTGCACCATGTACTGACATGTTGTCCACCCAATCAAAAGATCAGAAAATGAATCTAGTACTGAAAGCATAAGCTACAGCCAATATGCTGTAATAGAAATAAGGCCATGCTCATTGTAAAAAAAGTGTCCTCTCTCATCTTAAACGGCACCGACCGCCACTGCCATACAGTAAATCATACATTGGAAATCTGTGGAGAGATTCGCTGTGGAACAGCAGCTTGAGTTAACACACGCATATCGCCTGCAAGGAGTGCATTAGTGTCCAGAGTGCATTAGTGTCGACTACACTATTTATGGAGCCTACTATAGGTAAACAATGATGCTGCTTTCTGGTTGACTAGTGGATTGACTTTACATCACGGTTGGTGTTACACTTTCCATGTCTCTGCACATTAGGCCTATAAATCAAGCATCATTACCTCTACAGCTGACAAACATGGGTCTGACACTTCCCTGCACTGCTGCTACATCTAGGACCACTTCCCCACAAGCTGGGTTTTCACTGAAATAATAACAAGACATCCACTTCTTTGTAAGACAGTGTGTGACAGTGGCTTGGCCACAATGGCAGTGAGTTAATGTACCAAAGCGATAGGTAGTTTGATAGTGTGTGTGTTTGTGTGTGTGTGCATTGCCACAATGACTGTCAGTGGGTTCCCATACCAAAGCCGGTGGGTAGTTTGACAGTCCAGGTGCAGTCTAATCCACTGGGGTAGTTTCCAGGGAATCCCGGGCTCAGGATGACACCGCTGACATCAGTCATGGAGCCACCACACTGGGCTGTGGAGACAATCACACTCAGACAGGCTAAAGGATAGAAGAGTAAAATAGACCAGAGTACAGTAGAGCACAGTATAGTTGAGTAAAGTAGCGTACAGTACTGTATAGTAAAGTTCAGTACAGTATAGTATAGTACAGTATAGTAGTGTAAAATAACGTACAGTATAGCAACGTTGAGTAGAGTACAGACTACGACGTACGACATAGAGGCTACTTTATTAATCATAGACAAAAATCTTAAACTTCACCATGCCATGTTCTAATCTGTATTTATAGCTACAGCATCCTATAAGCAGAAAAATTCATATCGGGTTAAACATCTCTGGACTGTACGAATGGGTATCGGGGCCACCGCTAGATTAGTACATTATTGACAGGCCTTTAAATGGGCCTTTCCTTCAAAACATTCTGGAGTCTATTTTAGCATCAGCGCTATAGATCAAGTCACCTTGTAGTGCTATTAGCATAGCCTCTTTCCCTCTCAGTGGCTCAGCCAGTCTGAGGTAAATCTTATTCTGTGAAAAGAACAGCCTTCTGTGTGCTAAAAGGCACAAAGGAGCTGCATACCTTTCGTAATGGTGTGAGAGCTTTTATAAAGCAACGAACAAAAGCACAACGCTTCATTGGGGTTTTTCAGAAAATGTGTCTGCACAGGCAGAATTTTTTTTGTTCACCACTTACAAGTGTTGTGTGTCAGAAAAAAGTAATTCTGTTAGAGAAAAAGAGAAAAAAATATGAAAAAACATCAAAAGCAGTTGAAACCTAGCCGACCTGAAAAATTATGGATGAGCTGAGTCGACTGTGAATAAAGAGGCGTTCGGACTTGGGGCCGGAACTCTTTAGTGAGAGTTGCACCTTCAAAGCTGCTGGAACGTGGAGAGGGGACGGGAAGTCCAATTGAACAAACAGAACACGTGAAGGCATCAAAGCACCAGGGATTTCTGAGAGATAAACAACGTGTCCTTGACAAGTCGACGGTTGAACTTTAGAGGTCCTAACACTGAGGCCTAGGGTCCCAAGGGAAACCCTCTAGTACCGCATCGCCTTCCAAAATCAGTGGCAGTGGGGAGCCTCAGATGTAAACTTCTGGCACATCAAAAACACCAGTCACAGAACGTATCCATCACACCCCTCACAGTGGAGCAGCTCAGAGGATGAGACTGTATCGAGCGTGAGGACAGAGATCCGAGATCCCAGAACATTTTTGTTTTTTGTGTTTGGTGAAATAGGCTCATTCAGCTCATTCAATGACTGGCAAAAGACTAAAGAGAATGTGTCCGTTTCATATGCATACCAAAGCCCAAGGCACAACCCTGGCGTGATCAGGCTCATTATTTTTGTTTACAACGCAATGTACACGTTGTTTCTGAACAAATCAATCAAATTCATAATGTATAGGGGAATTACTGTACGAGGACCGATGTTTTATATTTTATATACTTTTCTTGCAATATGCTTAAAAAATGAAAAAGGACTGTAAGCAGGTGAACTGTGAATAATTTATGTAGTTTTTTCAGGATATACAGCTGGCCTGAGATGACAGTTGTCCCCGAGACAACAGCCAACTCTGGAAACGTCAAAGTTTTACTTTCTCTACTGTGTACCGAGCCTCTAGACTAGGGGCTCACAAACTTTTTGGCCCGAGACCCCATTTTGATATCCCCATTTTTTAAAACTTTACTTGTATAGAAACTGTGTATGGAAACGTGGTCAGTGAGGATCTTTCCCCCCCAGTCTGATTTAGTGCCTGGTCTAATGAGGCTTGTGAGCATTGTAGAGGGAAACAGACACATACAGTGCATTTGGAAAGTATTCAGACCCCTTCACTTTTTCCACATTTTGTTACATTACAGCCTAAAATTTACACACAATACCCCATAATGACAAAGCAAAAACAGGCTTTTAGAAATGTTTGCAAAAGTATAATAAAAAAAACCTGCAATATTACATTTACATAAGTCTTCAGACCCTTTACTCAGTACTTTGTTGAAGCACTTTGGCAGCGATTACAGCCTCGAGTCTTCTTGGGTATGATGCAACAAGCTTGGCACACCTGTATTTGGAAAGTTTCTCCCATTCTTCTCTGCAGATCCTCTCAAGCTCTGTCAGGTTGGATGGGGAGCATCGTTGCACAGCTATCTTCAGGTCTCTCCAGAGATGTTCGATCGGGTTCAAGTCCGGGCCCTGGCTGGGCCACTTAAGGACATTCAGAGACATGTCCCAAAGCCACTCCTGCATTGTCTTAGCTGTGTGCTTAGGGTCGTTATCCTGTTGGAAGGTGAACATTCGCCCCAGTCTGAGGTCCTGAGTGCTCTGGAGCAGGTTTTCATCAAGGATCTCTCTGTACTTTGCGCCATTCATCTTTCCCTCTATCCTGACTAGTCTCCCAGTCCCTGCCACTGAAAAAAATATCCATAGCATGATGCTGCCACCACCATGCTTCACCATAGGGATGGTGCCAGGTTTCCTCCAGACATGACGCTTGGCATTCAGGCCAAATAGTTCAATCTTGGTTTCATCAGACCAGAGAATCTTGTTTCTCATGGTCTGAGAGTCCTTTAGGCAAACTCCAAGCGGGCTGTCATGTGCCTTTTACTGAGGAGTGGCTTCCAGCAGGCAACTCTACCATAAAGGCCTGATTGGTGAAATGCTGTAGAGATGGTTGTCCTTCTGGAAGGTTCTCCCATCTCCACAGAGGAGCTCTGGACCTCTGCCAGAATGACCATCGGGTTCTTAGTCTCCTCCCTGACCAAGGCCCTTCTCCCCTGATTGCTCAGTTTGGTGGTGCGGCCAGCTCCAGGTAGAGTCTTGTGGGTTCCAAACTTCTTCCATTTAAGAATTATGGAGGCCACTGTGTTCTTGGGGACCTTTATCACTGCAGACATTTTGGGGTACCCTTCCCCAGATCTGTGCCTCGACACAATCCTGTCTTGGAGCTCTGTGGACAATTCCTTCGACCTCATGGTTTGGTTTTTGCTCTGACATGCACTGTGGGGCCTTATATTGACAGGTGTGTACCTTTCCAAATCATGTCCAATCAATTGAATTTACCACAGGTGGACTCCAATCAAGTTGTAGAAACATCTCAAGGATGATCAATGGAAACAGGATGCACCTGAGCGCAATTTCAAGTCTCACAGCACAGGGTCTGAATACTTATGTAATTCACTTTTTTACTTGTAATACATTTGCAAGAATACTCAAAACCTGTTTTTGCATAGTCATTATGGGGTGTCATGACGTTGCCCTCTTTGAGTACAGACAGTTGACCCCCTCCCCCTTGCACCATCCCCCAACCTACCTCCCCCCACTCAGGCCCTGTGTGGAGGGGTGGCAAAATTCTAGAGGAGAATCTCCTGCCACATGGCCCAGTTGAGACACAGAGGGGTTTCATAGAGAGACACAGGAAATTCTTCCAACTCACAGAATTGGGGAACCGAACGACATTTATGTTCTGGAGAAGGTATAAAAGATTGGTGAAGAATCCAGCTACGAACTGGTCCGCTTGGTACAATTTTGTGATACTCAGAAGAGACAATATAGCCATATTACCATAATACTGTTTATATAATAGCCTCAGCTATGGGACTTGCATCTAAATGGTTGTATAAAATGTATTAATAAGGATAAAGCTATTTGTAATACGTTGAGATGCTATGTACTGATGTTAATGTGATAGAATGTATTTCTGTTCAAAGCTTAAATCAGTCATCGGCACGCCCCCAGGGACACAGACAGGACCAGGCGTCATGTGACAAGCCTGTTCTATGTTCACGTATAAAACCCCACCCTGATTTACTTTCTTCAGACCAGCTTACCTCAGAAGAGAGAGCCAAGGTTTGACCATCCAATTCCTCTACTGAAAGTTACCTATACCACGTGGTTAAACCTTTAGACTATCGAGACCGACAGAATAATAACAAGTCTTTGATATTAATTAATAGTCTGCAGCTAGAAATTATATCATTGAACGCGAAGACCGACGAGACATCCATTCTATAACGACATTAATGAATGTCGCTTTGAAAGACCCATTCTAACCGAGAGAGAGAGAACGGGACAAAAACTCTCCAACAGGACAAAAACTCTCCAACAAGGATCCCGACGACACACTGAGCGTAAATATATATTGATTGCAATTTTTCCCGAATGAGTGAGCGTTCATGTACAAAGGGTTAGCATATCAATTGTTAATATTAATGAACTCTGTGTGCCTCCTCAGCTGCCCTTTATGACCCTTTGTTTAACAGGCCGCCATGCCTGTTTAGCCCACTAGGGCACATTACTCTACCAATTCTTTGTGACGATAATTACTGTTTGTATGCTTTCCGTGAATTACTTAGTTTAGTAAATAAATGATTTTAAGACAATTGATGTATGGATGACTTTAGTAAAGGCTGGATTCATGCAGATACAACAATTTACGATGTTTGGAATGAGACTGGACGCGAGGTAAAATACACCATTTAAACCAGAAGATAATCGGCCTATACTATAATATAATATATAATGTTATAATATAGGAAAGTTATATTAGGAAAATTATAACTTTGTAATCTGAATATTTTCCTTGGTGACCCGATCTCCTAGTTAATTACAATTAAATGATTAATTAGTTTAATCGCGTGATAATAATTACAGGGAGTTAATTGATAAACATGTCTTCAGTTTAATGGTACCCCAAAGACACGACAGGGGTATTGTGTGTAGATTGATGAGGATTTTTATTTATTTAATCAATTTTAGAATAAGGTTGTAACGTAACAAAATGTGGAAAAAGACAAGGTGTCTGAATACTTTCCGAATGCACTGTGCGTGTTCCTGAGAGTCTTATCTTTCAGTGATGGAGTCATAATATTTTGTAGCTTAAACCATTCAAAAGATAGAGACACATTTGTAGGAAGAAAACAGAAACCACTCTGCTTATTACAACCACATCTAGCGGCTACCGGAGGTTACTGACATAACCCCTGTTCGTGATCGAACGACCCCATTTTCAGCTTCTCTCATGACCACTAGTTTGGAAAACTCTGCTCTATACAATCCTAATTGACAGTCACACCTTTACGTCACAGAGTAAAGGAACTCTATTCTATTTTCTACTAGATGTTTAGACATACAGATGTAGGATCATCATTTGAGTCAGTTTTCTACAGCAGGAAAATAATCCTGCAGCAACAGGAAATGTGAATTATTATGTGGGCTATAATTAATGGACATTTTTGTAGGGGTTGATACATTTTTGGTTTTGTGCTAATAAAGTCTGAAATTAATTTCAAAGTGGAAATGACAAACTTTATAAGCCTTTTTAAATACACTACAAGTTTGTTTGTATTTCCTGCTCAGCAACAAAAGAGTGATCAAGTTAAGATCCTACATCTGTACTAATGTCACAGTAAGGTTATCGACATACCAAGACACAGTGGGATTGGGTAGTTCCATCTCCGGACTGGTCCTGGCATACAGGTTATATGGGCGTTCCCCTGGTGAAGAAAATACATGTAAGAGATAATCAATGAGGGGCTATGCCTTCTCTGGAAAATAATGAACGAAGTTCCACAACGCACTAGCAGAGTGGAAATAACCTTCCATGGAGTTGCATTATTTTCCAGAGACCGCACCCCGAGTTGATTATGCCTTTTATACCATGGCTATAATTTAACACAATTCCACAAAAAAATGTATTCATTTGCAGGTAGAAATGTGTTCAACATCAAGCTAGCTAGTTTACTAGATAGCAACAGTAGTTGCCTTGGTAACCAAACAAACAGACTTGCTAGTTTAGCTAACCAAACATCAGCCTAGCTTGCTATTATGAAAATCCAATTATGTCAATGCCAATAATGTTTTCAATTCGACTTTTGCTTTCAAAAGCAGCTCAAACATAGAACATATAGGAACTATATCCATTGAATTCTACCATACAAATATACTGTGCGTTATAGGGAAATAATGAATGCTCTAGAATGCCCTTCAATTTGAAGTCAATCTGAAACAAGTATTGAATTAGGCTATGGTATGCCTTATTCATAGATGCTTTAAAACAGTAGAACACTGAGAAAAACGTTCAAAATACCTACTAAGATGAACAGACGGAGAGAATAGATGAAATCGATCCAGATAGAGAAGAATAGAGATGGAAAGAATTGCCTCTTACCTGCAGAGAGTAGCCTTGTTCACACTGAAACAGCACCACGTCTCCAACCATGTAGCGCTCTCCAACCTTGATGCCATAGTTGGGGGTCTGTGGCTCTGGACAGGACTCCAGACCTATGGCTGAGGAGAGAGGGAAAGAGAAAATATGACTTGTTGTCACAGTTTTACACACACACACACACACACACACACACACACACACACACACACACACACACACACACACACACACACACACACACACACACACACACACACACACACACACACACACACACCGCACACACACACAATAAAGCCATCTACTGACAGACATACCTGTGTACTCCAGGTGGAAGCCTGCAGCAGACACACTGATGTCTGAACTGAAACTCAGGTATAGGTTGTTGGACGTGCTGTTGAGCAACTGGGGGATGGTGGTGCCTTGAAAGAGAGAGAGAACGAGTGTGAGATAAGATGTTATAAAATAACTCTTTAAAGGTTCACTTCACCCTTACTGGTTGTTGTCCTGCCATAAATACTATTGTACACATCCCATTGTTCCAACCTCCAGCAGCTTCCTATAGATTGTATAGGTGATGAGGCAGGCCAGATCTGTATGGACCAGCTCACAGCTCCACATTGTGGAGTGGCCCTGTCCTTCAGGCCTCAGCATGGGACTCTTATACCCACTTGAACTTCCTCATTACTGTCCACCCCCACGTCCTCTTCCCGCTCTCCACCCCATAGATCCGGCATTGACCCGTTGGGCCTCGGTGACAGACCGGCCAACAAGGCCGGAGCGTGGCTGATGCTGGGTCCCTATCGATGTGCTCACCAGCCAGTATTATTGTCAATGCGGCTACAGAAATCAGCGGGAGGGAGCTCCCTTGACAGGCCTGGCAGGAATTGATCTGTAGTACACAGTCAGGGAGGGACACACTGAACCACATGTGTTCCGACTGGTAGAATTATATGATCATGATCGTGGATTTAAGAAGCTGTATTTCTCGAGGGAAAACAACTCGTTTTTTACAGTAAATTATTACAATGATCTCGGAAAGGGATTTTCGTTTTATGAGATACATTTTGTGTTATGGGATTGTGGTCATGGACGCAGGAAGGTGTTTGTCTTGAGGGAAAACAACTTATTTTTCACAGTAAATTATTATAAGGATCTCAGAAAGGGACATTCTTGTCATAGAATATAGCTAGCTGGAACTCTAATTGATGGCCAAATCAGGATGACATTAACAGATATCATAACACATTTGTGATGCTAAATAAATGAAGGCACCAGAAGTGTTTTTAAAATTTTTATACAGGATCTGTAGATTACCTGAGTAGCTGCCCAGTCTAGGAGCGTGGTTGTCACCTCCGTCATAGAAGTCCAGAGAGTCCCAGTTGTGTTCGGAAGCAAAGCTCACCACCTGGATCTGAGGAGTTCGAAGTCAGACCCTTTTCACACTACCTCACCAACCTGACCCGAACTGAGCTAACTCACTAATGCCTGATTCATACTATATCCCAAACAGTACTTTACTGTCTTGCATATTATCTTTTCACATTATCCTTTCCAACACTGTTCCAGCCACTATGGCGGATGCGTAAGCAGGCCACCACAGTACAGCTCGATTCGGCTTGGCTCAGTAGTGTGAAAAGGGTATAAGCCAGAGGAAGAACACTCCCATACAGAAACACAGATACACTTCGTCGTCACTTAATTTAAAAAACACATTGAAAATGTACTGTAGATAATATTCAATGGAAAGAGATAGGGGCGAGAATTGTGGTTCAAAACACAAAGCACTCTTACTGGCTACATTAAACATTTACCCTTTAAATAATTAATAAGCTATTAAGCATTCCCTTTATTAAAAGTTGTAACTTCTCATACTGCATGGCGATATTGTTAAATCTCAAACATCTATATTGGTCCATGGGACTTCAAACAGAACAGAAGAGGCCCTCTTACTTGGATTCCAGCGCCCTCGGGCACCGAAACCTTCCAGACGCAGTTCTGATTGTTGTCATAGGGCTCAGGGTAACCCGGGGACAGGATGGTCCCCCTGCGTGCCGTCAGGGTCCCTCCACACGGCACTGAGGGGACAAAGTCAAAACACAGAGGGATGTATGTTAGTACACCGTACAAGTGCCTGTGCTAAAATACAGTACGTCCCATACATTAGCACAAGCACATCAGACATTCAAGGAAAACGACATGCTACATCAGACATAAAATTACATGCTAGCATGTATGTCCTAATATGTCCACCATATACATGGGTCTGTGCTTTGATGGATGCACTGAGGGCTTTTAAATAGACACCTCACTGAGATACAGATATCATTATGTACCTAGTACAACCAGCTGGCTGTGCTGTGCCTAATGGAGCTAGGCGTGTCTTCTCCTAGACTGTGTTAAATACATGAAACTGAAGGACATCCTAGATGAGCACTGCAAGTCTGTTACACTTTCTGAATCGGGGCCCTGGTTACCTCACTACAGACAGAGATATCACTATAGATGTCTGACTTATAGTGAAGATTCAGTGAGCCCTCAGTCAATAGAAGATTGTTTGACTAACATAGAGAGAACGCATGTTGGACAAGGAACGGTTAATCAAATCTTCGATATAGACATTCTTTGCAGTGACAGACAGTGATTGTAGAAAAAGTAAAGAGGTCTAAAATAATGTAATACCTCATGTTGACCAATCAGCACAGTTCAAGTTTTGACGGCTATTGTCGTAGAGGCATACCTTTTCATTCTTATCGGCCTCATACCTATACACACATCCCATCCCACCATGTGTCCGGTACTGCTTGCTGTGCAGTAGCAGAGAGAACAGTCTACGACTTGGGTGACTGGAGTCCCTGACAATTTTTCTGGCCTTCCTCTGACACCGCCTAGTAATTAGGTCCTGGATAGCAGGAAGCTTGGCCCCAGTGATTTATTGGGCCGTACGCACTACCCTCTGTAGCGCCTTACGGTCAGATGCCGAGCAGTTGCCATACCAGGCGGTGATGCAACCGGTCAGGATGCTCTTGATGGTGCAGCTGTAGATCTTTTTGAGGATCTGGGGACCCATGCCAAATCTTTTCAGTCTCCTGAGGGGGAAAAGGTGTTGTTGTGCCCTCTTCATGACTGTCTTGGTGTGTTTGGACCATGATCGTTTGTAGATGATGTGGACACCCAAGGAACCTGAAACTCTCGACCTGCTACACTACAGCCCCGTCTATGTTAATGGGGGCTTGTTTGGCCATCCTTTTCCTGTAATCCACAATCATCTCCTTTGTCTTGCTCACAATGAGGGGGAGGATGTTCCCCCTGTTTGTTGAAGGGCTGCCAAGTATTGTCCTCCGAACTGCGTGAGGAGGGAGAGAAGTGGGAGAGCAGAGCGTTGTCAATAGCACAAGCTGGTATCTAATGCTGCCAGAACAGGTTTTTTATTTCCTGCTCAGATGCTCAGATACGATGGTGATGCTATCTGTGAAGGATAACGCTGTATACTAGAGGTCAGCGCTAAACACTTTGTTTAAACAACTAAGAGCAGGTAGGGCCACACTGATGGCTGTCTAATATTGCAGCAGAAATGTCTGACAGATCCGAGAGACAGCAAGAGAGGGAGGGAAATAACGAGAGGGGAGAGCGAGAGAGAGAGAGAGAGAGAGAGAGAGAGAAATAAAGAAAGAAGGAAATAAAGAAAGAAAGAAAGAAAGAAAGAAAGAAAGAAAGAAAGAAAGAAAGAAAGAAAGAAAGAAAGAAAGAAAGAAAGAAAGAAAGAAAAGAGGGCAACGAGCGAAAGAGAGCAAAGTCCAATATATCTGTGTCAGGCGCTTAAATTATTCAACAAATTCACTTCAGAGCAATTTCAACTCATCCATATTTTACAGATGATATATAAAATGCGGCCATAGTGCTAAGATAATCACAGAGAAAATCCTATGGACCGTATCCTTCCCACTGGAAAACAGGAGCGAAAAACAGAAAACACTAAAAAGACTAGTTCAACATCAGGCCAAAAAGGCAGCATGGAGAGAGCAATTCATTTGCAAATATGGCCCTGTCAATTTTGCACTCCCTAATGGATTGATAGAGGCTCTTCACCTCCAGATAGCTAGATAGAAGCCTTTCACTGCCACATGACTAGACAGAGGCCATTCATTCAAAGACACCTAGATAGAGGCCCTTTATATATGAACAGAAAAAGCAGACAACAGCTGAGGTCAAATCCTGTTTATGAACTACTGTACTCTGTCACCCTTCTTTGCTTTGGAGCAGGGCTTTGGATGGGCTTGACAGGAAAGGACACCATGTTATTCTGTCTCTGCCATTGAGGAACAGGGAGCTAACACAGATCAAAATGTAATCTACAACTCTCCCATCAGACAGGCACACACTCTGCCTACTGTAGCCCACCAAGTACACAAAAAAAGCCTAGAAAAAATCCCTGCCTTAAAAGTAGTGTGATAAGAATGTCGATCTGGCTCAAAAACAGAACCTTGAATATTGGTGTGTGGTCTGCGAAAAAGAGGATGCAGGAAAAAGGCTAAACTTACTTGAAGAGAAAAAAGGGAGTCTTTAAAATATCCTTCAAATGTAATCCAATTGACAAATAGAAATGATTGGAACCAAGATTTAAAAAAGAACTGATATTGGCACAAGATGGAGGGAGGGTTGGAACATATAACTAACAAAATTACAGTTAACCAACATTTACGCTTAATTCAGTATAAACTAATGTGTAGAATTTATTATATATATGAGACAAAATTCACAAATTCTACAGCACAACGGCAGAGTCATGTCTTAAGTGTAAAACTAACAATGACTCAATAATTCATGCCTTCTGGGAGTGCTATAAAGTCAAAAAGTTATGGGCGGAGTTAGAAAGTTTGCTGTTTTTACAATAATAGATTGCAGTTCTATTGATAGTCAAAATATGTAAGAAACAGGCCGGAGCCAATCTCTCTCTCTCACACTCTCTCTCTCTTCTCTTCTTGCTCAACCCTCTGTCTCTATCCTCTCTCGTCTCCTCACCACACTCTTTAGACCTGGCTGAATGCACAGCCAAGAGGAAACATTCTGTTCAGAGTGGTAAGGAAGGCCCTCTGAGCGACCCTCACAGCCAAAACCCCAGTCTGCTTTTGTGTGCACACTGACGCTCCCACGATAATGTCTTTGCCTCACTTAAGAGGCGGCCCGTGACGATTGGCATGTTGACAAAGCTTGTTAGCGTTAGAACAATCAGGGGTGTTTCTCACACACGGTAGCCACGGTAGCTTGGTCAATCATACTGACCAACACAAGTGGGTAGCGAGTCATTCCATTGGGCCAGGGTGTCGGGGACGGTCTCACAGCGGATGGCGGTGGAACCGTGCAGGATGTATCCAGGGTTACACTCAAACAGGACCGAGGCACCCATGGCGAAGTCGTTCCCGATCCGTTTGCCGAAGCGAGGCTCAGGGACTGAACTGCACTGGGTGGCACTGGTCCTTGGGACAGCTGTGGATAGGATAGGAGGTGTCAGTAAAGCAATAGAAGAAGAAGCAGCAGCAGGGGAGAAAAACTTCAAATTAGATATATCCAATCTCTCACCACAGACTTTCAGCTAGCTGGCTAGCTAGCTAACGTGACATTTGATAATGGGTTCTGAGGTAAGATATAACATCAATGCAAAACCACGTCTGAGACAGACCAGCACCATGGTGTTCTTAGGCTTTGTAAGAGCAGAGGAGAGCGTGTGTCTGTTACCTTCATCATCCGCCCCTGAGCGCTCAGAAAAACTATTACACACTTGAATACTGAAGGCAGGGTTATCACATAAACAAGAACCATCTGACTGAATCTGTCATTTGTGTAAAAGTCTGGTGGTGTTCTATTTAAACAGAAAATTAAAATTGGGATTAAATGTTGAGAAGTGCAATAACTGAGCTATTGAGTGGGATTTAAGTCAGCAGGCCTAGCTCGCAATTGCAAGAACAAATGAATGAGTCCAAAAATTAAGGAGGAAGGAAGGGAGGCAGGGAGGCAGAGAGGCAGGGACGCAGAGAGGCAGCGAGGGAGGCAGGGAGTTGTTGGGATCCGTCCAGGAGTTAGGCTTAGCATGTGTCAGGGGGGAATGAGACTTCTACACTGGAGGATGCTGCTGCTAGATGGGACACTATTTCCTATATATTGCACTACTTTTGACCAAGACCCATAGAGCTCTGTTCAAAAGTAGTGCTCTATGTAGGGAATAGAGTGCCATCTGCCACGCAAAATTACTCTGAGGAGATTTCAAGGAGGGGAAATGTGGAATGTGTACATTTTGCGAAAGTTCTAAGAAGCTTGATCATTCTAAGCTTTTTGGGGATATGTGAAGCATCTTGCTGAGCAGGACACCTATGTGCCTGTGATAGTGCTGAACAGACAGGTTTTGGGGCCAGGCAACGTCATCAACAGATAGCTAGCTGACAGAAAAATTGAAATGTACCCCTCCTGCTTCTGCACACTACTGATGACTGTATGTACTCTATGGAAGTGTGTGACGTTCTAAATGTCAGGCATCTAAAAATAATTTTAATTTACAGACCCTCATTACTCTTGAGAGCATTCTTTAAGCTATCAATAAAGCTCAATTTATTTCACTCCCTGTCAGAGTCACACATTTCAATATTTATTACACGTGGAGGTACTGTATTCAAAGGATCCTAATGTTTATACAGTCATTTCGAACACGTAGTGGCACAGCTAAACTCAATCCATGCCTCTGGCTTGGCTGGGGTTGGATGAAAGCGACTTGCTGATTCATTAGAATAATGTCATGACAGAGCTAAAATACCCAATATTGGAAGACAGAAAGGGCTTAGTTTTGTATGTATGTTGCCAAAATTAGTACAGCCTCAGAGTCATAAGGATGTCCTAATATGGACACTGTACTTATGAATAATTCAGTATAATCTATGAAATAAACTTTTTCAGGACCCTGTCTTTCAAAGATAATTCGTAAAAATCAAAATAACTTCACAGATCATCATTGTAAAGGGTTTAAACACTGTTTCCCATGCTTGTTCAATGAACCATAAACAATTAATGAACATGCACCTGTGGAACGGGCGTTCAGACACTCACAGCTTACAGACGGTAGGCAATTAAGGTCACAGTTATGAAAACTTAGGACACTAAAGAGGCCTTTCTACTGACTCTGAAAAACACCAAAAGAAAGATGCCCAGGGTCCCTGCTCATCTGTGTGAATGTGCCTTAGGCATGCTCCAAGGATGCATGAGGACTGCAGGTGTGGCCAGGGCAATAAATTGCAATGTCCATATTGTGAGATGCCTAAGACAGCGCTACAGGGAGACAGGACGGACAGCTGATCGTCCTCGTAGTGGCAGACCACGTGTAACAACACCTGCACAGGATCGGTACATCCAAACATCACACCTGCGGGACAGGTACATGATGGCAACAACAACTGCTCGAGTTACACCAGGAGTGCACAATCCCTCCATCAGTGCTCAGACTGTCCGCAATAGGCTGAGAGAGGCTGGACTGAGTGCTTGTAGGCCTGTTGTATGGCAGGTCCTCACCAGACATCACTGGCAACAACGTCACCTATGGGCACAAACCCACTGTCGCTGGATCAGACAGGACTGGCAAAAAGTGCTCTTCACTGACGAGTTGTTGTTTTGTCTCACCAGGGGTGATGGTCGGATTCGCGTTTATCGTCGAAGGAATGAGCGTTACACCGAGGCCTGTACTCTGGAGCAGGATCGATTTGGAGGTGGAGGGTCCATCATGGTCTGGGGCGGTGTGTCACAGCATCCTCGGACTGAGCTTGTTGTCATTGCAGGCAATCTCAAACCTGTGCGTTACAGGGAAGACATCCTCCTCCCTCATGAGGTACCCTTCCTGCAGGCTCATCCTAACATGACCCTCCAGCATGACAATGCCACCAGCCATACTGCTCGTGCTGTGCGTGATTTCCTGCAAGACAGGAATGTCAGTGTTCTGCCATGGCCAGCGAAGAGACCGGATCTCAATCCCATTGAGCACGTCTGGGACCTGTTGGATTGGAGGGTGAGGGCTAGAGCCATTCCCCCCAGAAATGTCTGGGAACTTGCAGGTGCCTTGGTGGAAGAGTGGGGTAAAATCCCACAGCAAGAACTGGCAAATGTGGTGCAGTCCATGAGGAGGAGATGCACTGCAGTACTTAATGCAGCTGGTGGCCACACCAGATACTGACTGTTACTTTTTGATTTTGACCCCCCCCTTTGTTCAGGGACACAGTATTCAATTTCTGTTAGTCACATGTCTGTGGAACTTGTTCAGTTCATGTCTCAGTTGTTGAATCTTGTTATGTTCATACAAATATTTACACATGTTAAGTTTGTTGAAAATAAACGCAGTTGACAGTGAGTGGACGTTTCTTTTTTTGCTGAGTTTATCTATGGAAGACCAACCTTGGTAGACAAAGTGAAAGCCCTTAGCAGTCTCCGGGCCGACCGTGGTGAACTTTATGGTTATCTGGTTGCCCGTGCTCAAGGGTAGAGACTCTCCTGAAGAAAGAAAAAAAATGACGGATTTCAATGATCAATCAAACACAACTTACAACTCCACCGCACACAAAGATTTCACAGGATGAAAGGTTATTCTTCTGATTGATGTGTAGGTTGGCTGTCCAACAACTGATGATCCGACCTAGTTAAAGATAAATGTATCAGAGTCCATTGGATTAATCAATCATGTTGATCTCTGATCTGGCGTTGTTTAACTCTGATGCCTGTCGTGCTGAACTAATCAGCTATTAGTTCAATGTTATACTTGAACAGAACATTAAGAGGCAACAAGGGATTCATGCTTTGATAGAAGGCCTTATTGATTGCCAACGGACCCCTTTCATTCCACCTCGTTGTCTTCCTCTTCTTCTTCTTCTTCACAGTCTCCCTGGCACTTTGGTGGTCTTATCCCTGATAGCCACGGGGGAAATGTACAGCCTTGTATCAGCATTTACCTCTTTGTTAAGAGCATATCATAAGGTGCTGCTGATTACATGGTACAGACCATGTCATTTCCCCTCCGTCTTATATACACACAAGCAAGCAAGCACGTACACACATGCACACACACACCAACGCACATGCGCACGGCTCAATAGCTCAGCATAACTGAGGGTATGGACCCAAGGGGAACAGATGCTTTGCTGATAAATACTTTGTATGGAGACTAAAGTGATACTGAATAAACGGGTCCAATATGTGACTAATGTATGGCTCTTGGGATGTGGCTTTAAAGCCTTTTTGTACAATAACCCAGCCCAGAACCCCGAACAGCAAGCACAGTGACAAAAAGGAAAATCTCCAGAACAATGTTCAGTGCCGCTTTTACTGACGTGTCTGTCGTTGTGTTGTGTTGTGTTGTGTTGTGTTGTGTTGCTGTTTGTATTACCTGAGTGGGAGCCAGAGAGAGAAGACAGGAGTGGAGACTGCTGCGTAGGCCCATCATAAATGTCCACAACGTCATTGAGTGATGTCTGGAACAAGACAAATTGCCCAAACAGCACTAAAAGAGAGAAAGAGAGAAAATAGAAAGAAGTCTTTAACTAATTAAAATACTAACAAAAAAGCTTAGAACCATTGTGTTAACACAATTCATCATTTCACACCAAGCTATCAAAATAGAAACAAGACCGTTACTAGTTGTCACAGGTGTACTGGCCGTTTAGAAAATGCATGAGAGCTAAATTGTGACATCTATTTTAAGCGTAGCCTCAGTGGATGGTAGGTACTAAAGCACGGCAAAATAGATCACAATGTGTCATTATACAATTACTGTTTTGTCAACTGCTCCTCCTCTCTTTGGCAATGAGCATATTGAGCTGCTTTAAAAAATAAAAATGACATTGTGCAAATAACATCACAAAAGTACATCATTATTCTTCATTACAACAGCAGTGGGCGTAAAACTGTGGCAGGGACTCCCCAAGGTAACAGCACTGTATGTTTATTTAAATCTTTTAATTGGAAACCTCTCGGAGAGTCTCTTAGTGTTCTGAGCAAAGCCGCAAAACACTGGTGCACACTGTGGGCTTCCTCTCAACTGTACACAGTAACACAGAAATATCTTTATTTACCCTCCCTAACCGCTTTGATGGCGTCATTGTGAAGGCAGAAAAACTCTTTACCCAGCCAAGTCATTAGCATAACAAAACTCTACTGTACTTGCCCTAAATTGTTACGAAATGACAATTTGCAATTTGATGCTGAGACTACTTGTTCTCGGGAGAAACAGTACGTTGTAAGTCACTTAGTTGCTGATTTCTCTAACTTTACGTTCCCCCTGACCCAAATTGTCTTTGGTTTCCAAGAAGTAAGCCCAATGATGGATGCCCAGTCAGGGTTGGACATTTCCAGTAACTTTTGATTTTGAAATGAGGAGATCCAAATCACATGTGTAATCACTTAATATATGAGATTAGGGTGAACACTTACGACACTCACTTGCACCATCTTGCCCTGCTAACTGTCTATTAGGAGGTCAGTTAATGATTTTACTGCCGTGGGCTAAATCAGGGTCACACAGAGGGTTTCTTGGTATTCTTAAATAAAGTATCCACCTCACACACATGGTTATGGTCTTAAAAAAAGAAGACTCCTCTACCATGTCAGATATAGAGGTGAAATGTATTACATTTTGAGTTTGCATTCCAATATTACTCTTTATATACATCACAGAAGACTGAAATATAACACAACTGTTTGACATAGAAACACTGGATTTTAAGCAAAAAATACAAAAAATAAAGTGGTATTAATTCATTATTAATTATCGGCCCCTTGAGGCCGATTTGGTCTTTTGACTGCAGGAAAGGGCAACAGATGCTAATGAATCTACAGTATCTATGCATCTACATAATAGTATGCTTATAGGACTGCTATGTTGTGATTAAGTCCAAAGCTTCTTTGGTTAGTGATGCACAAGGGATGGGTCATTACACCCAATGGCCATCCCAATATCAAATATACTGTATGGAGGTCATACATACATCTTGCCTGAATCCCTTTGATTTCTTGGTTTGATTAAATGGTATCTTTACACTAACAGTCACCCTGGGAAACAGATTCGGGGACCGTAAATATCATGCGTCTGAAAGTAGGAGGGCTGATTAAGGATCCGTTTTGCCTTTTAGATCACAATGAATAACATGGCATGGAAGAGGGGGGGGGGGGGCTGACCCTAGATCAGCACTCCTACTGAGACGCTTGATACATACAACCCTTGTCTAATACTATATACAGTTGCTTTTGAATTGCAACAATCCATATTTTTACCAGAAAAGTATTACAGATTTGATTCTGTATTTAAACAGAAACGTAGAAATGATGAGATTTGCCAGGATGTTTTACCCAAGTTAAGAGTAGTGCCTTTGAGTTGTATGCCTAAGTAGACAAGATGAGTGTGTGCTCGACTCCTCATGCATACATTCAGTACAGGACAGGGAAAACACACACGCGCAATTGGGCATGTACAAACAAGGCCATTATTGATGGGCCTTTATTCATGTTATGCTGAAGAGCCCAACTGCACAGAGGCTACGTTCCAAATACCACCTTCAATAACACAAGATGAGAGAAATGCTAACTATCACTGCAACACGTCTGTATCGCCTGAATGCACAATAAGAAACATAGGCCAATAGTTTTGGTTAGGGAAGAGCATATATCATTTTAACGTAGGCATAATAGCCTACGATCCAGTTTTAATGCCGTTGTGTTTGTTGAGTGTGGGTTTTTAGTGTGGGGAGAAGTCCAACAGCTTTGTGTTAAAATGTCAGTATTTGTAGCAGTCGTGGTATTGTACTACTGTACACACACAGACCTCCCTCCCCAAACGCCAAACCACTGGCAACCTCAGCCTCCCCACTCCAATACTGGGCCCAAGTCAGGGGAAAAAGCTCAAACCTTCCCCAGAGAATGTGCTTTGTTGAACGGAACAGAGAGAACAGAGAGCCCATGGTCCATTTACTGTGTCTGGGAGGGAGGCCGAGGACTGACTTTATCTTCAGCAGACACGTACTGTAGAGCGGTATAGCTTTATGTGTTGGAACTATGCATGTATTTGGAGAGTATTGTCCCAGATGCGAATTCAATAAATACCCAATATTTAACTGAAAATTCCTCTCGTAACGGCTTTGATATCAAAGCTCACTCTAATGTCTTGCAATGTAAGAAGAACATTTGCTGCCAATACCAAATAGACTAAAACAACTGTACGCCATGGAACCAGAGAAGACCTGAGTACCAGTTTGGCAACAGCTCACCCTATGGTTTGTGCCATCCTTCAGATTTCAGACCCATTCCTCCTAAAAGGAAAAGTAGGCC
This sequence comes from Salmo salar, assembly GCF_965601325.2. Lineage (NCBI taxonomy): Eukaryota > Metazoa > Chordata > Actinopteri > Salmoniformes > Salmonidae > Salmo > Salmo salar. The sequence continues at coordinate 88,103,243 of NC_138304.1, read as the reverse complement.
AACTTTCACATCTGTGTTAGCTCTTGCCATTATTACTTAGTTTAGTCAAGCTTACGTATCAGCATATTGGCCTTCGTCAGAGCCTTTGTGACCCATTCCTCATATGAATAGGTTTCAGTGTGTACTCTAGGTAAGGATACCAGTCTTTCAGGGATATATTTCATCAGCTGAAACAATATCAAAGAAAACTCCCTGACACTTTTATTGGTAAACAGTTGAGGGATTGGGCTTGAGAAATGTAACCACCTTCAAATTCATAGACAGGGCTATTGATAAAAAGACTGACCGTCCATTATATCAAAACCATGTTTTGAGGCTGTACAGTGCTTGTTTACGTTTACTTTGTTTACAAACAATGGAGTAAAACAAGCTTATATCTTGGGTTCTGAACTAAACTCATGAGGCATTCATAAGTTATATTCTTCAAGTATCAATGGGTACATATCAAAAATGTGTAAGTCTGACAATGGATGTAGCAACTGCCTCAAAAAAGAGTTCACATGAAAACTCTTACAGACAGAACACGCACACGCTGAGCTGTACCACTCAAAGTCATGTTCATACACAGCCTAGATATTTCGCTACAAAGCCAACTGCCTGACAAGCAGAGGCAAGCTCCTCGTTTCACAAGCAGCTAGGGTGAACCCTGTCTTCCAGCCATGCGCTCTCTCACACACACGCGCACGCAGGCACACACGCACGCACACACACACGGACACACACAGCACTTCCAGAGCTAAGTGCTCCAGCGCAGTGCCCACAAGCAGAGGCTGCGTCCCAAACGGCACCCTATTCCCTAAGTATTGCACTCATTTTGAAGAACCCATAGGGCTAGTAGTAGGAGTAGGGTGTCATTTGGGACATAGCCTTAAACACCTAGCTCTTAACACCTAGCTCAGCACTATTTCAGGAAGTAGTTTCAACAAACAGACCTCCGCCACACGAGATTGCCCTTTACCAAACGCGTCTCGCTCACTTAACATGTTCTGACAGATGCTTCCGAGGTCATATGGAAATGAAACCGATGATTAATTCAGATTCCCTTTTCCACCCTTTTTCTTAGGCGCTAAGATACCCCTCTAAAATAAAAGACCTTGCAGTTGCCGTTTTTTTTTCGGGTTTGTTGTCTCCCCTGATGGTGCCTTGGTTGGAACAGATTTCCATTTCATCTGTTCTTTAAGGTACAGAGGGAGAGAGGGAGAGAGAGAAAAAGATGGAGACTTTTCTGAGATGAATGAGGACCTATAGCTGACGTTATCATGCTCAACAGCAGTGTCTACCATCACCAACCACACACAAACACAGCCAAGGTACAGTCATGGAAATACCGAACAGAAGTGTTAAGGGCAGGCACAATACCCCATTGTACAAAGCATACAATTACCATCTGTAAGATGCAAAGCGTAAACATATGACTCAAGGTCGGACCGAAGCGCGTCTTCTTTGGCTGAATTAATTATATTCAAATGCTATAACTTTCCCAGCTTTCCCAGGTACAATGTTGAATATCAAATGTTGACACTGAAATAATGTGTGCAATAGCCATCATGGCTTTCATTTAAAACCCTTTCAACCTCTAAAGTGCAAACTAAACACAATTAATGGCGGGAGACATGAGAAAATGTCCTTTGTGCCAAAAGCTCCCAATCCAAGCATAAAACAGGGAATACATACAGTATTACTGCAATATAAATGCCTTGGATTAATGCGATTCACTCTTCAATAACCTTGCAGCAGAAGGGAAGCTCTCTGAATGTCACACTGGACTAGAATCTCAGTCTGCAGTATTCATGAAATCAGTGGAAAAGGGCCAATAATAATCAGGCGAGGGGCTGGGATCTTGAAAATGTCTAATATTCAAAGGAATTCATTATCTGGGACCTGCGTCCGTGGGATAAGGAGCTAGAGGACAAAAGGGTAATCAGCCCAGCGTTGGTCCATGCTGCCATTGGGTGGCCTGCTGGTGTTCTGACTGTACAGCTAGATAGAGCTTCTGTACACACACACAGGGCCGTGGTACATCTACCCCCCTCGCCAACCCAGCATAGTCAGGACACACACACGCACGCACCCACACATGCACACACGCACATGCACATACACACGCTCACACACACACACACACACGCACAGGCACACAAACACGCACACAAACTACCGGCGCCCCAACGTGGTAGATATACATTACCAACAAGATCTCATAGTTTCCCTTTGAAATTCCACGTATTATGGATGAATGTCTATTTTGATGCATTCATTCTGCATGGTTACTGGGTTAAAACAGAAACAACTCAAAGGTTAACAGTTTAGGTCTTTAATTCCGAGTGGTTAAGGTTAGGGCTATGGTTTGGGGAAGGCTTAAAACAGAATAATGAAAAACGTATCATCAGGTATTTTCACGGCTTGCTAGAGCACTGTGAACTGCAGTGGTACAGTGTTCTAAGCAGGGTGCTCTGGCTCCAGTTATCACGAGTTTGCGGCCAGTGGTGCATAATCGCAAAAACTACACATTTGTGAGCGCCGAGAAAGGCATATATCAATATTCTGGGGACCTTTTCAAACATCTGAAATCGAAGTCTATTTCTAGTGATCAGGCTGAGCTATACCCCCTCGTCTAGCAGCATGTTTGTCGCGCAGGGTGGGGGGGGGGCAGCCCGGGAGCCCTGCAGCCTCAGGGTGGCAGGTGCCCTCCGCAGTCAGCCGGCCTCGGGGGCTCAAAAATCCCAGTGTTTCTATGTCAAACAGTTGTGTTATATTTCAGTCTTCTGTGATGTATATAAAGTCTAATATTGGGATGCAAACTCAAAATGTAATACATTTCAACTCTATATCTGACATGGTAGAGGAGTCTTCTTTTTGTTGATCCCATAACCACGTGTGTGAGGTGTATACTTTTGTTTCAAATAGATTGTTTTAATAATACCAAGAAATTCTCTGTGTGACCCTGACTTAGCCCACTGCAGTCTAGCCCTTTAACCCTTACCCTAACCCTAATCCTAAACCTAACCCCTGAATTTAAAATAGCCTTTGTCCTCATAGGGACGTGGTAAATGTCCCCACAAGGAAGAATTGTCCTTGTTTTACTATACCTGTGGGGACTATTTTAGAATAGAAGAACCAACCCACTCACACACACACTTACAGACAGACACACACACACACACAGTACATGATCTTTCTATTTCATAATCATCTCTCGCTTTCTCTCTCTCGCTCTCTCTGGCCGGCCTGCTCTGTTTTGAGTGCAGTGTGTGTGTGAAATGTGAGTGGCTGCTGCCCGAACTAGCCCCATTTGAACTCTTTGTTCTCCCACCCCGACATAGATATCAAACACAGAGTCCCATATGAGCCCTGGCTGGAGTGGAGTAATGCTGCGATCCAGGGGCATCAGATCCATGCTCCCCCCGGGCACCCCTCTACCTGGGGCCGGCTGCCACAGGACCTCCCTGGGCTGGAACAGCCCTATCCTGGAGCCAGTGTCAGGCAAGGCCCAGGCCCCGGCCTACACAGCCCATTAATCCTCATTCCCCTTGGTGCCCTCCATGGCTCACAGATAAATCCGTCTCTCTTTGTTGTGAATCAGGACAGCTCAGGGCTTGATGAATTCACAGGGAGAGAAACTTTCTGTCTGTGACACGCGCACATGCACACACACATTGGGTTCTGTCATCTCTCACCACTCCCAGTGTCACCTTGATTCATCTTCTGTTGTTTTTAACTGGTGAACTTAACTTTTTCTCAGACACCCTTGTCTCTTTCTGTTCTGTTTGTCGCTATCCCTCCAAAGGGTATAATTCACAACATGAAACATTGGACATAAAGCGCTCTGTGAGTTTACTGACACTGCACCAAATAGTGCGTCTCCTACACCTTCTGGAGACTCTTCCTTGCCACTCAGAGGATCTAAAGTATTTTATCTGTGATGACTAAAATCAGCGTTATCTGGAGACTGTTTGATAATGGTAACACAGGGTGTTTACACCACTCATTGGGGAGCCTACTGTAGATCCAGACCCACTGAGTCCAGGCTGAGACAAAGTGCCACCACTAACAGTTTGTAGATGTATGTAACACTCACACCTTACCATTAACACAGCAATATATTGAGATGCATGGTGTTTGTGCAGTGTGATCTGATTCAGTGATCCAGACATCATCGATAGACCATGCCCAGGCATGCTATGTTTTCCATCCTTAATCATTCTTCACAAAATAACATTGTGTCCTAATGCGAGAGACACTATTCCCATTGTTCCCATTGTTCCATGCTGAACCATCAGACATGTACTTTAAGTGGTGGTGAGTGAGTTTGTGTGTTTGCGTGAGAGAGCCAGAAAAGAAAAGGAGATACTGAGAGAGAGAGAGAGAGAGAGAGAGAGAGAGAGAGAGAGAGAGAGAGAGAGAGAGAGAGAGAGATCCCCAATAGAATCCCCATCCTAGAGGGAGAGATCAACCATTTCCAGGCCCAGGGACATGTAATAGTCTGTGGCAACCCAAATGCCAGAACTGGACAAGAACCTGACACTCTTAGTGGACAAACACCTACCTGGAGGTGATAGCATTCCCTCCCAAATATGCCCCCCCCTAGACACAACTATGACAAAACAACCCCCAAAAAAACGGGTCAGAACTCATTTACATTTACATTTAAGTCATTTAGCAGACACTCTTATCCAGAGCGACTTACAAATTGGTGCATTCACCTTATGATATCCAGTGGAACAACCACTTTACAATAGTGCATCTAAATCTTTTTTTTTTGGGGGGGGGGGTTAGAAGGATTACTTTATCCTATCCTGCAGCTCTGTCACACATTGGGTCTGTACATAGTCAACGGTAGGCTTCGAGGGGACTCCTATGGTAGGTTCACCTACAGCTCATACCTTGGCATTAGTACTGTAGATTACTTTATCACTGACCTCAACCCAGAGTCTCTCAGAGTGTTCACTGTCAGCCCACTGACACCTCTATCAGATCACAGCAAAATCACACTCTACTTGAACAGAGCAATACTCATTCATGAGGCATAAATGCCAAAGGAACTGCATAATATTAAGAAATGCTATAGATGGAAGGAAATTAGTGTAGAAACCTACCAAAAAACAATTAGGGTACAACAAATTCAATCCCTTCTAGACAACTTCCTGGACAAAACATTAGTGAAGGTGTAAACTTGACAGTGGACAACCTAAACAGTATATTTGACCTCACAGCTTCCCTATCAAATATAAAAATGTCAGGCAGACAACCTAACCACTTCTGGGAAGATTGGAAAACACTAACCAAACAACAACACAAAGAGTTATCTATCCAAAACAGAGATGTATGGATAAACCACTTATCCAATCTGTTAGGCTCTATAACAAAGAACAAACAGAAAAAAACATATACATGATCAAATACAAATATTAGAATCAACTATTAAAGAATACCAGAACCCACTACATTCTCCAATGACATTGAATTAACTATAGGACAAAATAAAAACCCTCCAACCCGAAAAGGCCTGTGGTGTTGATGGTATCCTAAATGAAATTATAAAGTATACAGAACACAAATTCCAATTTGCTATACTTAAACTTTTTAACCTGTTAGGGCTAGGGGGCAGTATTGACACAGCCGGATAAAAAACATACCCGATTTAATCTGGTTACTACTCCTGCCCAGTAACTAGAATATGCATATAATTATTGGCTTTGGATAGAAAACACCCTAAAGTTTCTAAAACTGTTTGAATGGTGTCTGTGAGTATAACAGAACTCATATGGCCGGCCAAAACCTGAGAAGATTTCAAGCAGGAAGTGGCCTGTCTGAGAAGTAGTGTTTCATCTTGGCTCTTTTTATTGAAGACTCAGGATCTGTGCAATAACGTGACACTTCCTACGTCTTCCATAGGCTCTCAGAGCCCGGGAAAAAGCTGAACGATATCGAGGCAGGCTCTGGCTGAAACACTTTATCGCTTTTGGCAAGTAGCCACTCAGAGTACTATGGGCTTAGGCGCGTGCCCGCGTCGACCGAATGCTTTCTTTTCCTTTGTCTGTTTACCTGAACGCAGATTCCCGGTCGGAATATTATCGCTTTTTTATGAGAAAAATGGCATAAAAATTGATTTTAAACAGCGGTTGACATGCTTCGAAGTACGGTAATGGAATATTTAGAATTTTTTTGTCACGAATTGCGCCATGCTCGCCACCCTTATTTACCCTTTAGGATAGTGTCTTGAACGCACAAACAAAACGTCGCTATTTGGATATAACGATGGATTATTTTGGACCAAACCAACATTTGTTATTGAAGTAGAAGTCCTGGGAGTGCATTCTGACGAAGACAACAAAGGTAATAACATTTTTTTTATAGTAAATCTGACTTTGATGAGTGCTAAACTTGCTGGGTGTCTAAATAGCTAGCCCTGTGATGCCGGGCTATCTACTGAGAATATTGCAAAATGTGCTTTCACCGAAAATCTATTTTAAAATTGGACATATCGAGTGCATAGAGGAGTTCTGTATCTATAATTCTTAAAATAATTGTTATGCTTTTTGTGAACGTTTATCGTGAGTAATTTAGTAAATTCACTGGCAGTGTTCGGTGGGAATGCTAGTCACATGCTAGTCACATGCTAATGTAAAAAGCTGTTTTTTGATATAAATATGAACTTGATTGAACAAAACATGCATGTATTGTATAACATAATGTCCTAGGGTTGTCATCTGATGAAGATCATCAAAGGTTAGTGCTACATTTAGCTGTGGTTTGGGTTTATGTGACATTATATGCTAGCTTGAAAAATGGGTGTCTGATTATTTCTGGCTGGGTACTCTGCTGACATAATCTAATGTTTTGCTTTCGTTGTAAAGCCTTTTTGAAATCGGACAGTGTGGTTAGATTAACGAGAGTCTTATCTTTAACCTGTTATGGCTAGGGGGCAGTATTTTCACGGCTGGATAAAAAACGTACCCGATTTAATCTGGTTACTACTCCTGCCCAGTAACTAGAATATGCATATAATTATTGGCTTTGGATAGAAAATACTCCAAAGTTTCTAAAACTGTTTGAATGGTGTCTGTGAGTATAACAGAACTCAAACGGCAGGTCAAAACCTGAGAGATTCCTTTACAGGAAGTGGCCTGTCTGACCATTTCTTGAACTTCTTTGCCATCTCTATCTTTTACAAAGGATCTCTGCTCTAACGTGACACTTCCTACATCTTCCATGGGCGCTCAGAGCCCGGGAAAAATCTGAACGTCGTCATCCCAGCCCCAGGCTGAAACACATTATCGCCTTTCTCAAGTGGCCGATCAAGGGACTGTGGGCTTAGGCGCGTGCCCTGGCTGCCCCCGTCTTTGTGATTTTTCCTCTGTTTGCCGAAAAGGAGATTCCCGGTCGGAATATTATCGCTTTTTTACGAGATAAATTGCATAAAAATTGATTTTAAACAGCGGTTGACATGCTTCGAAGTACGGTAATGGAATATTTAGAATTTTTTTGTCACGAATTGCGCCATGCGCACGACCCTGATTTACCATTTCGGATAGTGTCTGGGACGCACGAACAAAACGCCGCTATTCGGATATAACGATGGATTATTTTGGACCAAACCAACATTTGTTATTGAAGTAGCAGTCCTGGGAATGCATTCTGACGAAGACAACAAAAGGTAATCAAACTTTTATAATAGTAAATCTGATTTTGGTGAAGGCTAAACTTGCCGGGTGTCTAAATAGCTAGCCCGTGATGGCTGGGCTATGTACTTAGAATATTGCAAAATGTGCTTTCACCAAAAAGCTATTTTAAAATCGGACATATCGAGTGCATAGAGGAGTTCTGTATCTATAATTCTTAAAATAATTGTTATGCTTTTTGTGAACGTTTATCGTGAGTAATTTAGTAAATTGTTAGCAAATTCCCCGGAAGTTTGCGGGGGGTATGCTAGTTCTGAACGTCACATGCTAATGTAAAAAGCTGTTTTTTGATATAAATATGAACTTGATTGAACAAAACATGCATGTATTGTATAACATAATGTCCTAGTTGTGTCATCTGATGAAGATCATCAAAGGTTAGTGCTGCATTTAGCTGTCTTCTGGGTTTTTGTGACATTATATGCTAGCTTGAAAAATGGGTGTCTGATTATTTCTGGCTTGGTACTCTGCTGACATAATCTAATGTTTTGCTTTCGCTGTAAAGCCTTTTTGAAATCGGACAGTGTGGTTAGATAAAGGAGAGTCTTGTCTTTAAAATGCTGTGAAATAGTCATATGTTTGAAAAATTGAAGTTTTTGTATTTTTGAGGAATTTGTAATTCGCGCCACGCCTATCATTGGATATTGGAGCAGGTGTTCCGCTAGCGGAACGTCTAGATGTAAGAGGTTAAAATGGTGTAAAATAGTCATATTTTTGAAAAATTGAAGTAATAGCATTTCTAAGGTATTTGAATAACGCGCCACAGGATTCAACTGGCTGTTGAGTAGGTGGGACGCAAGCGTCCCACCTAGCCCATAGAGGTTAACATCATCCTCAGCTCTGGCATCTTCCCCAATGTTTGGAACCATGGACTGATCACCCCAATCCACAAAAGTAGAGACATATTTGACCCCAATAACTACCATTGTCATACACTGATCTGTTTCACCTGTCTTTGTGATTGTCTCCACCCCCCTCCATGTGCTGCCCATCTTCCCCATTATCCCCAATGTATTTATACCTGTGTTTTCTGTTGCCAGTTTGTCAAGTCAACCAGCATTTTCATTCTCAGCTCCTGCTTTTCCCAGTCTCTCTTATTCTTGCCCTCCTGGTTTTGACCCATGCCTGTCCTGACTCTGAGCCCGCCTGCCTGACCACTCTGCCTGCCATCCTGTACCTTTGCCCCACCTCTGGATTGTTGACCTCTGCAAACCCTGACCCTGAGCCTGCCTGCCATCCGATACCATTGCCCCACCTCTGGTTACTGACCCCTCCCTGCCTTGACCTGTCTATTACCTGCCAATGTTGGAATATTAAACCATTGTCAAGTCGACGTGTCTGCATCTGGGTCTTACCTTGATTCCTGATAATCGTGGGATATGTGTCAACAGCAACCTTGGGAAAATCCTCTGCATTACCATTAACAACAGACTCATACATTTCCTCAGTGAAAACAATGTACTGAGCAAATGTCAAATTGGCTTTTACCAAATTACTGTACAACAGACCACGTATTCATCCTGCACACTCTAATTTCCAAACAAACAAACAAAAATAAAGGCAAAGTCTTCTCATGTTTTGTTCATTTCAAAAAAGCTTTCAACTCAATTTGGCATGAGAATCTGCTATACAAATGAATGGAAAGCGATGTTGGGGGAAAAACATACGACATTACAAAATCCATGTACACAACCAGTGTGCCGTTAACTAAAATTGGTAAAAAACACAAATTTCTTTCCACAGGGCCGTGGGTTGAGACATGGATCCAGCTTGAGCCCCGCCCTCTTCAACATATATATAAACGAAAGGGCGAGGGCACTAGAACAGTCTGCGGCACCCGGCCTCACCCTACTAGAATCTGAAATCAAATGTCTACAGTTTGCTGATGATCTGATGCTTCTGTCCCCAACCAAGGAGTGCCAACAGCAACACCTAGATCTTCTGCACAGATTCTGTCAGACCTGGGAACTGACAGTAAATCCCAGTAAGACAAAAATAATGGAGTTCCAAAAAAGGTACAGTTGCAAGGACCACACATACAAATTCCATCTAGACACCGTTGCCGTAGAGCACACAAAAAAAGATATGTCCCTCGGCCTAAACATCAGCATCACAGGTAACTTCCTCAAAGCTGTGAACGATCTGAGAGACAAGGCAAGAAGGGCCTTCTACCTCATCAAAAGGAACATAAAATTTGACATACCAATTAAGACCTGACTAAAAATACTTGAATCAGTTATAGAACCCATTGCCCTTTATGGTTGTGAAGTCTGGGGTCCACTCACCAACCAAGAATGAATAAAATGAGACAAACACCAGATTGAGGCTCTGCATGCAGAATTCTGCAAAAATATCCCCTGTGTACAACGTAAAACACCAAATAATACATGCAGAGCAGAATTAGGCTGACACCGGCTAATTATCAAAATCCCGAAAATAGTAGTTAAATTCTGCAACCACCTAAAATGAAGCAATTCCCAAACCTTCCATAACAAAGCCATCACCTACAGAGAGATGAACCTGGAGAAGAGTCCCCTAAGCAAGCTGGTCCCCTGTGGCTCAGTTGGTAGAGCATGGTGTGTGCAACGCCAGGGTTGTGGGTTCGATTCCCACGGGGGGCCAGTACAAAACAAAATGCATGAAATGAAATGTATGCATTCACTACTGTAAGTTGCTCTGGATAAGAGTGTCTGCTAAATGACTAAAATGTAAATGTAAAAATGTCCTGGGGCTCTGTTCACCAAAACAAACAGACCCCACAGAGCCCCAGGACAGCAACAAAATTAGACCCAACCAAATCATGAGAAAACAAAAAGATAATTACTTGACACATTGGAAAGAATTAACAAAAAAACAGAGCAAACTAGAATGCTATTTGGCCCTAAACAGAGAGTAAACAGTGGCAGAATACCTGACATCTGTGACCCAAAATTAAGGAAAGCTTTGACTATGTACAGACTCAGTGAGCATAGCCTTGCTATTGAGAAAGGCTGTTGTAGGCAGACCTGGCTGTCAAGAGAAGACAGGCTATGTGCACACTGCCCACAAAATTAGGTGGAAACTGAGCTGCACTTATTAACCTCGTGCTAAATGTATGACAATATTAGAGACACATACTTCCCTCAGATTACACAGACCCACAAAGAATTCAAATCCAATTCTGTTAAACTTCCATATCTATTGGTTGAAATACCACAGTGTGCCATCACAGCAGCAAGATTTGTGACCTGTTGCCACAAGAAAAGGGCAACCAGTGAAGAACATACACCATTGTAAATACAACCCATATTCATGTTCATTTATTTTCCTTTTGGACTTTAACTATTTGCACATCGTTACAGCACTCTATATATACATAATATGACATTTGAAATGTCTTTATTCTTTTGGAACTTTTGTGAGTGTAATGTTTTCTGTCCATTTTTTATTGTTTATTATTTTTATTCTATACATGTTTCCCATGACAATAAAGCCCCATAAATTGACATTGAAATGTAATTGAGAGAGAGAGACAGAGAGACAGAAAGAGACAGAGAGACAGAGAGACAGAGAGAGAGAGAGAGAGAGGCAGACACAGAGACAGAGACAGAGAGAACAGCATGTACTGTTTCTGGTGGTGACGGAGAAATCAGCATAGCCATGCAACACAACAAAGGCAGAAAAAGAGAGGGCATGATAAGAACAGTGGTAGAAAGAATGATAGAAGCAAACAGACAGCAGACCTAATGTCGAAGTTGCAAAAGAACACATTGGTCTAACTCAGTGTCGTTCCAGATGGACAGTCTATCCTTTATAAAACCACACTACAATAACACTCAGCCATGCTCTCTCTCTCTCTCTCTCTCTCTCTCTCTCTCTCTCTCTCTCTCTCTCTCTCTCTCTCTCTCTCCCTCGCCCTCTTTATTTGTCCCTCTCAGGATAAGAGCTTCTTATCTCTCTTTCTTCCTCTCCTGCTCTCTCTCTCTCTCTCTCTCTCTGAGTGCTGGGTGTGTTATGTTGTGGAGGGGCCTGGATAGACTATAAGAGCATACCGTTTCTCTTTCTTCCTGTTACTCTCTCTCTCTCTCTCTCTCGAGTGTTGGGTGTGTTTTGAAGGGGCTGGGCTTGAGTGGTAGCATATAAGAGCCTCCAGGCTGTGCCTCGTCTTATCCTCACATTAACATTCCATCCATCTGCAGGATTTGGAGCCTGTCTGCGCTCTCTCTCTCTCGCTCTCTCTCTCTGTAGAAAGCAGTCATCAGTCTCTCTGTGTGTTCTACCCACCATCCTCTCCACTGGACCCCAGGGGGCACACAATGTCAACAGCCCTCCACAGCCCCTCCACAGGGGTCCAGGACAGGCCTCTGAGCCACAGAATCAGACCCAGATCAGACCTGTTTGCCAACGTTTGTAACAGTGTTGAAAAAAGTACATTAAATCGCTATTGACTGCCTGTCTGTGGCTTGCTTGTTTGATATGCTGTGTAGGCCCCAAATAGCTAACTCCCTCCTAAAAAAAGAACATGAAATTGCTAGACAACCTGTTTGTGTCCTGCTTATGTTTGCTATAGCCTAATGTTACAACAGACAAAGGAGTGACAGCACTGACAATGGAGGAGTGACTGAGCACTGATAAAAGAGGAGTGACTGAGCACTGATAAAAGAGGAGTAACTGAGCACTGACAAAAGAGGAGTAACTGAGCACTGACAAAAGAGGAGTGACTGAGCACTGATAAAAGAGGAGTGACTGAGCACTGATAAAAGAGGAGTGACTGAGCACTGATAAAAGAGGAGTGACTGAGCACTGATAAAAGAGGAGTGACTGAGCACTGATAAAAGAGGAGTGACTGAGCACTGATAAAAGAGGAGTGACTGAGCACTGATAAAAGAGGAGTGACTGAGCACTGATAAAAGAGGAGTGACTGAGCACTGAGCAACAGCTGAAAAGTGGAAGGCTAGTGGATCCTGCATGTGCAGAAATCTCTTTGTTTTGCAACAGCAAGTCGTGTTCCAGAAAATCCGGAACCGCAGCCACTCCGTTAAGGACATAGGGTGCCATTTGGAATTAAATCCTTAGAGATGGCTTACTAATCAGACAAGGACAAACAACTCATCTTAGCCTGTTTGAATGGCTGCTTTAGTTAAATGAAGTACATGGACATGTAGAGAAACAGATGACACACAGTATATCATACACAACAGGTCATGCTTCCTGGTGATTTGCATTTGGGTGAATTGGATTGAGATGTCCAAAAAGTCTGGACCAGTATTTAAAATCCACTGATGCCGTTGAAATATGAATCATCTGATATCAATTATTAATCCTGTTAATAATTTATGATCCATGAATAAGACCAATACGTATTTCATCTGCCCACTTTCAGTCTCTCTCTATAATGACATCACTTGGGAACCACCACTGGTGGCAAGAGTTAAAATATCTTTCCCATGACAAAGAAAATAAGTGACATATTCTTTGATTACAGTCAACAGTGAGAAGCACTGAGATATCCATGGTGTGACTGGCTTTTAAGCCAAACACTTTAAAATGCTCTTAGAGCCTTCCCTTCTCTCCTGTCTGTTTCTCGTGTGCCTTGGGTTATGTTACACTAGGTTTGATGTTTTCACTCTAGGCTTTCACAGCCTTATCCAGTCTGGAGGGACTCACAGTTAGGGAGAGAGGGAGGGGGAGAGAGCGAGAGAGACAGAGAGACAGAGAGAGAGATCTGATGTAAGAAAAGAAAGAGTTTGTCCACTGAGAGCTTAGGTCAGCTCACTGAATGCCTTCAAGGGGCCACTGGAAAAAGAAAACTGAGCAATGGAAAGAATTCACGCAAAATCTGCTGAATCAGAATTTAAATCCCAAATTCTGCTCTGTGTAGAATTATCCAAGCCCAAGCCAAACAAGATATTATAACAAAAATGTGAATTGTCCATAAACCAGCTTGGAGCTGCAAGAGCGCTCATCACTCATGCTTCTTTGAATGGACTGACAGTCAGATGACAATCAGATTAGCTGGCTTGCCATCAGTCTCCAGTTTTGCTGCTATATTACAGCCTGGTTTAGTGATTGCAATCGGTCCTCTCCACCACTCTTGAGCTTGAGCTAATACAGTAATAGCACTGTGTTGGTAATGGTTGAAGGTTCTCTTAACTTTATGAATACATTGTTATTATTACATTATAATGAGTCTTTATATAACCAGTTTTCACATTATTTACAGGAATTCATGAGTGGGCCATGAGAGGTCAAAAAGACAGATAGTTTACTCACATTATATATGACATCTTTCCTTACTTAATGTAGTAAATAATATAAACAGCCCACACGCCATTGCACTACAAACTCCTGTTCTTAGTTGTGCAGTGAGGGGGAGATGTCGTATTGGAAAGGCCAATTAATAAACCTTGTTCAAAGTGGAAAGAGAGAGAGAGTGGGTCAACAAGATTAAGTTCCCCCTTTCAGTTTCAAGTGGAGAACTCTTCTGGTGAGCGAACAGCTCGCCTCACGGGGGAGTTACAGCTAGAAATAACCCAGTAGAGATGGATGGAGGAGGAGGGAGGGAGGAAGCAGCCTTTTACCCTGTACCACACAGATGTCTGGCCTAACACTAAGCAATAAACTAAGCGAGAACCCCACAGAGAGAGGGGGGAGAGAGAGAGGGGAGAGAGAGAGAGACAGAGAGAAAGAGAGAGAGAGAGGCAAAAGAGAGACATAGAGATACCGTTTCTCACTGCACAATAAAGCGCTGCTATGGGTGGAAAACCTGATGAACACCAGAATTTGTTTCTGAACATATGAGAGAGGATTGAAAGCGGGGAAAAAAAACTCTCAGCCTCCTCGCCATCTCACATCAAAGCAAAGGTCAACTACAGGCACCGAACCAAGTGCCAGAAAGCAACAGAAGCAGGAGAAACACAACCACCCAAGCCCTCCAACTCTCTCTCTCTCGCTCTCTCTCTCTCTCTCTCTCTCTCTCTCTCTCTCTCTCTCTCTCTCTCTCTCTCTCTCTCTCTCTCTCTCTCTCTCTCTCTCTCTCGCTTTCTTTCACTCTCTCAGTGCATGCTGGGAGTGTTTTGTAGTTGAGAGGCCGCGTGGAGGACTCTGACCTTACTTATTTTCTTAATTATTTCCTTGGTCTTTCCTTTAAATGTTTATTTTCTATGGTGGAGAGTTAAGACACTGTTAGTTTAGCAGTACCCACTGTTTTTTTTTCAAAGTTAAAAAGGAAGAGGACAGAGTTTTAGATTCCTGGGGTTTGAATGGCTTTGCAGCCTAGTCTCGGAGGAGATGTTGTGGTTACGGCATAGATTCAGGTGTGTTCCTGAGATTGGAGTTAAGGTGGAGGAGGTTCTGCTTGCGGTCGGCACGTGGGAGACCGGGGTTCAATTCCCCAAAGAGAAGTAAGAACAAAACAGAGCTATTTGAATATAACTATGGATTATTTGGAACCAAAACAACATTTGTTGATGAAGTAAAAGTCCTGGGAGTGCATTCTGACGAAGAACAGCAAAACTAATCCAATTTTTCTAATAGTAAATCTGAGTTTAGGTTGTCCCAAACTTGGTGGGTGTCAAAATACCTAGCCGTGATGGCCGAGCTATGTACTCAGAATATTGCAAAATGTGCTTTCGCAGAAAAGCTATTTTAAAATCTGACACCACGATTGCATAAAGGAGTTCTGTATCTATAATTCTTAAAATAATTTTTATGTATTTTGTGAACGTTTATCGTGAGTAATTTAGTAAATTCACTGGAAGTTTGCGGTGGGTATGCTAGTTCTGAACATCACATGTAAAAATCTGGTTTTTGATATAAATATGAACTTGATTGAACAAAACATGCATGTATTGTATAACATAATGTTCTAGGAGTGTCATCTGATGAAGATCATCAAAGGTTAGTGCTGCATTTAGCTGTGGTTTGGGTTTATGTGACATATATGCTTGCTTGGAAAATGGCTGTGTGATTATTTGTGTCTATATACTCTCCTAACATAATCTAATGTTTTGCTTTCGCTGTAAAGCCTTTTTGAAATCGAAAAATGTGGTTAGATTAACAAGAGTCTTATCTTTAAAATGGTGTAAAATAGTTGATTGTTTGAGAAAATTGAATTGTGGTATTTTAGTTGGTTTTGTATTTCGCACCGTGCGATGCCATTGGCTGTTGGCTAGGGGTTCCGCAGGCGGAACGTCTGTCCTCAACAGGTTAATAAATAAGAAGATGAGCACTTTACCCACTGCATTTTGGTCCACTCCTTACGACGACCGTGACAGAACCACCCACCAAAGAAGGACCAAGCAGCGGAGGAAGGAGCAGCAGGAGAGCTACTTGGAGTCGTGGATATGGGAGGAAATATTAGATGGAAAGGGACCCTGGAGACAGGCTGGGGAGTACCGGCGACCGAAGGAGGAACTGGAGGCAGCAAAGGCAGAACGACGGAAGTATGAGGCATTATATCCTCCATTTCAGGAGGTGAAAAGGCAGCCCCCCAACTTTTTTTTTGGGGGGGGCACACAGGTATTTTGGCTGGGCCAGGGGTGAGCCCTGAGCCAACTCTATTTTCTTAATTATTTCCTTGGTCTTTCCTTTTAATGTTTATGTTCTATGGTGGAGAGTTAAGACACTGTTAGTTTAGCAGTACCCACAGTTTTTTTTCAAAGTTAAAAAGGAAGAGGACAGAGTTTTAGATTCCTGGGGTTTGAATGGCTTTGCAGCCTAGTCTCGGAGGAGATGCTGTGGTTACGGCATAGATTCAGGTGTTTTCCTGAGATTGGAGTTAAGGTGGAGGAGGTTCTGCTTGCGGTCGGCACGTGGGAGACTGGGTTTCAATTCCCCAAAGAGAAGTAAGAACAAAACGGAGCTATTTGAATATAACTATGGATTATTTGGAACCAAAACAACATTTGTTGTTGAAGTAGAAGTCCTGGGAGTGCTTTCTGACGAAGAACAGCAAAGGTAATCCAATTATATCCTCCATTTCAGGAGGTTAGGAGGCAGCCCCCCAACTTTTTTGGGGGGGGGGCACACAGGTATTTTGGCTGGGGCAGGGGTGAGCCCTGAGCCAACCCCCCGTGCTTACCGTGGGGAGCGTTTGGCGTGGAGAGCGTTTGGCGGAAGTGCGCACGGTCTCGCCCATCCGCACGCACAGTCCGGTGCGGTCATACCAGCCCCCCACAAGTGCCGTGCTAGAGTGGGCATTCAGCCAGGAAGGAGTATGCCTGCTCAGAATATCTGGCCACCAGTGCGTCTCCTAGGCCCAGGCTACACTGCGCCTGCTCTACGCATGGCAGCCATCATTCCTCAGCGCAGTCCAGTTCACCCTGTGCAGCACTCCGCCCGTGCAGGGCTACAGTGACAACTCAGCCAGGACGGGTTGTGCAGGCCGTGCGCTCCAGACCTCCAGTGCGTCTTCAAGACCCAGTGTATCCTGTTCCTGCTCCTCGCACTAGCCCTGTGGTGCGTGTTACTGTTCTGGCGCCTCCAAAGCCAGCCCCACACATCAGGCCTCTAGTGCGCCTGCCCAGTCCAGTACGTCCTGTTCCTGCTCCTCGCACTAGCCCTGAGGTGCGTGTCATTAGCCTGGTACCCCCAAAGCCAGCCCCACGCATCAGGTCTCTAGTGCACCTGCCCAGTCCAGTACATCCTGTTCCTGCTCCTCGCACTAGCCCTGATGTGCGTGTCAATAGTCTGGCGCCTCCAAAGCCAGCTCCACGCATCAGGCCTTCAGTACGCAGTCCCAGTCCAGAGCTTCCGGCGACAGTTCCCCGTCCAGAGCTTCCGGCGACAGTTCCCTGTCCAGAGCTTCCGGCGACAGTTTCCCGTCCAGAGCTTCCGGCGACAGTTCCCCGTCCAGTGCTTCCGGCAGACAGCCTACAGTCCGGAACCGACAGACAGCCTACAGTCCGGAACCGACAGAGACGGCCTACAGTCCGGAACCGCCAGAGACGGCCTACAGTCCGGAACCGCCAGAGACGGCCAGCAGTCCAGAACCTGTCAGAGACAGCCTACAGTCCGGAGCCTGCAGAGACGGCCCACAATCCGGAGCCTGCAGAGACGGCCCACAGTCCGGAGCCTGCAGAGACGGCCCACAGTCCGGAGCCTGCAGAGACGGCCCACAGTCCGGAGCCTGCAGAGACGGCCCACAGTCCGGAGCCTGCAGAGACGCTCCTCAGCCCGAGGTCTCCAGCGACGCTCCTCAGCCCGAGGTCTCCAGCGGCGCACCTCAGCCCGAGGTCTCCAGCGACGCACCTCAGCCCGAGGTCTCCAGCGACGCGGGGGTGTAGCATGGGAGCCGCCGTTGACGGTGGCCACCCTCCCTTCCCTCCCTTTAAGTTTGGGGTTAATTTTTATGGGGTTTTTGTTTTGAGGTGCATTCGGGGTCTGCACCTTTGGGGGGGGGGGGTACTGTCACGTCCTGACCAGTAAAAGGGGTTATTTGTTATTGTAGTTTGGTCAGGGCGTGGCAGGGGGTGTTTGTTTTGTGTGTTTCGGGTTTTTGATTTATGTTCTATATTTTCTATTTCTATGTTTATTCTAGTTTTCTATTTCTATGTTGTGTTTTTCAATGACCTCCAATTAGAGGCAGCTGGTTGTCGTTGTCTCTAATTGGAGGCCATATTTAAGTGTGTTCGTTTTTAACTTGTGGTTGTGGGTGGTTGTTTCCAGTATAGTCTGTGCACCTTATTGGACTGTTTTCGTCGTTTGTTTTGTTTAAGTGTTTTTCCTTTAATAAATAAGAAGATGAGCACTTTACCCTCTGCATTTTGGTCCACTCCTTACGACGACCGTGACACTGTCCTTGTAAATAAGAATTTGTTCTAAACTGATATGCCTAGTTAAATTAAGGTTACACTAAGAGCATAACATTTCTACACCATAACAGTAGTCTAACCAATAGCCAAATGGAGATTCAGTCAAAATAAAAATCTAATTGATTTATCAAGACCAGTCCCCATGCTTGTCTCAGAGCAGTGTGAAAGGGTGCTAAAATACTTATAGGCTATTGCTTCAAATCCTATTACTTCTAACTTCAATATGCTCTTTAAATTGTCATCTTTTCTTTAGTTTTTTTGTGTTTTGTGTAACTTATTTTTTTACTTATTGTTTACATAATGTTGCTGCTACCGTCTCGTATGACCGAAAATAACTTCTGGACA
This sequence comes from Salmo salar, assembly GCF_965601325.2. Taxonomy (NCBI): domain Eukaryota; kingdom Metazoa; phylum Chordata; class Actinopteri; order Salmoniformes; family Salmonidae; genus Salmo; species Salmo salar. Next base: position 88,084,423 of record NC_138304.1, on the reverse strand, counting down.
TCAGAAAAGCAATTACTCACCGCGGACTGGAAGAAACTTTTTCCTTTAATGAGTCAGACGAGAAGGATATCCTGCTTTCACTGGAACAGTCCCAGATCCACACCTTTTGCGTGAAGAAAAGACTCCGGAAAAGTAGCCGCAGATCGGGCATCCTTCTGATAATCCGGAAGCGAGTGAATAAACTCCCACTGCCTTCCATTCTTCTCGCTAACGTGCAATCATTGGACAATAAAATGGATTACCTACAGTTAAGATTATCCTACTAACGGGACATTAAAAACTGTAACATCTTATGTTTCACCGAGATGTGGCTGAACGAAGATACGGACAATATAGAGCTAGTGGGATTTTCCATGCACCGGCAGAACAGAGACGCTACCTCTGGTAAGACGAGGGGTGAGGGTGTGTGTCTTCTTGTCAATAACAGCTGGTGCGCAATGTCTAATATTAAATTAGTCTCGAGGAATGCTCGCCTGAGGTGGAGTACCTTATAATATCTACCAACAGAGTTCTCATCTGTATTAATCGTAGCCGTCTATTTACCACCACAAAACGAAGCTGGCACTAAGATCTATAAGGCCATAAGCAAAGAAGAAAATGCTCACCCAGAAGCGTCGCTCCTAGTGGCCGGGGACTTTAATGCAGACAAACTTAAATCAGTTTTACCAAATTTTTACCAACATGTCACATGTGCAACCAGGGAAAAATAAATCCTTGACCACCTTTACTCCACACACAGAGATGCATACAAAGCTCTCCCAAGCACTCCATTTGGCAAATCTGACCATAATGCTATCCTCCTGATTCCTGTTTACAAGCAAAAACTAAACCATGAAGTACCAGTGACTCACTCAATACGGAAGTGGTCAGATGACGCGGATGCTACACTACAGGACTGTTTTGCTAGCACACACTGGAATAAGTTCCGGGTTTCCTCCAATGGCATTGAGGAATACACCACCTCAGTCATCGGCTTTATCAATAAGTGCATCGATGACGTCGTCCCCACAATGACTGTACGTACTTATCCCAACCAGAAGCCATGGATTACAGGCAACATCCGCATCGAGCTAAAGGCTAGAGCTGCCGCTTTCAAGGAGCAGGAGACGGACGCTTATAAGAAATCCCGCTATGCCCTCAGACGAACCATCCAACAAGCAAAGTGTCAACACAGGATTAAGATTGAATCCTACTACTCCGTCTCTGACGCTCGTCAGATGTGGCAGGGCTTGAAAACTATTACGGACTTTCAAAGGGAAACCCAGACGTGAGCTGCCCAGTGACGTGAGCCTACCAGACGAGGTCAATGCCTTTTATGCTCGCGTCGAGGCAAGCAACACTGAAGCATGCACGAAAGCACCAGCTGTTCTGGATGACTGTGTGATAATGCTCTCGGTAGCGGATGTGAACAAAACCTTTAAACAGGTCAACATTCACAAAGCTGCTGGGCCAGACGGATTACCAGGACGTGTACTCAAAGCATGCGCGGACCAACTGTCAAGTGTCTTCACTGACATTTTCAACCTGTCCCTGACCGAGTCTGTAATACCTACATGTTTCAAGCCGACCACCATAGTCCCTGTGCCCAAGGAAGCAAAGGTAACCTGCCTAAATGATTACAGCCCCATGGCACTCACGTCTGTAGCCATGAAGTGCTTTGAAAGGCTGGTCATGGCTCACATCTACAGCATCCTCCCGGACACCATAGACCCACTCCAATTTGCATACAGCCCCAACAAATCCACAGATAACGCAATCTCAATCGCACTCCACACTGCCCTTTCTCACCTGGACAAAAGGAACACCTATGTGAGAATGCTGTTCATTGACTACAGCTCAGCGTTCAACACCATAGTGCCCACGAAGCTCATCACGAAGCTAAGGACTCTGGGACTAAATGCCTCCCTCTGCAACTGGATCCTGGACTTCCTGACGGGCCGCCCCCAGGTGGTAAGGGTAGGCAACTACACGTCTGTCACGCTGATCCTTAACTCTGGGGCCCCTCAGGGGTGTGTACTTAGTCCCCTCCTGTATTCCTTGTTCACCCATGACTGCGTGGCCAAACATGACTCCAACACCATCATTAAGTTTGCCAGCGACACAACAGTGGTAGGCCTGATCACTGACAACGATGAGACGGCCTATAGGGAGGAGGTCAGAGAACTGGCAGTGTGGTGCCAGGACAATTGTGATTGTGGACAACAGGAAAAGGCGGGCTGAACAGGCCCCCATTAACATTGATGTAGCTGTAGTGGAGCGGGACGAGAGTTTCAAGTTCATTGGTGTCCACATCACCAATGAACTATCATGGTCCAAACATACCAACACAGCTGTGAAGAGGGCACGACAAAACCTTTTCCCCCTCAGGAGACTGAAAAAATGTGGCATGGGTCACCAGATCCTCAAAAGGTTCTACAGCTGCACCATCGAGAGCATCCTGACCGGTTGCATCACCGCCTGGTATGGCAACTGCTCGGCATCTGCTCGGTAAGGCGCTACAGAGGGTAGTGCGAACGGCCCAGTACATCATTGGGGCCAAGCTTCATGCCATCCAGGACCTATATAAGAGGTGGTGTCAGACGAAAGCCCATAAAATTGTCAGAGACATCCAGTCACCCAAGTTATAGACTGTTTTCTCTGCTACCGCACGGCAAGCAGTACCGGAGCGCCAAGTCTAGGCCCAAAAGGCTCCTCAACAGCTTCTACCCCCAAGCCATAAGACTGCTGAACAATTCATAAAATCGATTTACATTTGTTTGTTACCTATGCATAGTCACTTCACCCCCACCTACATGTACAGATTACCTCAACTAGCATGTACCCCCCGCACACTGACTCGGTACTGGTGCCACCTGTATATAGCCTTGTTATTGTTATTCTTATTGTGTTACTTTTACTTTTACTTTTTATTTTATTCTACTTGGTAAATATTTTCTTCTTCTTGAACTGCACTGTTGGTTAAGGGCTTGTAAGTAAGCATTTCATGGTAAAGTCTACACTTGTTGTATTCGGCGCATGTGACAAATACAATTTTGATTTGATTTGATTTAAATAAATAACACCTATACCACTTTCAGCAGCACATTACTCAACACTAGTGAGACTCATGTCGCCTACGGTAGGCCTACACTATATCGAAAAATATGACGTGACTCTCCGCCAGTAATTACATATAGAGGATTGGAGGATTCTAAATTAAAACCAAAAGCCACCTCATGGGTCTCCGCCGGCATAGGTATCGAACCTGCATCAACACAATTTTACATTGCAATGCAGTGACTTAGACAGCTGCGCCACTGGGGAGGTCCCTTCCACAAAGTATCAAAATACACAGAGGTGTTGGTAAAGGTATATTGTCCTGGTAATCGCCCATAATGGGCTATTATAATATTGTACATGGCGTCCAGGTCAGCATAACCAAAACATTTCTTTATTAAAGACAATATCAGAAAGAATGCTGGTACTTATTTATTTTGATCCAAAGCCATGCATATGTGAGTCACTCAGCTTTATGTAGTTGCCGGGCTATATGACTGTGCCACCAACTTGATAATATATAACTATATTTTGGAGGTTATTTTGTTTTCAAAAAAACGAAAGTGAGCGATTGTAATCTGAATAGGCCAAAATAATATTTGTAAAGTCCAAAACATTTATTTAGGTTTTTAGAGGGAGAGAAATGCTGGGCCAATTGTGCGCCGCCCTATGGGACTCCCAATCACCATTGTATGAGATACATAATAATACTTTTTGTGGTATTATTTGTTTTGTCTTTTCTGGTGGATTAAACTGAAATTGCAACCAATTATGGCCAGTTGTGATACAGCCAACCTAACTTAGAAATGCATTTGATGATATAATTCTCCCCCTACCCTCCTTCTAGGCAAGTCTATTGTCCAGCTACCTGCTAATAGCCACAATGGCGCTGTACAACGTGACCATGTATGTTTGAAAGAGTATTTTCCAGTAAGCAACAATTTGTTTACCTTCAATAGACAACTTTGTTCCAATATTTCTGTAATTCAGTGATATTTATTCCCATGGTAATTCATTATGGATCCATAACTAAATTAACATTGGCATTTTGAAAGAGTATTTTTATCATTATTTTATTAATGAAAGCATAAAGATGTCATTATCAGTTACATTGTTTTAGTTTGAATGTGCAGACTGGCGCTAAGAACAGCGGGAACGTTTCCCTAGTCAGCTTCATTATTAGTGCAACGCCCCTTAAATTGTTGCTCTGTGCTACCCAGTGTGGCGGGGTGGGGGTCCACCGCCTCCCCCTTCCTTCCTTCCCCAGGGGTTAGGTCTGTCTTCTGTGTGCGGATCTGCGGCCCATCCCGTGCCCCCTGCCCTCATGCTTTGAACCTCACACTCTTTCAGTGGATACAGCTGGAGAACTGCAAGACAATCACACTGTGCTCCACTCGGGAGCCATGACCAATATGACCAATATATATTGTCCTGCTAATAACAGGGTTAATAATATATCTGTGAGAATATCCAAGGGTATTTTACATAATTCTAAATGAATAACAATAATAATAATAATAATAATAATCACTTTGTTAAAAAAATTATACAATTTTGGAAATGATTTTGTTTTCAAATAACATAAAATGAGCGAGAGAAAGGCCATTCTTGAACATGGGGTGAGACGTTGTTACTAATTTGTAAATAAAGCCAGTTTGTTATTTAGAATTATTTATTTATGTTTTTAGAGGGAGAGAAACCAAAAAGCTACAGTCATTTCATGGGTTTCCCAGTCGAGACCAGCACAGGTATTGAACCAGCATCTGTAGCAACACAGCTATGCAGTGACTTAGACCGTTTGGCCACTCAGGCGCTGTACAACATGACCGGTCGGGAGTGGGCTACAATACTACAGTAGAGCAAAATAATCCTAACAAAATAAAATAATAAAAACCTTAGTGTAACAACAGTTTTAGTAAGTAATACTGAAGTCGTGCACAATTATCAGTTTCTATTTAGGTTTATGTCGCCCATTCATTGTCAGTTAGAGACACAGTAGGACCCAAAAGCATAATCAGTGCTCTACCTCCCCTTGCGCTGGTCTGGAGCAATGAAGTAGTGACGCAGGGTACTGTACTAAACCATAAATTACCTCTAAGTCTCGCAGCATAATCGCAAAACTTTTAGTGGAGCAACCACTGTAGATGTTGGTGTAGATGAGGCTGGGTCTAGTCATGCTATAGGTGGTGGTGAAGCTGAGGCTGAGTCTAGTCATGCTATGGACGGTGGTGTAGATAAGGCTGGGCCTAGTCAGGCGAGAGATGCTGGTGTAAATGAGGCTGGGTCTAGTCATGTCATGGATGGTGGTGTAGATGAGGCTGGGCCTAGTCAGGTTAACCTGTCTGGGCTAGGGGGCAGTATTTTCACGGCTGGATAAAAAATGTACCCGATTTAAACTGATTACTACTCCTGCCCAGAAACGAGAATATGCATATTATTTGGATAGAAAACACTCTGAAGTTTCTAAAACTGTTTGAATGGTGTCTGTGAGTATAACAGAACTCATATGCTGTTAGCCAGCCTGCCAGCTTAGTGGAGTCTGCCACTAGCACAGTCAGTGTATTCAGCTCAGCTTTCCCCATTGAGACCGTGTCTGTGCCTCGATCTAGGTTGGGCAAAATTAAAGATGGCGGTGTTCGCTTTAGCAATCTCACTAGTATAAAGACCTCCTCCATTCCTGCCATTATTGAAAGAGATTGTGATACCTCACATCTCAAAATTGGGTTACTTAATGTTAGATCCCTCACTTCCAAGGCAGTTATAGTCAATGAACTAATCACTGATCATAATCTTGATGTGATTGGCCAGACTGAAACATGGCTTAAGCCTGATGAATTTACTGTGTTAAATGAGGCCTCACCCCCTGGTTACACTAGTGACCATGCCCCCCGTGCATCCGGCAAAGGCGGAGGTGTTGCTAACATTTATGATAGCAAATTTCAATTTACAAAAAAAAAACAATGACGTTTTCGTCTTTTGAGCTTCTAGTCATGAAATCTATGCAGCCTACTCAATCACTTTTTATAGCTACTGTTTACAGGCCTCCTGGGCCATATGCAGTGTTCCTCACTGAGTTCCCTGAATTCCTATCGGATCTTGTAGTCATAGCAGATAATATTCTAATTTTTGGTGACTTTAACATTCACATGGAAAAGTCCACAGACCCACTCCAAAAGGCTTTCGGAGCCATCATCGACTCAGTGGGTTTTGTCCAACATGTCTCTGGACCTACTCACTGCCACAGTCATACTCTGGACCTAGTTTTGTCCCATGGAATAAATGTTGTGGATCTTAATGTTTTTTCCTCATAATCCTGGATTATCGGACCACCATTTTATTGCATTTGCAATTGCAACAAATAATCTGCTCAGACCCCAACCAAGGAGCATTAAAAGTCGTGCTATAAATTCTCAGACAACCCAAAGATTCCTTGATGCCCTTCCAGACTCCCTCTGCCTACCCAAGGACGTCAGAGGACAAAAATCAGTTAACCACCTAACCGAGGAACTCAATTTAACCTTGCGCAATACCCTAGATGCAGTTGCACCCCTAAAAACTAAAAACATCTGTCATAAGAAACTAGCTCCCTGGTATACAGAAAATACACGAGCTCTGAAGCAAGCTTCCAGAAAATTGGAATGGAAATGGAGCCACACCAAACTGGAAGTCTTCCGACTAGCTTGGAAAGACAGTACCGTGCAGTATCGAAGAGCCCTCACTGCTGCTCGATCATCCTATTTTTCCAACTTAATTGAGGAAAATAAGAACAATCCGAAATTTCTTTTTGATACTGTCGCAAAGCTAACTAAAAAGCAGCATTCGCAAATGGAGGATGGCTTTCACTTCAGCAGTAATACATTTATGAACTTCTTTGAGGAAAAGATCATGATCAGTAGAAAGCAAATTACGGACTCATCTTTAAATCTGCGTATTCCTCCAAAGCTCCATTGTCCTGAGTCTGCACAACTCTGCCAGGACCTAGGATCAAGGGAGATACTAAAGTGTTTTAGTACTATATCTCTTGACACAATGATGAAAATAATCATGGCCTCTAAACCCTCAAGCTGCATACTGGACCCTATTCCAACTAAACTACTGAAAGAGCTGCTTCCTGTGCTCGGCCCTCCTATGTTGAACATAATAAACGTCTCTCTATCCACCGGATGTGTACCAAGCTCACTAAAAGTGGCAGTAATAAAGCCTCTCTTGAAAAAGCCGAATCTTGACCCAGAAATTATAAAAAACTATCGGCCTATATCGAATCTTCCATTCCTCTCAAAAATTTTTGAAAAAGCTGCAACTCACTGCCTTCCTGAAGACAAACAATGTATACAAAACGCTTCAGTCTGGTTTTAGACCCCATCATAGCACTGAGACTGCACTTGTGAAGGTGGTAAATGACCTTTTAATGACGTCAGACCGAGGCTCTGCATCTGTCCTCGTGCTCCTAGATCTTAGTGCTGCTTTTGATACCATCGACCACCACATTCTTTTGGAGAGATTGGAAACCCAAATTGGTCTACATGGACAAGTTCTGGCCTGGTTTAGATCTTATCTGTCGGAAAGATATCAGTTTGTCTCTGTGAATGGTTTGTCCTCTGACAAATCAATTGTAAATTTCGGTGTTCCTCAAGGTTTCGTTTTAGGACCACTATTGTTTTCACTATATATTTTACCTCTTGGGGATGTCATTCGAAAACATAATGTTACATTTCACTGCTATGCGGACGACACACAGCTGTACATTTCAATGAAACATGGTGAAGCCCCAAAACTCCCCTCGCTAGAAGCCTGTGTTTCAGACATAAAGAAGTGGATGGCTGCAAACTTTCTACTTTTAAACTCGGACAAAACAGAGATGCTTGTTCTAGGTCCCAAGAAACAAAGAGATCTTCTGTTGAATCTGACAATTAATCTGGATGGTTGTACAGTCGTCTCAAATAAAACTGTGAAGGACCTCGGCGTTACTCTGGACCCTGATCTCTCTTTTGAAGAACATATCAAGACTGTTTCAAGGACAGCTTTTTTCCATCTTCGTAACATTGCAAAAATCTGAAACTTTCTGTCCAAAAATGATGCAGAAAAATTAATCCATGCTTTTGTTACTTCTAGGCTGGACTACTGCAATGCTCTACTTTCCGGCTATCCGGATAAAGCACTAAACAAACTTCAGTTAGTGCTAAATACGGCTGCTAGAATCCTGACTAGAACCAAAATATTTGATCATATTACTCCAGTGCTAGCCTCCCTACACTGGCTTCCTGTTAAGGCAAGGGCTGACTTCAAGGTTTTACTGCTAACCTACAAAGCATTACATGGGCTTGCTCCTACCTATCTTTCCGATTTGGTCCTGCCGTACATACCTACACATACGCTATGGTCACAAGACGCAGGCCTCCTAATTGTCCCTAGAATTTCTAAGCAAACGGCTGGAGGTAGGGCTTTCTCCTATAGAGCTCCATTTTTATGGAATGGTCTGCCTACCCATGTGAGAGACGCAGACTCAGTCTCAACCTTTAAGTCTTTACTGAAGACTTATCTCTTCAGTAGGTCCTATGATTAAGTATAGTCTGGCCCAGGAGTGTGAAGGTGAACGGAAAGGCTGGAGCAACGAACCGCCCTTGCTGTCTCTGCCTTGCCGGTTCCCCTCTCTCCACTGGGATTCTCTGCCTCTAACCCTATTACAGGGGCTGAGTCACTGGCTTACTGGTGTTCTTCCATGCCGTCCATGGGAGGGGTGCGTCACTTGAGTGGGTTGAGTCACTGATGTGGTCTTCCTGTCTGGGTTGGCGCCCCACCTTGGGTTGTGCCGTGGCGGAGATCTCTGTGGGCTATACTCGGCCTTGTCTTAGGACGGTAAGTTGGTGGTTGGAGACATCCCTCTAGTGGTGTGGGGGCTGTGCTTTGGCAAAGTGGGTGGGGTTATATACTGCCTGTTTGGCCCTGTCCGGGGGTATCATCGGATGGGGCCACAGTGTCTTCTGATCCCTCCTGTCTCAGCCTCCAGTATTTATGCTGCAGTAGTTTATGTGTCGGGGGGCTAGGGTCAGTCTATTACATCTGGAGTATTTCTCTTGTCTTATCCGGTGTCCAGTGTGAATTTAAATATGCTCTCTCTAATTCTCTCTTTCTCTCTTTCTTTCTTTCTCTCGGAGGACCTGAGCCCTAGGACCATGCCTCAGGACTACCTGGCATGATGACTCCTTGCTGTCCCCAGTCCACCTGGCCATGCTGCTGCTCCAGTTTAAACTGTTCTGCCTGCGACTATGGAACCCTGACCTGTTCACCGGACGTGCTTGTTGCACCCTGGACAACTACTATGATTATTATTATTTGACCATGCTGGTCATTTATGAACATTTTAACATCTTGACCATGTTCTGTTATAATATCTACCCGGCACAGCCAGAAGATGACTGGCCACCCCTCATAGCCTGGTTCCTCTTTAGGTTTCTTCCGAGTTTTTCCTATGGAGTTTTTCCTAGCCACCGTGCTCTTTCACATGCATTGCTTGCTGTTTGGGGTTTTAGGCTGGGTTTCTGTACAGCACTTTGAGATATCAGCTGATGTACGAAGGGCTATATAAATACATTTGATTTTGATTTGATATGGCAGGCAAAAACCTGAGAATATTCCAAGCAGGAAGTGGCCTGTCTGAAAATTTGTAGTTCTTCTTTTGATTCTCTATCAAAACTACAGTATCTGTGGGGTTACGTTGCACTTTCTAAGGCTTCCATTGGCTCTCTAAAGCCTTTAGAAAGCGGATTGAGGCGTCTTCTGTCTCTGGGCAGAGTATAGTTGCTCAGTTTCTCAGTGGTCTGCCTGATGACAAAGAGATTGGATATGCGCATTCACGCGAGCCGCTGTTTTTTCTTTTCCTCTTTGAATGAATACACTATTGTCCGGTTGGAATATTATCGCTATTTTACGAGAAAAATAGCATAAAAATTTATTTTAAACAGCGTTTGACATGCTTCTAAGTACGGTAATGGAACAATTTTTTATTATTTTGTCTCGAAATGCGCTCGCGCGTTACCCTTTGGATAGTGACCTGAACGCACGAACAAAACGGAGGTATTTGGACATAACCTGTTAGGGTTAGGGGGCAGTATTGACACGGCTGGATAAAAAATGTACCCGATTTAATCTGGTTACTACTCCTGCCCAGTAACTAGAATATGCATATAATTATTGGCTTTGGATAGAAAACACCCTAAAGTTTCCAAAACTGTTTGAATGGTGTCTGTGAGTATAACAGAACTCACATGGCAGGCCAAAACCTGAGTTGATTCCATGCAGGAAGTGGCCTGTCTGACAATTTCTTCCCCTTCTTGATTATCTCTATCCATTACAAAGGATCTCTGCTGTTACGTGACACATTCCTACGGCTCACATGGGCTCTCAGAAGGCGGCAAAAAGCTGAATCGTGGCTTTGCAGGCTCTGGCTGAAAAAAAGTAGCGCGTTTGGGTAGTGGCTGGTTACAGTACTGTGAGACTCAGGCGCGTGCCCGCGTCGACCGAATGCTTTGTTTTCTTTCCTCTGTTTACCTAAACGGAGATTCCCGGTCGGAATATTATCGCTTTTTTACAAGAAAAATGGCATAAAAATGGATTTTAAACAGCGGTTGACATGCTTCGAAGTACAGTAATGGAATATTTCGAATTTTTTTGTCACGAATTGCGCCAAAGTTTAGTGCTTCATTTAGCTGTGTTTTGGGTTTTTATGACATATATGCTTGCTTGGAAAATGGCTGTGTGATTATTTTGGTCTATGTACTCTCCTGACACAATCTAATATTTTGCTTTCGCTGTAAAGCCTTTTTGAAATCGGACAATGTGGTTAGATTAATGAGAGTCTTATCTTATCTTATTGAAATTATTGCATTTTTGAGGTTTTTGTATTTCGCGCCACGCTGTTCCACTGGCTGTTGAATAGAGTGGGACGGTCACGTCCCACCTAGCCCATAGAGGTTAATCTGGAAGGGCAAGCAACTAGGGGCCGGTGGAAGAGTCTCAAGCGGAAGAGGAAAAAGGGGGAGAAGAAAGGAGGTGAGAGGGGAGAGGCTGGTGTGGTCAAAGGCACTAAGGGACCTTTGCCTGGTGCTGGGGGAGAGGCCCCGACTAGAGAGAAAGGGCAGGTGGTCAGGATGGGAGATGGAAATGAGGAAGAGGACGATGAGGTGGCTTTCTTTTCAGACTCCTCTTCAATGGGTCCAGAGCTGACAGCCAGTCAGGCAAAGGGGTGAAAGTACATGGTGAGGGAACTGTCAAGGTTCCTTAATGAGACTAAAGGGAAAAAAAACTATTGCGATCCAGGAAAGTTTATAAGATGTGTACAACACGCTATGAAAACTGAAGGGCATGGTGTCCTCTCACCAAGGAAACGTTTTAGGTTGAGGAAGTAGTCACAGCCATGCGTAATGGTCTATTTCAGATGCTGTTTAGATTAATATTTTTCTTTTCTGGCACTGGGGATTTTTGAGCTTTGCTATTGGTCTATTTCTTTGCTGGCTTTTCTCCCACTTCTTATGGAGGCTCTTCGGGTAGGCTTGCTTAATATAATTGGCGCCAGAGATGCGGGAAGGAAGTGTTTGTTGAGTGAATATGTGAATGAAGTTGATATTTACAATGACGGCCTACCGGGGAACAGTGGGTTAACTGCCTTGTTCAGGGGCAGAACAACAGATGTTTACCTTGTCAGCTCGGGGATTCGATCGAGCACTTGTAAGAGCTAGGTTCTTCATGCTCAAGGAGATGGATGCTCCAAGCTCCTTCTTCTTTGGTTTGGAAAGACAAACCTGTGAAGCCAAGGGTATGCATTGTCTGCGGCTGTCAGATGAGTGGGTGACCTCTGTGGTGGGGGAGATGCAGGAACGGACTGTGGAGTTTTATACTGAGTTGTATAATAGGGGAGGACTGTGTCATCCTATGTGTGTACAGGTTTTGTTTGCAGTACTCCCTAAGCTCTCTCTGGCACAGAAGGATGAAATGGACATTCCCCTGTTGTCCCATGAACTGGTAGAGGCCGTAACCCAGATGTCCCCCGACCGTGAACTGGGGATTGATGGACTCCCAGTGAAGTTTTATTAAAAACATCTGGGGAATAATTCGCCTGGATTTCTTTTGCGCATTGCGTGAGTGCGACGGGATAGAGCTGCCGTCGGGCGGCTATGACTCTCCTGCCCAAAAAAAGAGGACTTTTGTGAACTTAAGAACTGGAGGCCTGTGGCATTGCTCTGTGCGGGCTACAATATATTTGCCAATGTCCTCGCTAACAGACTGAAGTCCCATCTGGACTCTATAGTACACAAGGACCAGACATATTGTGTACCGGGACGCTCAATCACGGACAGCTTGTTCTTAATCAGGGATATGTTGGACTCCTATGGCCTATTTATTGCCGACCTCCTCATGCCTTTTGCACACACTGAATATAGACTTTATATTTTTTCTACTGTGTCATTGACTTTTTTATTGTGTTATTGGCTTGTTTATTGTTTACTCCATGTGTAACTCTGTGTTGTTGTCTGTGTCACACTGCTTTGCTTTATCTTGGCCAGGTCGCAGTTGTAAATGAGAACTTGTTCTCAAATAGCCTACCTGGTTAAATAAAGGTGAAATAAAAAAAAACTTGTCGAGAGTTTCTAATGTGAACTTTGGACTGGTCTCTTAAGACCAAGAGAAGACTTTTGATAGAGTGGACCATAAGTATCTGTTTAATGTGATGTCTGTGTTTGAGGAAAGGTTTTTGGCTTGTGTGAAGATGTATGCTGGACGTCATGTATGGTCAAGGTGGGAGGGGCGCGCAGTAGGCCAGGCTGAGTGAGGTAGGGAATTAGACAAGGATGCCCTATATCGGGGCAGTTATATACACTAGCCATTAAGCCTTTTTGGGGCCTCCTACGCAAGAGACTGCAGGGAGTGTGCTGGACAGGCATGGGCATGTTGACAGGCATAGCAGTGTCGGTATATGCAGATTACGTTTCTGTGATGGACAGGGATGGGCAGGACATGCAGGCACTAGAGACTAGTCTGAAGGTGTACGAGAGAGCTTTGTCAGCGAAAGTGAACTGGGGCAAGAGCAAAACTCTGTTATGCAGGGCCTTGAGGGATTTGCAGTGGGGTTGTGAAGGGCTTAACATTTTGGGGGTGTACCTGGACTTGGAGAGGTGGGTCACAAAGAACTGGGTGGGGCTTTCACAGGCAGTGGTGTCAAGATTGGCCAGGTGGAGGTGTCTCCTGTCCCAAGTGTCATATAGAGGGAGGGTGCTGATAATCAACAACCTGGCGGCATCCTCCCTGTGGCATAAATTGGTTGTTCTCAACCTGGTGGATTTCTTTCTGGTTACCGGCTGAGGGCAGTGTTGTACATGTCCGTCCACAAAGAAGGACAGGGCCTGGTGGAACTAGAAAGCAGGGTGGCTGCATTCTGACTAAAGGCGGCGCAGAGACTGCTGTACCATACTGATGTCAACTGGAGGGAACCTGCATGCATGCTGCTGCCAAAGGGGGAGGGGCCACCAATGTTTCCGCCACTGCAGGTGACGGCAGAAACTGGGGACTGGCAAGGGGGTATGGAGGACTTGTTGGACTTTAACACTCTGAGCCTGGGGTAGTTTGAGTGTGTGGAAGCAGTGGTGTAAAGTATTTAAGTAAAAATACTTGAAAGTACTATTTAAGTAGTTTTTTGGGTTATCTGTACTTTACTATTTATATTTTTGCCTACTTTAACTTTTTTTTTTTACTTTTACTTCACTACAATCCTAAAGAAAATTATTGTCACGGGTATCGTTGGTGAAGGAGGACCAAAATGCAGCAGGACTGTGTTTGTTCATTTTGAACATTTATTAAATCAAAACGAACACAAAAACAACAAACAAGAGAACGAACGATCCACTGACAGTCTGGCAAGGCACAAGGCTAAACACAGAACAATTTCCCACAAACACACAGACAAACACACCCAACTAATATAGGACTTCCAATCAAAGGCAACACCACACAGCTGCCTTCAATTGGAAGTCCACCCCAATTAACTCCACATAGAAACACACTTACTAGACTACACATAGAAATACATAAACATAGACCATAAACCAAAAACCCCGGAAATACTAAATCAAACACCCTTTTACCAAAACACCACCCCGGACCACATAAAACAAATACCCTCTGCCACGTCCTGACCAAACTACAATAACAATTAACCCTTATACTGGCCAGGACGTGACAATTATATACTTTTTACTCTAGATTTTCCCTGGCACCCAAAAGTACTCGTTACATTTTGAATGCTTAGCAGAACAGGAAAATTATCAAATTCACACATTTATCAAGAGAACTTCCCTGGTCATCCCTACTGCCTCTGATCTGAATGACTCACTAAACACATGCTTCGTTTGTAAATGATGTCTGAGTGTTGGAGCATGCCCCTGGCTATCAGTAAATTAAAATAAACAAGAAAATTATGCCGTCTGGTTTGCTTAATATAAGGAATTTGAAATGATTTACACTTTTACTTTTACTTTTGATACTTAAGTATATTTCAAACCAAATACTTTTAGACTTTGAATCAAGTAGTATTTTACTGGTAGACTTTCACTTTTACTTGAGTCATTTTCTAGTAAGGTGTCTTCACTTTTACTCAAGTATGATAATTGGGAACTTTTTCCACCACTGGGTGGGAAGTAAAGCCCTTTACAACCTCTGTATTAAGGTGAGGAACATTAGGAGCCTACCAGGAGTTAAGGCACATCAGTGGCAGGAGGTATGTGGGTCAGAGAGTATTGTGGGTTTTAGATAGAGGGGGCTCTACAAACCCCCAGTACCAAAGAGGTCAGGGGACCTCCAGTGGAGGGTTCTACATGGAGCCCTGGCCACTAATAGCTTGTTGGCAAGGGGCGACACGGGAGTCGGACAGGGGTGTCCTTTCTGTGTCATGAGTGAAACTGTGCATCATGTGTTTTCTGTGTGCGCCAGGTTAATGCCATTAATGTCTTTGTTGGAATGTCTGTTTGAGCGGTTGGGGGTGGAGTTTAATGTCGGGATGTTTATAATGGGGTAGAGGTATTCGAATAAGGAAAAGGCCAAATGTGTGTTGTTGAATTTTCTGTTTGCTCAGGCAAAGTTGGCTATTTGGCTAACAAGGAGAAACAGGGTCAAAGGTGGGGGGATAACAGACCCTTTACTAATATTTAATTGGATGGTCTTTGTGCGCCCTAGGGTGGAATTTGAGTTCTATAAAATGATAAAAAGTGTGGAGATGTTTCAGGAGATATGGTGTGTCGGGAGGCCATCTGTATAGCTGGAGAAGATGGGTTAGATATACGGTTATAGAAGTGATGAGGTTTTGGTTATTGTGATGGGGGATATTCTCTCTCTCTCTCTCTCTCTCTCTCTCTCTCTCTCTCTCTCTCTCTCAAGCCTTTGGTGCACAAAGAGTCAACAATGGCATAACACAATAGTAGAATGCATTTTCATATAAATGTATGAAAAGTTCAATAGGTTAATGGCATGGGTTAATGTTTCTCTCTTTTAACCAACATGCACATCAGCTCGATTATGCAACAACTAGACAGCTCAGTCAATATAATTCAAGTTAATCGCCAACAACAACTGCTCCACGGGTTCCGGTAATGTGGACGTCGATTAAGGCAGCCCACATCACCTCTCTGATTCAGAGGGTTTGGGTTAAAAGCAGGAAACACATTTTGGTTGAATGCCCTCAGTTGTGCTACTGACTAGGTTTTTCCTTTCCCTTATTAGCCTTAAATGGGCTGGAGATGATGGCAGACAGCCCATCAGTAAAAAAACAACATAATGGTGAAATGATCCCCTTGGTAACAGCAGCAGCAATCATGTGGTGGAAGTGTGTGCTTTCATGCGTGTATGTTTTGTGTGTGTTCTGCTGCCTGGCATTGCAGTCGTCTACTGTTGGTGGGACTGTAAATGTCAATGTAGTATATTATATATGATTATATTTGATGCTAATTGCGAATAATGCATCCCCAGGTTGTTTAGTAACAGGTTTAATCCAAATCAATTGCCTTTTAACACCAGAATAACCTGAGTGAGTGAGAGAAAAAGATGATAGACTGAAAAAGGACAACAGACATTATGAAACAAAGAATAAAGAAAAATGTCTGCAGGTGATTTAAACGACTATACAAACGTAATCTGAATATAGGAGGCTATAACAATATTGGACAGTCAAGCCAGTGTATTGAATATTCAACATTCCAACTCTTTTCTACAATTAAAGGGATAGTTCACTTAAATGTGAGTGGAATGGCGTGGTAGGAGAAGAGGAAGATCTCTCCATTGATTTTACATGGTGTGCCTGAGGCCAGAGAGAGAGAATGAGATAAAGAGAGAGAGAGGGGGGCAGAAAGGGGTGAGAGAGAAAGAGAGTGATGGGAGAGAGAGAGAGAGAGAGAGAGAGGAGGGGAGAGAAGCACTTTCACTCTCTGCTCTCTCTCCTTCTACATTAATCATCTGCTAGACCAAACTTGTCATTGTCTGAAATATTGCTGCTGTCATTCTTTGTGACAAAATAATGAAACATTAAAAAAAATGCTGCAGAACAGTGCATTCTTTAACATTGGTGGCTCTGGGTTCGGGGGAAATGAATGAATGGGTGAGTGGTAGGGATGGGCATTTGACCTTTTTGGACTGTTCGAGTACTTGCATGATTTCTTTTTCCGTACTCGAGTACCCACCCCCGCCAAAAAGAAGAAGCTATTTTTAGAACAGAAGACCAGCACTGAAAAAAAAGTGAATTTATCTACATGCCAACAGTGCGCAACAATGCCTAATTTATCATAACCATTACAGATAACAAATCCTAATTGCTAAATTGCCTCATATATATTCAGTCAATAAAAAAACATGTGGCATTTTCATGTATTGAAACTGTAAAATCAACTTTTTATATTGTTACGGTGCACAGTTTCTGTGTTGTTGTGGGTTTGTATGTGTGTGTATTTCAGGAAATGGCTTCCTGGAATCCTAAAGCAGCTGATTGGTTGGCTCCATCGCTGATTGGAGCTCTGACCCCTCCCTCTCGTCAGGGGAAACAGCTGTCTCTTCAATTACTAACTCCTTCTCCTGCTAGATAAAAGCCAGTGTTCCTCCCTCAGGGAGGAGAGCTTCTTTTTATGTCCTGTGTTGGTCAATGAAAGTTTTGTTGATATTATTTTGTAGCTGCTCCTTCAGAGGTATGTGTATGCCAATAGGTCTTAGTGTTTTTAGTTAATTGAAATTGTTCACTTAAATTATTCTGTTTAATTTGTTCCCAGGGGGGGAAGGGGAACCCACCTTGGGAGTGTTTAGGCAAGAGGCCTGCGGGCATACATAACCCGTAGTATTTAATCTGTCTATGCATACTAGGTAAGATCTGAGCGGACCATCCCCTGTATTTTGGTTAGCGCGCCAGGTGGTGCTTAAGGTTAGGTAAGAAGTGGGAAGGCAGGTAAGGTAGGAGAGGGGACTCTAACTTTTACTTTCTTTGCTTTGGTTCCATCCAGCCCCTTTTCCCCACATTACTGTGTTAAGGAATAATAAATTCCCTGTAAATGGTATTTTTCTCTGCTTCTGTCGTCCTTCCCCGCACCTACGATCATATACTTTAACTCCATGGGGAGTTGAGATGTAGCGGGGTGTTATGTTCCCAAGAGGAGCACGTAACAATATTATATCGTTGAACAAAGTATATCAAAAAGGTAGTAACCTCAACAGTGTGGCGCTTGCTTGTAGAAGCCTATTGCTGTGCAATGGCATAGCCTTGTTTTGTTAATTTAGCAGACAAGAAGCTCTTATTTCGCAAGCACTTATCACAGTCATACCTATTTTATAGTAAAAAACAAGATGTAATATAACAGAATAAAATTGAACAGAAGTGATGTGCATCTTGCGTCTGGAATAGTTATTCTCAAAGAGTGATAATTTGAAATGTGGCTCAATTTGTCGAGTTGAAAGACACTTTTTTGGACTTACAAACCAAAACCGTTCTTCCTTTCGATATACAGACGTTTGATGAGTTTATTCTGTTCTTTGGAATTTCCAAAATGGATTAACATATCCATATTGGATACTGCATGGCGATGAATTATGGCCACGACATCTGTTTGAGTGGGTCTGTTAAACTCTGATGCCCTATGGTGGCATTTTCTAAACGCATAATATTGTATACTACCCTCATAAAATGTTGGTTTCAAAACTATAAGTCCTACAAACACTGTTTAGTACTGTTAGTAAGGTAAGAACTATGGGATTCAGATTAACCTGTTAGGGACAGACGTTCCGCTAGCGGAACGCCTCACCAATATCCAATGGTATAGCGTGGCGCAAATTACAAATACCTAAAAAATGCAAAAACTTAAATTTTTCAAACATATGACTATTTTACACCATTTTAAAGACAAGACTCTCCTTTATCTAACCACATTGTCCGATTTCAAAAAGGCTTTACAACGAAAGCAAAACATTAGGTTATGTCAGGAGAGTACCCTCCCAAAAATAATCACACAGCCATTTTCAAAGCAAGCATATATGTCACAAAAACCAAAACCACAGCTAAATGCAGCACTAACCTTTGATGATCTTCATCAGATGACACTCCTAGGACATTATGTTATACAATACATGCATGTTTTGTTCAATCAAGTTCATATTTATATCAAAAACCAGCTTTTTACATTAGCATGTGATGTTCAGAACTAGCATACCCATCGCAAACTTCCGGTGAATTTACTAAATTACTCACGATAAACGTTGACAAAAAACATAACAATCATTTTAAGAATTATAGATACAGAACTCCTTTTTGCAATCGCGGTGTCAGATTTTAAAATAGCTTTTCGGTGAAAGCACATTTTGCAATATTCTGAGTACATAGCCCGGCCATCACGGCTAGCTAATTTGACACCCACCAAGTTTGGCCCTCACCAAACTCAGATTTACTATAAGAAAAATTGGATTACCTTTGCTGTTCTTTGTCAGAATGCACTCCCAGGACTTCTACTTCAACAACAAATGTTGTTTTGGTTCGAAATAATACATAGTTATATCCAAATAGCTCCGTTTTGTTCGAGCGTTCAAGTCACTAGCCGAAGGGTGATGCGCCGGCGCATTTCGTGACAAAAAATGTCGAAATATTCCATTACCGTACTTTGAAGCATGTCAAACGCTGTTTAAAATACATTTTTATGCTATTTTTCTCGTAAAATAGCGATAATATTCCAACCGGGCGACGTTGTATTCATTCAAACACTGAAAGAAAAAATGGAGTCGTCTCGTGCACGCGCGCTCCAGTGTCATTGTTCTCAGAAGGACCACTCACAAAAAACCCTGCTGTTTTTCGCCGAGAGACTGGAGAGCTCTCATTCCACTTTCTGGCGCCTTCTGAGAGTCAATGAAAGCCTTAGAAAATGTCACGTTACAGCAGAGATGCTGTATTTTTGATAGAGATGCCCTAGAAGGAGAACAAATTGTCAGACAGGGCACTTCCTGTATAGAATCTTCTCAGGTTTTGGCCTGCCATATGAGTTCTGTTATACTCACAGACACCATTCAAACAGTTTTAGAAACTTTAGAGTGTTTTCTATCCAAATCTACTAATTATATGGGCAGGAGTAGTAACCAGATTAAATCGGGTACATTTTTTATCCGCCGTGAAAATACTGCCCCTTATCCCAAACAGGTTTTAAGGTGTTTGTGACTACCACAGAGACAATTTCATTAAATATTTATATAAATCAGCATGTTGTGGATAAGACATTCGAAAGTCTAGGTTGAGATAAAATATGTCACCAGCTACTGTCCCAAAAAGGAATTCTCAGACATGCACAAATTCCCATTGGCACACAGCCATTTTAAAAGTGCAGGGCTTGTGCAACGTGCCATACCTTCATGTTTTGTCTTAAAGGAATGAGGAGAAAGCTGAAGTCTCTACCTATCCATTTTATGTATATATACTGTATGCTATGACGGATTTCCAGTTCGTCCACTAGATTGCAGTAGGAGATCACATGACGTCTCTTTGCCACTTGAAACCAGTTGTATCTGGTTTGGGTAGTGAGTGAGTCACTATGCCTTAATGGTTGAACGGATTTAAGCCTGACATCTTAAAATGACCTTAGCAATCAGCACTTTCAAGTTCTGGATTTGTTTTCATTTTTAAATAAGACACAGACAGTTGAAGACACTTTAAACTTATTTTATCACTCACTTTTCCTATTGTAAATGGTGAGCTAGATAAACAGTGCATGTGGAGGATGCATACAAGGTAATGTGGATGGAGAAGGAAATGCAATGACCATCAGGGTGTACCCTTTCCATGCATACTAAATGTTTGCACTTTTGGTGACTTGATCTACATTACAAACTTTACGGCCTTTATGGGGGGGGTGGGGGGTTCTTATGCTAGCAGTAAGATTTTGATTTACAAAAATACAAGGCCTGTAGCTTTCAAATGACATGTCACTTTCTATTTTCTGATTATAAAAAAATATTAAACACATTAATAAACACAAAAAACATTTTTTTTATTTGACCTTCATTTAACCAGGTAGGTCAGTTGAGAACAAGTTCTCATTTACAACAGTGACCTGGCCAAGATAAAGCAAAGCAGTGCAACAAAAACAACACAGAGTTACACATAAACAAACATACAGTCAATAACACTAATGAAAAATCTATGTACAGTGTGTGCAAATGTAGAAGATTAGGGAGGTAAGGCAATAAATAGGCTATAGAGGCAAAATAATTTAGAGCAGTGAACCCATAGGATTAACACTTTACCTCAGAAAGGCTAGAGTCTGAGCCACCTTCAGAGTAGGAGTGCTGATCTAGGATTTCATATTATGAAGAGATGCTATAAATGTACTGTGCCGTTGTTGCTCAAAAATTGACCAATTCTAGCAAAAACTTTAGCTATTGTCCCAGACGACTAAGCTGGTTGCAATGACTTCATTATTGCAACCAGTTATCCTGCTGGGCTAGTGAAATGAGAATTCAGCCTTCCCACCGTTAGCATTGTTTGTCAGAGGGAACAACAAATTGCGATGCCTGCATCTTGTAACAATCTGTTTGTGTGTGTGTATGTGTGTGTGCATTCATAGATATGTGTGTGTATGCATCTGTGTATTTGTCTGTCTGTGTGTGTGCGTGCGTGCATTTATAGATGTGTATGTATGCATCTGTGTATGCGTCTGTATGTATGTGTGTGTGTTTGTGCATGCGTCCATGGAAGTGTGTATGTCTTTCTATGTGTGTGTTGTGGTCCCTTGCTACTGATGTTCTACCAGTGATTTATGTCCAGAATGTGCTGCTCACAGTGATCAAAGATCAGGTCAATCAAAACCAATGGCAGATAAAGCAGAGGCGCACAAAAGATGCTGTCTAAGATTACTGTCTATGTTAATATCCATGATACCTATTACCTTCAGATGAAAATCCAGTGAAATCACTGAACCTTGGCTACCCGTTAGCTACCCGTTAGCTCCCCGTTAGCTCCCCGTTGGCTCCCCGTTGGCTCTCTGTTGGCTCCCCATTGGCTCCCCGTTGGCGCCCTGTTAGCTCCCCGTTGTCTCCCCGTTGGCTCCCCGTTGGCTACCTGTTAGCTCCCTGTTGGCTCCCTGTAGACTCCCTGTTGGCTACCTGTTAGCTCCCCGTTAGCTCCCTGTTGGCTACCCGTTCGCTCCCCGTTAGCTCCCCGTTGGCTACCTGTTAGCTCCCCGTTAGCTCCCTGTTGGCTACCCGTTAGCTCCCTGTTAGCTCCCCGTTGGCTACCTGTTAGCTCCCCATTAGCTCCCCATTAGCTCCCCGTTGGCTCCCTGTTGGCTACCTGTTAGCTCCCCGTTAGCTCCCTGTTGGCTCCTGTTGGTCGTGCATTACACAGAAAGGCAAACATACATCTTGGGAACAAACTTCTCCATCTCCAATCTATTTATGTCTTTATTGATCTCGTTCAAGTGAATTGTATTTGTGTTTTGCCATGGGAGAAGAGAACCTGAAGGTTTACAGTCTTCACTTGGACCTAACGCAGGAGCTAGAATAGGCTTACTAACGCTCTCATGAATCCTGGCACATTTCAGATAACCTTGTCTTCAGATGTGTCTACCCCAAAAGTCCACGTGACAGAGATATGCTATGTAGTTTGTGACAGAAAAACGCTTGCATATTTTAATATAGTGATTAGAGCACATTCGGCCAATTGTAGCCAGCAATCAATTATCCTCCACATTGTTTACTAAGCCTGATGGTTTCAAGTCCAATGTCTTAATCATATCAAATTAAATGACTGATATTCATTACATTACAACTATACTGTGGAGGTATCGGGGTAATAGGACACACACACACACACACACACACACACACACACACACACACACACACACACACACACACACACACACACACACACACACACACACACACACACACACACACACACACACACACACACACACAAAGTCTATAACACAAAGGCTATAAATAAACGCAATGCATTCTATAGACATGGATATAGACATTTATAACAGTTACAGCCAGAGACAACAGTTAACAGTACCAAGTGAGTGTTAAGAAGGGCTGTTGAAGAGTCAATCCCCTTTGAGCAAATCCACACCACAAAAGAGCCAGGCTTTTTGTATCTGGCTTTAGAGAACAAATTCACTCCTTTTAAATGGATATCTCTGGGTTTGAGAGAGCAGTATTGTGAACTCCGAGTTAGAGGACTGACAGGACTGGGTCACACAGAGGGATAGAAATGAGAAATAATCCTCACAACAACCCTTCCCATTGCCCCCCACTGTCTGAGCAAAACTCTACTGAGTAACCTGAGTTATATCTGTATTGTGTTTGGCACACATAATCAACTATTTTCTTTCAAACAATCAGCTTTAAAGCACATTACTAAACTAATGGTGGTGAAGCTTAAAATATTAAGAGTAACAGTGACATAAATATTTGTTAAATACCATTTGTTGTTGTTGTTACCTGTAGGTCTAAGCCCTTAGATCACAATATCTAGCTAACTTATGGAATTGTTTTAATAGGATTATACAATGCATCATTTAGCCATTTGATTTAGAATTTTAGGACCCCAGTATGTATCAAAAGATTTTTTGATGAAACATTGAATTTGGCCTTTACTGCTATTGCTCATAGAAACACATTAAATGACACGTGTACATGGCAAAACAGACAGTCCAAAAAGAAATCATAAGGGTCAAGATTTTGAATTGTCTGTCCTATTTCTGAGAGATATAAGAAAAACAACAACAAAAATTTGACCCATGTTTTGTCACGTTATTTGTGACACATTTGACCCCCTATGCACTTTTTGCTATTTTTACAGCCTGATACTGGGTTAACTTCAGACTTTCGTGTTTGTGAGAGTCGCCCCTTTCCATATTGGTGACATATTAGTTTGTAGCTCCAATGGTTCGGTCAATCTAGACAGTCGGTTTTGTGAGAAAACCTCTTCGAAATGAGGACGTCCATGACAGAGTTCAGACGACTGTCGTAAAGCTTGTGGATGTCGTAGAGTCAAAACTGTCGTGTTTGTGAGATCTTTCATTGGTGTTGACTTATTAGTTTGTAGCTCACACGGATCGGGTTTTACAGACAATTGTGACAATTGTACGGATCGTATTGTGTAGAAAAAGGCCACTTTAACAAGCCCTATGTTATGGAATAGGCACAAAGAGAGGACTGAGCTGCAGTCACTACAAGAAACGGTAAGTCTCTAGCATAAACACACAGGGAGCTGTTCAATATTCAAAATGACGTCACCGTGTGATGCACAGGTGCATCAATCAACTCTAGGGGCGTTACATATGAGCGTCTACTAAATGACCAAAATGTAGAGCAAAATGTTGACCAGGGCCCATAGGGTAGTATTTAGGATGCGCCCCATGACTTTGTACACCACCTCAGAGACAGGCCATGGTTGCTGTCCAAATGTAACACAATTTACTTTTCTACTACATTATTTTCGCTGATTGATTAAGACAGGCAGTGTAAATCAAGTGCAATGGTATTGTAACACTTTGCAATTTAACAAGCTAGCATGCTGAAACGTCAATCTTTTCATTAAATTTACAGTGTTAACTCACATAACACGATGCATTGAAAACTATTGGAAGAGAGACCAATCAGTGAAAAACAGTCATCTTAACCACATGAAAGGATATATGAGCATTAGAATAAAGATTTGGAGTTGATATAATTATCAAATACAGTGTGCTACATCCCAATTAATGGGTGTTGGATGGAGAAACATTTGAAGACAGATCACATCCACCTGATGTAAAATCACTATTATGCCTCACCCTCTGGTGAGACAAGTCCTAACGCCATTAAAAGCTTTTTAAAACTGCACATCACAGCAAATCGCCGGCTTGTTGCTTAGTTACAAGTGCGCACCACTTTGCTGTTTCTGACCCTGCCCAACATACAACGAATCCTAATAAAGTACGACACATCTAATTCATCCACTCTGAGAGTTTTCTTATAACCACCTCTGAGGGACAATACTGATGAAAGAATGAAATGGGATGAAGAACACAAAAATATTTATACAGCAGAAGCCAATGTCATCAAATCGTGGCCTAATATCAAGATGAAATGGCAAAAATGTTCCAAAGCGATGATGGATGTGTTGAACTTTTTCAACATCGATGTTTGGCATAAAAAATGCATGAAATTGAAATCTGCTATGAAGCAAAGAAGACTGCTACAGTATTTTCAGTGAAGTCCATCTTTTGTTAAAAAAAAACGTTCACAGACTATCATGAATTCCCACCACATTGATCTTATTTCATACCAAAGGTCTCGACGATTAAGTTTATACTGTATGTGTCCTTACCAAACTTAGGTGGCACGGAGTTGGCAGCAAATCTGTCTTTTACGAAAGACTGTTAAGAGTTCATGCCACCTCCAGCATATGTCAGACCAAACATATCCCAAGCACAAGTGTCAGGACGTGTGTCCTTACCAAAGTCCCGAGCTTATCAAGGTCATTTCACTCAAATTTGAATGAATTGTATAACTGTGTGTACTTACCGAACTCTCGTGGCACGGAGATGGAGTACACACAGCTGTGTCCTGAGGTGTAGTTGCGGGGGAAGTTAGGAGACAGCACCGTGCCCTCTGACCCTGTGGAACGACTCCCACACGGTGCTGGGGAACACAAACAGACACACTGAGCACCGCTCAACTTCTAATGTACCTCTCTGAAGGAGCATCTAGCTCACATTTATTCAATACATTGGCCATGCGAAGTCTTCCAGAAACGAGCAGCATGGAACACACACAAGGATTACACAGACAGCTTAGCAGTCTAGTCTTATGATTATCTTCCGTGTGCTTATATGTGTGCTGTAAGTCATATTGATTGTTTTACAGTGGCTACTACAACTTTTGGGCAATCCTTTTACCCCCATCTTTTTCCCCACAAATTGTTTTATTGGATTTTTCTCCCAGCTCAGTAAACATCCTAACAGATTTATTTCCTTTAGTACACTGCTATGACCATATCTAACGGCCTTTCTCTAGCTTCATCAGGTTGGCCTATGTCAGTATGCATGTTTTGTACCTTGACAGCTGGGCAGCACCCTGTTCCAGCCGGGCCTGCCGTCGTCCCCCATGATGCAGGTGAGCGTGGAGTAGCCCTGGAGAACGTATCCCGACTCGCAGTAGAACGTCACGGTGGAACCCAGCTTGTAGTCGCTGCCCAACCTGGTCCCGTTCATCACACTGCCTGGATCAAAGCACGACTCACGCAGCTTGGCTGAAGCGGGGAAAGATATATATACACATACAGTATATAACAAAAAAGCTTTAATAGTAGTGTGTACAGCAGATGCAAATAGGTAACACAGGCAGTGAGGGAGTTTCTTTGTTGAAAGATGTTGAGGAGAGTTTAACAAAACTCATAATTCAAATGCTAAAACATTGTATCCACCTCTACTATCAGAATACTGTGGATAGAAAACATTTGGATTCTCATTACACATTCTGCACATACAAAACAATGAAAGGAAACAATGCACATGTCTGACGTTGGTATAGGAACCAATTTAAACAGCTAAGCAGAAACGTTCCCCTGTCCTACTACCTTTGTATTCCAGGTGGAAACCGGTGTAGCTGACAGAGCCATCGCTGCGGAAAGCCAGGTGCATGGTGTTGGAGCTGCTCTCGATCCTCTCCGGAAGCTTGCTGTCCTGAAAGCTACCAATCAGAGGGCTGTTGCTGTCTGGGCCGTCGTAGATATACAGGAAGTCATAGTTGGGCTCAATGCTGAAACTAGAGGGAGGGATAGAGAGAGAGAGAGTAAGAGAGAGTAAGAGAGAAAGAGACAAATCAGATCAAAGACTCCATCCAATTCCCCCGCCATACCATATCTGGAGGAGCGTGTTCTTTTTTTAGAAAACCCTTTTAGAGAAACTCTCTCTCTTTCTGCTGAGCTTGTTTGGGTTTCAATTCATCTGTCTGTGCGCCGTATACAGTAATACATCAAATCAAATCGGCAGAGATGACTAGAAAATACTGTCTGCTTTCATGGCCTTGTGTGCACGGTCGAGGTGGGAGGTTAGAGACAACACTCAAAAGGCCCCGCGATTCACACATTGACACACAGTGGCAGATGCCTCAGATGCCTGTGTCTACCTAATGCCACAGACGCTAATGAATAGATTCCTCAGATCATCTGTAACCTCTCCTCTCTATGGGTCTCAGCTGTGGAGCCGGACAACATGATGATATCCCCCTTTACCCAGTTAGCGGTTGCTAGCGCTCCATTAATTTCCCTTATCTGTGCTGTGGGAAAACGCTAACACTAAGGATGCTAGCATCTATAAATACCCGGGGAGTGTAATTGCTTTGGTATAGTCAAAGATGAGGCACTTATCCTATTGAGCTGCAACCTCATCACAAAAGTTTGTCTACTAACAGCTCCTCTCCCATGCTCCGCATTTTCGAGAATGAGTGTGTGCGTGTGCTGTGTTTGTGGGTGTGTGTGTTTGTGTGTGCGTTTTCTCTATCAGGGAAGTTCATTTACGTAAGAGACATTTGGAGGTGTATTTTCTTTAATAATATTTCTGAAAGAGTACGCTAAGTGATATTGCCACACTTCAATGAGCCTGTATCTAAGGCTAAGGGCTCATTGTAAGATAATAGAAATCCAAACATGGGGGGGAAACTCCTGCTCTACACCATATTAATAAAGTCATTAAATGTTGATAACCAGATGTGTTCAGATGTTTTTTTTAGTTTAGCCTCTGGAGCTGTCACTCAACCAATTTTACTTGGTAGCTAACGAATACGCGGCGAAGATAATACCCAATTTGGTGACAATGACAATGAAATCCAAATTTGACACCTTGCCAATGCAATGGGTCCCTTTTTACTATATAATATTACACTGCTGCAGTTACAAAGGGTGTCCCCCAGGGCTCGGTGCTGGGCCTCCTTATTCCTCACCATGTCAACCCTGACTTTTTTTTACAATATATTAATATTAATTTTCTCTATTTTGATTGGGAACATATTTAATGTGGTGGTCTTTTTGGGGAGAATAGTGTCAGTAATGGAGTGTATAATGGAGTGTATAATGGTCGTCTGCGAGATAGAACAAAATAAAAGGCTTTTCATTAGAGAACCCTGGTTAACCCTGTACCACCGTCCCACTGCCAATAGCCACTTTTCCACTGTACTGTGTTATTTACTTCATTGTTTTGTGGGATAGGACCATTCAAATGAGAAGAGAGCTCACTTTACACACCAGATGAAACTGTCTAACCGGTGGAACCAAAATGGCTGCCTGATACTGGTCGCTTGAAAACTGCTGTGTCATCATCACTGCAGTG
This sequence comes from Salmo salar, assembly GCF_965601325.2. Classification (NCBI taxonomy): domain Eukaryota; kingdom Metazoa; phylum Chordata; class Actinopteri; order Salmoniformes; family Salmonidae; genus Salmo; species Salmo salar. Next base: position 88,056,512 of record NC_138304.1, on the reverse strand, counting down.
GCTTGCTTTCAGCTCAAATATAATTTTTTATTTTTTTTAATACAACTAAGGAGATGTTACTTTTATCTCACCCCCTCTCTTTCTTTATTTTTCTGTCTTGCACTATTTCTTTCTCTCTCTCCTCAATCTCTCACCCTTAGTCCTCAATCTCTCTCTCTCTCTCTCTCTCTCTCTCTCTCTCTCTCTCTCTCTCTCTCTCTCAGTCCTCAATCTCTCACCCTTAGTCCTCAATCTCTCTCTCTAAATCTCTCATGTTTAATCCTCAATCTCTCAATCTCTCACCCTTAGTCCTCAATCTCCCTCTCTCAATCTTTCACCCTTAGTCCTCAATCTCTCTCTCTAAATCTCTCATCCTTAGTCCTCAATCTCTCCTTCTCAATCTCTCACCCTTAATCCTCAATCTCTCTCACCCTTAGTCCTCACTGTCTCTCTCACCCTTAGTCCTCACTCCCTCTCTCTCGCTCTCTCTCTCTCTCTCTCTCTCACGCTTAGTCCTCAATCTCTCGCACGCACACACACGCACGCACACACACACACACACACACACACACACACACACACACACACACACACACACACACACACACACACACACACACACACACACACACACACACACACACACACACACACACACACACACACACACACACACACACACACAGCCTCATGTCTGGCACAGGGCGGGCTGCCAAGGGACAGGTACGTGGCTGCATCACCCTTTGATGCAGACAGGATTAGGAGGAGCTAGCTGCTGGTAGGGGAAAGGCAGGGGGAGGCCTCATCTCACAGCTTGAAGTTAGAGGTTTAACTTAGAGTGTGGCAGCAGTGGTAACATCTGTCAGCTATACACCACACTGTGTAGCCTATCGGCAGTCAAACCTAACCCCGTTTTGACCTTTGGCACCTGTCTGCCATGGAAGGCCCCTGCGCCCGCTCAAGCCTTGCCGCCGCCAAAGGTTAAATGAAAACAGTTACACAATTTAGGTGTGAAACACATTAAGTTCTTGCTTTGTTCTTCTATTAATTGGCTGCATCAGTCAACGCAGGCCGAGATGTCTTGATACAGCACCTTAAAAGTGGGGAGCTGAGAAAGGTCAAAGCAAGGAAGTCCAGCTGGGGAAGCTAATTACCCGCCGAACACATTAATTGCATCTTAATATAACAGTGATAGCAGTTAGCAGAGACCGTTGTATAATCACCTCACACCCCTCAATGTGATTGTGACAAAATTCCCATTAAGGTCCACCTTGCGTGCATGTGTGCATTCAGTGGAACTGATAGGGAGAGTAGGCCTTAATCACTTCGGAGAAAACTAGCCCCTACAGTTGAAGTGGGAAGTTTACATACACTTAGTTTGGAGTCATTAAAACTTGTTTTTCAACCACTCCACAAATGTATTGTTAACTATAGTTTTGGCAAGTCAATTAGGCCATCTACTTTGAGCATTACACAAGTAATTTTTCCAACAATTGTTTACAGACAGATTATTTCACTTATAATTCACTGTATCACAATTCCAATGGGTCAGAAGTTTACATACACTAAATTGACCGTGCCTTGAAACAGCTTGGAAAATTCCAGAGAATTATGTCAGGGCTTTAGAAGTTTCTGATAGGCTAATTGACATAATTTGAGTCAATTAGAGGTGTACCTGTGGATGTATTTCAAGGCCTACTTTCAAACTCAGTGCCTGTTTGCTTACATTTTACATTTTGGTCATTTACATTTTAGTCATTTAGCAGACACTCTTATCCAGAGCGACTTACAGTAGTGAATGCATACATTTCATACATTTTTTTTCTTTTTTTTCCCCCGTACTGGTCCCCTGTGGGAATCGAACCCACAACCCTGGCGTTGCAAACACCATGCTCTACCAACTGAGCCACACATCATGGGAAAATCAAAAGATATCAGCCAAGACCTCAGACCTCCACAAGTCTGATTCATCCTTGGGAGCAATTTCCAAATGCCTGAAGGTACCACGTTCATCTGTACAAACAATAGTACGCAAGTATAAACACCATGGGACCATGCAGCCGCCATACCGCTCAGGAAGGAGACACTTTCTGTCTCCTAGAGATGAAAGTACTTTGGTGCGAAAAGTGCAAATCAATCCCAGAACACCAGCAAAGGACCTTGTGAAGATGCTGGAGGAAACAGGTACAAAAGTGTCTATATCCACAGTAAAACGAGTCCTATATCAACATAACCTGAAAGTCCGCTCAGCAAGGAAGAAGCCACTGCTTCAAAACCACCATAAAAAAGCCAGACTACGGTTTGCGACTGCATATGGGGACAAAGATAGTATTTTTTGGAGCAATGTCCTCTGGTCTGATGAAACAAAAATAGAACTGTTTGGCCATAATGACCATCGTTATGTTTGGAGGAAAAAGGAGGAGCCTTGCAAGACGAAGAACACCATCCCAACGGCAAAGCACGGGGGTGGCAGCATCATGTTGTGGGGGTGCTTTGCTGCAGGAGGGACTGGTGCAATTCACAAAATAGATGGCATCATTAGGATGGAAAATTAGTGGATATATTGAAGCAACATCTCAAGACATCAGTCAGGAAGTCAAAGCTTGGTCGCAAATGGGTCTTTCAAATGGAAAATGACCCCAAGCATACTTCCAAAGTTGTGGCAAAACGGCTTAAGGACAACAAAGCCCTGACCTCATTCCTATAGAACATTTTTGAGCAGAACTGAAAAGGTTTGTGCGAGCAAGGGGGGCTACAAACCTGACTCAGTTACACCAGCTCTGTCAGGAGGAATGGGTCAAAATTCAACCAACTTATTGTGGGAAGCTTGTGGAAGGCTACCTGAAACTGTCACGACTTCTGCCGAAGTTGGTGCCTCTCCTTGTCCGGGCGGCGTTCGGCGGTCGTCGTCGCCGGCTTTCTAGCTGCCACCGATCCACGTTTCTTTTTCCATTTGTTATGTCTTGATTGTTCACACCTGGTTCCCATTACGTTATTATTATTTCCCTATTTAACCTGTTGGGGGTAGGGGGCAGTATTGACACGGCCGGATAAAAAACGTACCCGATTTAATCTGGTTACTACTCCTGCCCAGTAACTAGAATATGCATATAATTATTGGCTTTGGATAGAAAACACCCTAAAGTTTCTAAAACTGTTTGAATGGTGTCTGTGAGTATAACAGAACTCATATGGCAGGCAAAAACCTGAGAGGATTCTATATGGGAAGTGGCCTGTCTGACAAGTTGTTGTTCATCTGGGCTCTTTTTATTGAAGACTGAGGATCTTTGCTCTAACGTGACACTTCCTATGGCTCCCTTAGGCTCTCAGAGCCCGGGAAAAAGCTGAACGATATCGAGGCAGCCTCTGGCTGAAACACATTATCGCTTTTGGCAAGTGGCCGATCAGAGTACTATGGGCTTAGGCACGTGCCCGAGTCGACCCCATGCTTTATTTTCTTTCATCTGTTTACCTAAATGCAGATTCCCGGTCAGAATATTATCGCTTTTTTACGAGAAAAATGGCATAAAAATGGATTTTAAACAGCGTATGACATGCTTCGAAGTACGGTAATGGAATATTTACATATTTTTGGTCACGAAATGCGCCATGCTCGTAACCCTTATTTACCCTTTCGGATAGTGTCTTGAACGCACGAACAAAACGCCGCTATTTGGATATAACTATGGATTATTTGGGACCAAACCAACATTTGTTATTGAAGTAGAAGTCCTGGGAGTGCATTCTGACGAAGAACACCAAAGGAAATAACATTTTTCTTATAGTAAATCTGACTTTGGTGAGTGCTAAACTTGCTGGGTGTCTAAATAGCTAACCCTGTGATGCCGGGCTATCTACTGAGAATATTGCAAAATGTGCTTTCACCGAAAAGCTATTTTAAAATCGGACATATCGAGTGCATAGAGGAGTTCTGTATCTATAATTCTTAAAATAATTGTTATGCTTTTTGTGAACGTTTATCGTGAGTAATTTAGTAAATTCACCAGAAGTTTGCTAGTAAACTAGTATGCTAGTTCTGAACGTCACATGCTAATGTAAAAAGCTGGTTTTTGATATAAATATGAACTTGATTGAACAAAACATGCATGTATTGTATAAAATAATGTCCTAGGTGTGTCATCTGATGAAGATCATCAAAGGTTAGTGCTGCATTTAGCTGTCTTCTGGGTTTTTGTGACATTATATGCTAGCTTGAAAAATGGGTGTCTGATTATTTCTGGCTGGGTACTCTGCTGACATAATCTAATGTTTTGCTTTCGTTGTAAAGCCTTTTTGAAATCGGACAGTGTGGTTAGATTAACGAGAGTCTTGTCTTTAAAATGGTGTAAAATAGTCATATGTTTGAGAAATTGAAGTAATAGCATTTCTAAGGTATTTGAATAACGCGCCACAGGATTCCACTGGCTGTTACGTAGGTGGGACGATTTCGTCCCGCCGGCCCTAGAGAAGTTAACCCTCTGGTTCTCATTATGTTTTGTGCGTGATTGTTTCCTGGTTTTGTGTTAGTCTTTTGTGTTAGGGTTTTGTTATCCCTGCGTGGATTTATTTGGCTGATTATTTTCCAGAGTAAAGTACGTTATTTTTCTCAGTTCTGTGTCCTGCGCCTGACTCCGTCCTCATCTCTGCACAACTGACACCTGACAGAATCACGCACCACTTTTTTATGGAGTCAGCAGGTGCACCCAGTCCTCCGGTACCAGTGGAGGAACGCGTCCAGCAGCACGTGACGATGCTCCAACATCTTGGCACAGCCATGGATCGCGTGCTGCTCACCATGGAACGATGGAGAAGGGGGGGGGTGTTCCCACAACCCAATCAACTTCACTCCAACCAACACCACAACCAACACCGCTGTCTAATCCTCCGTCACCTGGACCCAGTGGGATTCGGCTCTCGCTCCTGAGCACTTATGATGGGACGGCTGCCGGGTGCCAGGGGTTCCTGCTCCAGTTGGAGCTCTACATGGTGACCGTCCTCCCGGCTCCCTCGGGATACGAGAGCGTGTCCGCCCTCATCTCCTGTCTGTCGGGGAAGGCGCTTGAGTGGGCCAACGCGGAATGGGGAAGTATAGATGCAACGTTGGTCCGCTATGAGGATTTCACCCGCCGCTTCCGGGCGGTCTTCAATCATCCACCTGAGGGGAGAGCGGCGGGGGAACGCTTGTTCCATCTCAGACAGGGGATGAGGAGCACACAGGAATTCGCACTGGACTTCAGGACCCTGGCTGTCAGCGCAAGATGGAATGAGAGGGCCCTGATTGACCATTACCAATGTAGTCTACGGGAGGATGTTCGTCGGGAGCTGGCCTGCAGGGACACCACCCTTACCCTCGACCAGCTGGTGGATTTATCCATCCGGCTGGATAACCTGTTGGCCACCCGCGGATGTCCGGATCGGGGTCCATCCATTCCATCCCCCAGCACCTCTGATCCTACACCTATGGAGCTCGGAGGTGCTGCTCTAAGGGTGACCGGAGGGGAGGCTGTTTCCTGCACTACCTGTGGCCGCAGAGGACACACTGCTGGTCGGTGCTGGAGAGGTTCCCCAGGAAGTCGAGGCAGCAGGCAGGGCACTGGTGGATCATCCCAGGTGAGTATGCACCCAACTCACCCAGAGCTTCCTGTTGCGCACATATATATCTAAATAATGAGTTTTCCCCGCATTCCCAGCATAAGGCGCTACTAGATTCACTTTATTGACCGTTCGTTTACTCATAGATTAGGAATCCCTATTGTTCCTGTTGATGTGCCCTTCCCTGTACATTCCTTAGATAGTCGTCCTTTAGGGTCGGGTCTGATTAGGGAGGTCACAGCTCCACTATGTATGATAACACAGGAGGGTCATGAGGTTTCCCTAGTTGGCCAATCATGATCCCACTATTTCGTGGCAACTGAGGGCTCTCAAGGGATGGTCACGTCAGTGTTCAGGGAGGTGTATAGGTGTTTCCATAGGTGCAACTGCGGTGGAGAGTCCAAACCAGGTCTCCACCATGCACATCCCCGCTGAATATGCTGATTTGGCTCTCGCCTTCTGTAAAAAGAAGGCGACTCAACTACCACCCCATCGATGGGGGGATTGTGCGATAAATCTCCTGGTAGATGCAGCACTTCCTAGGAGTCACGTGTATTCTCTGTCACAGGAGGAGACAGCGGCTATGGAAACATATATCATCGAATCTCTGGTACAGGGATACATTCGGCCTTCCACTTCACCTGCCTCCTCGAGTATTTTTTTGTGAAGAAGAAGGATGGAGGTTTACGCCCGTGCATTGACTATAGAGGTTTAATAAAGAGGATGAGTACAGTTATTTCTGCTGCATTTTGGTCCTCCTTAACCGACAACAGCCATGACACTATGAGTACCTTGTCATGCCGTACGGGTTGATGAATGCTCCATCCGTCTTCCAATCCTTTGTAGACGAGATTTTCAGGGACCTGCACGGGCAGGGTGTAGTGGTGTATATAGATGACATTCTAATATACTCCACTACACGCGCCGAGCATGTGTCTCTGGTGCGCAAGGTGCTTGGTCGACTGATGGAGCATGACCTGTACGTTAAGGCGGAGAAATGTCTGTTCTTCCAACAGTCCATCTCCTTCCTAGGGTATCGCCTGTCCGAGTCAGGGGTGGAGATGGAGAATGACCGCATTTCAGCCGTGCGTAATTGGCCGACTCCAACCACGGAAAAGAAGGTGCAGCGGTTCTTAGGTTTTGCCAACTACTACCGGAGGTTTATCTGGGGCTTTAGTCAGGTAGCGGCTCCGATTACCTCTTTGCTGAAGGGGGGACCGGTGCAACTGCAGTGATCAGCTGGGGCGGACAGGGTTTTTGGTCACCTGAAGGCTCTGTTTACCTCAGCTCCTGTGTTGGCTCATCCTGATCCCTCCTTAGCGTTCATAGTAGAGGTGGATGCGTCCGAGGCTGGGATAGGAGCTGTGCTGTCTCAGCGCTCGGGTACACCACCAAAACTCCGCCCCTGTGTGTTCTTTTCGAAGAAGCTCAGCCCGGCGGAGCGAAACTATGATGTGGGGGATCGGGAGCTGTTGGCTGTTGTCGGGGCTCTGAAAGCGTGGAGGAATTGGCTTGAGGGGGCTAAACACCCTTTTCTCATTTGGACTGACCACCGCAATCTGGTGTACATCCGGAAGGCGAGGAGAATGAATCCTCGCCAGGCAAGGTGGGCCATGTTTTTCACCCATTTTGTGTTCACTCTATCCTACAGACCAGGTTCCCAGAATGCTAAGGCAGACGCACTGTCTCGGATGTATGACACAGAGGAGCGGTCCACGGATCCCACTCCCATAATACCGGCTTCTTGCCTGGTGGCACTGGTGGTATGGGAGGTTGACTCGGACATCGAGCGGGCGTTACATGCGGAGCCCACTCCCACCCAGTGTCCGGTTGGACATAAGTACGTTCCGTCTGATGTTCGTGATCGATTGATCTGTTGGGCTCATACGCCACCTTCCACTGGTCATCCTGGCTTCGGTCGGACAGTGCGCTGTCTTAGTGGGAAGTACTGGTGGCCCACTTTAGCTAAGGACGTGAGGGTGTATGTTTCCTCCTGCTCGGTGTGCGCCCAGTGCGAGGCACCTAGACACCTGCCCAGAGGGAAATTACAACCCTTTACCCATTCCACAACGGCCGTGGTCACACCTATCGGTGGATTTTGTGACGGATTGTTGTGGATCGGTTTTCTAAGTCCTGCCGTCTCATTCCTTTGCCCGGTCTCCCTACGGCCCTACAGACTGCGGAGGCCCTGTTTACACACGTCTTCCGGCACTACGGGCTGCCTGAGGATATAGTGTTTGATCGGGGTCCCCAGTTCACTTCAAGGGTCTGGAGGGCGTTCATGGAACGTCTGGGGGTCTCGGTCAGCCTGACCTCAGGGTTTCACCCCGAAAGTAATGGGCAGGTGGAGAGAGTTAACCAGGATGTGGCTAGGTTTCTGCGGTCTTATTGCCAGGACCGGCCGGGGGAGTGGTTGGATTTCATCCCCTGGGCAGAGATGGCCCAAAACTCCCTCCGCCACTCCGCCACTCCTCCACTAACTCCTCCACATTTGACCCAAGTTAAACAATTTAAAGGCAATGCTACCAAATACTAATTGAGTGTATGTAAACTTCTGACTCACTGGGAATGTGATGAAAGAAATAAAAGCTGAAATAAATCATTCTCTCTACTATTATTCTGACATTTCACATTCTTAAAATAAAGTACTGACCCTAACTGACCCAAGACAGGGAATTTTTACGAGGATTAAATGTCAGGAATTGTGAAAAACCGAGTTTAAATGTATTTGGCTAAGGTGTATGTAAACTTCCAACTTCAACTGTATTAGCGCCTAATATGCTGCCATGTTACCTGATGAAGGCCAGCGATAGGACATAGTCAGAGTTGACAGCTATTAGCCAATCACAGTCCTTGCTGTGGGGGTAGGGATGGGGGAAGTTGGGAGACAGGATGAAGCCATTGGATCCAGTCAAGTTTCCTCCACAGGGGGCTGAAAGAGAAGAAGTGAGCAAATTAAAAATATACTAACTCTGACACTCTGTCTCTGTTATTCTGTAGTCAGAACACGGCATGATATTCTGTGGAGATTTAATGGTGGATAGGGTTGCAAAATTCTCATAACTTTCCCAAAATCCCCAGGTTTTTCAGAAATCCTTGTTGGAAGATTCCTGGACTCAGCAGGAAATATGCAGGAAATCTGGAATAATCCAACCAGGATTTCTGGAAAACCTGGGGATTTTGCAACCATAATGGTAACTGATACTTTGAGTTTGAGAGATCAAATTCTCCACACAGACGCCCTGTACAAAAACACATAAAACACAAGAATCCTTGAGGTTTCGTCAAGGTACTTCTTATAAGTATGGCGTCTCTGAAAAGTGAGAGGGATCTTCGGCTCTGCGTCCAATAATTAGATTTTCATCAATGGCTTGCCTTGTCAGTCATCTCATTGGCTTTAGAGCTCAAGTACTGCTTGGCGCTAGGTTCCGCAACATTCAGGGATACAATATGTTTATTAGCAGGCTAGGAGCCTGGGCTGGGTTGCCAGATCTAAGTCTCTCTGCAACACCAATGGGCTGTTACGTGATAGTTTTTCCCAAATCTCTTTTCTTGTTACAGCTCCTTTAGATGGGAGTCAACAGACAACTACTGAGAGGAAGTAAGGTTAGAGAGAGGAAAACTTCTGGATCTACCTGTAAGCACTCACCTCAACAGAAGGCCATAAGGACAGACAAGAGTTGTTCCCTGCTCAGCACACACATAGTGGTCAGTGGAAAATCCTCAATACAAACCCCAGGCTCCATCTGTTAGTACTCAACTCAATACAAACCCCAGGCTCCACCTGTTAGTACTCAACTCAATACAAACCCCAGGCTCCATCTGTTAGTACTCAACTCAATACAAACCCCAGGCTCCATCTGTTAGTACTCAACTCAATACAAACCCCAGGCTCCACCTGTTAGTACTCACCTCAATACAAACCCCAGGCTCCATCTGTTAGTACTCACCTCAATACAAACCCCAGGCTCCATCTGTTAGTACTCACCTCAATACAAACCCCAGGCTCCACCTGTTAGTACTCACCTCAATACAAACCCCAGGCTCCATCTGTTAGTACTCACCTCAATACAAACCCCAGGCTCCATCTGTTAGTACTCAACTCAATACAAACCCCAGGCTCCACCTGTTAGTACTCACCTCAATACAAACCCCAGGCTCCATCTGTTAGTACTCACCTCAATACAAACCCCAGGCTCCACCTGTTAGTACTCACCTCAATACAAACCCCAGGCTCCACCTGTTAGTACTCACCTCAATACAAACCCCAGGCTCCATCTGTTAGTACTCACCTCAATACAAACCCCAGGCTCCACCTGTTAGTACTCACCTCAATACAAACCCCAGGCTCCACCTGTTAGTACTCACCTCAATACAAACCCCAGGCTCCATCTGTTAGTACTCACCTCAATACAAACCCCAGGCTCTAACTGTTTGTACTGATATGTTTGGATTTCTGAGCTTTAACTATTATTAATCATTAGTTATATTATTAATCAGTAGTTATAATAGAGACATGAGGGGTGCCATAAGTAAGCTTAGGAGGGGCTGAGTGCAGGGACAACAGTCACATGTGGCAGTACTGATAAGGAGGAGACTCCACCCAACGTGGGGTATGTATACTACCACGGGTAAAAACATGTCTTTGTCTAATGCAGCTGTATTGCCCTCTGAGAAGAATACACTTGGTTTAAGCTTTCATAGTGTCCGTCGAGTTCTTACTATAATAATTAGAACCTAACAGTACTGACCTTAATACAAAGCTATAACTATAGCCAAGGGTCCTTTCCTGGTCAGTTGATGTGCTGAGGAAAATCTCCTAGCCCTATCTGTAATTAAAGCACTCACCTATGCAGACAGGAGGGCTGGGTTGCCAGTAGTAGCGGTTCTCCACCTGGATACAGGTAATCTTCATCTCTCCCTGGAGCTCATACCCAGGGTCACAGAGAACGGTGACGGTGTCACCCGGCTCTCGCCCGTCCCCGTTACGACTGCCGTTCATGGGTACACCTGGGTCTCTGCAGGCTGTGGCCACCGAACCTGCCGGTCACAACGTAGGGAGGGAATCAAGTGAGTCTATGCAGATAGGTTTTATGTTAACAGTGGGTTGACAGTGTCTTCTATATAACAGCTAAACAGTTTGTATGTCTGGTTTTAAGTATTGAATCAATTAAAGTCCCCAGATAATACAGTGAACGAAGTTTTCCATTAGAGTCAATCACATACAATACCACATTTTTAGCCGGTAACCCAAACATGTACATTCTAACTGATGTACTGAAACTGACACAGTAAAACTGACTCCTAGAAGAGCATCAATTTTGAAGATATAAACTGTCACACAGTACCCCAAACCTGCACTTTACACTGTTTCTTAGTGTTAGACTTTATGAATCTAAAACTGACTTTATTGCTTTTGTGTCTTCAAACTTCCAAGACTTTTCACAAACAGACTACTCACTTGAGAATTCGATAGCGAAGCCGGACTTGCTGATGTAGAAGTCAGTCTCAAACTGGATGGTGACCAGGTTGAGGGTGCTGTGGATCCCCTCGGGGAGCAGAGAGCCAGACACTTCCTTCAGGGACATCTCATTCTCAGGAGGGCCGTCCCACACCTTGAGGATGTCATGGGATGCCTCTGTGTCGAAGGCCAGGAACTGCAGGCTGAGAAATGAGGAGGAGGAACATGATCATGTACACTACAGCAGGGTTGCAAACTTCCTGTAACATTCCTTAAAACCCCAGGTTTTCCAGAAATCCCAGTTGGAAAATTCCTGGAATCAGGAAGGAATAAGCAGTAAATCTGGAATCCTCCCACCAGGATTTCTGTAAAACCTAGGAATTTTAAGAAAGTACTGCAACCCTAGGCTGCAGTAAATTACTTGCAATAAATCATGGAATAACAGAGTAATAACAGAGATGTTAAAATTGCAATACTCATGGAAATAACTTGATAAATTCGCCAAAACAGTGCGGTGGAGATAATTTGTGGATGACCTTTGCTCCTCATGGACAAAAATGGTATAAATCAAGTCAAATCACTGAATGTGTTACACCAACACAACTGTTTCCTCATACAAACACAGTTTGTTCTGCATTGCTAGCAATACAGTTTGTTCTAAATCTGAGGGTTTGTGCATATTTCTTCCTTGGTTTTTGATATTCCCTTTTGAGAAAATGCAAGCATTCAGCTGAAAGCCCCAGTGCCTTTTTCTTTTGCATGGAAAAGTGCTGTTGTGATGCAAAACTGAGGTGCCTATCTAGGCATAATGATGTTGTAGAGACATCAAGCTACGAGCAACGAGCTATAAGTCAGAAAACCTGGCAGGTAATTGATGCACGTGGTCATAACACTCCTTTCACATCACCATTCAGCAGACTGTGCTGATCAAGACACCAGTGGAAGAAAATAAAGAAAGTCATGAATAAAAATATGATTTCAAACGAGGTGTGCCACTGGGAGTTGGAACAGAACAAATTGTTTGCCTCCAAGGTTACACCATTCCGGCTCCATGCAATACTAATAATTGAGTCTATGATTGAGCATTTGAGTCTCATTAGGCTGTCCAGCCCTGGGGTCGAAGATGTGCATGACAGGCAAAAACCAAAGAAGTATCTGGCATCTGTAGACTGGACTGGAGAGAGGACAGCGGGACACCCTGTACTCCTGTACCCCTGCTGGAATGGACATTCAGATCTTCACTATTATAGTCACGCCGATCACTATAGTAGGGATTGATTAAATTCACCATCATATCTAAGCCAATATGAAACCAATGTCGATTAAACTTGGCAATTCAATTTGATTGGAGGTACAAACACACTCCCCGCCTCTCGTCATAAGCCGTCCGTTAGTTTTAGGGAGAAAAAAAAGTTTGTTGGGGAAACAGTTTTGATTACAGATATAATTTATTGCTCTCACGTGCTCATTTCTGTCCATTAAGAACCAACAATGTGCTAACTTTATGTAGCATTTCTGACGATGGTAGCATATTTTTTAGCCAAAGCTCAGAGTTCTAACACCGGGTCAGTTGCTCGGCAACAACACAGCTGCTTGCACCATGCTGCCAGTCATAAGAAATCTATGTGAACAAACCTAGGCTACTGTAGACAATCAATAAATGCAAACATATATTTTGATTAGCTGGGTAGGTGCCCCGCTCTGTCTGACAGCGAAGTCAGCGAAAAACAAAAGTGAGGTAATTAAGCATGTGTGGTAATGAGTAGGATTTTGTGTTTTCACATGTACATGTGATTGCTTTTGATGAAAACACTATCTGCCTTTCCTCCCCGCTTTCACCTGATGACTTGATGGGCCATATTCTGGTGTACCATGGGGTAGATTAATCGAACTTACTCTCAGCTTGCTTAAGTTTTGCAACCTGCTGTACGCAGTCAAAAGAAAATGACATGCTTGCTAACTTGGTTAGCTACATGAGTAAACGAGTCTGTTTTCATCAAATCATCTGTGTTAGACTATTGTATTTTAACCAAGCAAGATAAATAAATGTTCAATCAGTACTGAGTGAATGAACAAAATCATTTTGGAACAAAATATTCCAGACTGTCCATTTAAATGGTCTGTCATAGTCAATGTTTTAAGAACAGGATTCGTAGTGCAGTGGTTAAAGTTACTGCCTGTGGATCTGAAGATTGTGGGTTGGCCTCCCTGAGGATACATTTTGACATTTCTTTCGTTTATAGTTTTGACAGCCCCCTCCTGACACACACACACACACGCACGCACGCACGCACGCACGCACACACACACACACACACACACACACACACACACACACACACACACACACACACACACACACACACACTAATTTTCATGTATTAAGTGACTCTTAAAAGAGCCTTTGGGTTCGTGGAGAGGCAGGCAAGTGGCAGTGAGAGTGGTGGTGTGTACTACTGTGTGCATCTTGCTAGAACGGAGGAGAGACCAGCACTCAGACTTTCATGGAAGAGGACATTACCCTGATCTGTGAGATGCACGCCATCCTTACAGTACTGCCCAGGGACACAGTGCTTTATGGCAGAGGGGCGGATTGTGAGGATGCGCCTGCCATGGAGAAATGCTCAAATCAGCTGGGTGACAGAGCACCGGGCCATCTTTATGCGCTTGTCCTCCTCCCATTGAAACATCAAACTCCTCTGCTGTGCTATGTCAGAGTAGACCATCGTTGTTCGGGTGACTACCTCCGAATCAGTTTGCATCTGACACACCAGGGCTGTCCCCTTTGTGTGTCCCAATTAGTTTCTACCAAGGTGGATGACTATGATGTCAGGGGGAGCAGCAGCACAGGCCATCTGCTGGCGCAGAACATGAAGGAGTTTGCCTCACTTCATTCCTCGCTCTTGAGCCACGTAATGTGACAGTAGTCAAGGGAGAGGTTGTGATGCTTTCCGACTGACCTGGCACACTTCTCCAACAAGTGGATCCACGAATGCCCAACTAGCCACACAGTCCTCATTCCAAATCCATGTTAATGAATGAGTAAATGCCTGGAAGCCCGCGAAAAAAAGGGAGCGAACTACAGTAGTACAAAACACTTAGTGTTAAAAACATTAGGAACACCTTCCTAATATTGAGTTGCACTCACTTTTGCCCTCAGAACTGCTTCAATTTGGACACTACAAGGTATCGAAAGCGTTCCACAGGGATGCTGGCCCATGTTGATTCCAATTCTTATCACAGTTGTGTCAAGTTGGCTGGATGTCCTTTGGGTTGTGGACCATTCTTGATACACTGGAAACTGTTTAGTGTGAAAACCCCAGCAGTGTTGCAGTTCTTGACACACTCAAACCTGGCACCTACGACCATACTTTGTTCAAAGGCACTTCAATCTTCTGTCTTGCCCATTCACCCTCTGAATAGCACACATACGCAATCCATGTTTCATTTGTCTCAAGGCTTAAAAATCATTCTTGTCTCATCCCCTTCATCTGATTGAAGTGGATTTAACAAGTGACATCAATAAGAGATCATAGCTTTCACCTGGATTCACCTGGTCAGAGTGTCATGGAAAGAGTGTTCCCAATGTTTTGTAAACTCAATGTAGCTATGGAATGAATAGAACTGCATTCCAATTGAAAAAGATCATATGCAGATTATTTTCTTGCTCCTGTTTGTTTCAGGGAAGCTTAAAATGTATATTTAGACTTTTGCAAGGACAATAAAACATTTTCTGTATGTTTCTAATTTTTCTAGCCAACATTCCCATTGAAGCACCAAGTCCAATCAGTTCTACTTGTTGTATTTCTGAGAGGATCTCCTATCAGACTTTCACTCTCTCTCTTTTTATCTCTGAGATAGGCTAATTGACTTTTACTTTTATGCTGTGTTACTGTATGTTGAATTACGCTTTTGTATAATCACCTTTCAGTGTAAAAACCATAGAAATGGAAAAAAAACTGTTTTAAGTGAGGAGGCATTGTTCTGAAGCCGAAAATAAAGAAAACTCACATGAACACCACAATGACTACCTCACCCATGCTTTTCCAGCACACATCTTTGACCTACTACAGTAGCTCTGTTGGTCTATTGTACTTCAAACAATGTGTAGGCAGGTTGCTTAGGATTCAAACCTTCTCAAACAGCCTAATTCATACTCTTCAGAAGGATAATGGACTTTACACTGTTCTGCTGTGACGATCGTCAAAAGGAGTAGACCAAGGTGCAGCGTGGAAAGTGCTCATATTTATATTTATTGTAACTCAGAACACTCAAACAAAATAACAAACAAAGAAAAAATGAACGTCACGTTCTGCAGGCTTACTGAGCTGACAAAAACAACAAACCGTGACGCAGAGTAGAAACATACACTAACTCAGAAATACAATCTCCCACAAACCCAGGTGGAAAAAAACCCTACTTAAGTATGATCTCCAATTAGAGACAATGAGGACCAGCTGCCTCTAATTGGAGATCATCCCAAACAAAACCCCAACATAGAAATACAAAACTAGACCCTGACAACATAGAAACAGAAAACAGAAAAAAAAACCTGTCACGTCCTGACCTACTCTACCATAGAAAATAACATCTTTCTATGGTCAGGACGTGACAGTACCCCCCCCCCCAAAAAAAGAAAAACAAAGGGAGGGTAGGGTGGGTAACTACTGTCTATGACGGCTCTGGTGCAGTACACATAACCTTCTCATCCCGCGGATCCTCCAACAGAGGAGGCGGCTCCGGTTTGGGGCGTAACCCACGCTCCGCCCGCTGATCCCTCTGCTTCTGTGCCACCGGACCGTGGATCGATCACCGGTGGTTCTGGACTGCCGATCGCCGCTGGAGGTTCTGGACTGCTGACCGCCGCTGGAGGTTCTGGACTGCAGATTGCCGCTGGAGGTTCTGGACTGCAGACTGCCGCAGGAGGTTCTGGACTGCAGACCGCCGCCAGAGGTTCTGGGCTGCAGGCTGCCGCCGGAGGTTCTGGGCTGCAGACCGCCGCCGGAGGATCTAGGCTGCAGACCGCCGCCGGAGGTTCTGGGCTGCAGACTGCCGCCGGAGGTTCTGGGCTGCAGACCGCCGCCGGAGGTTCTGGGCTGCAGACCGCCGCCGGAGACCCTGGGCTGCAGACCGCCGCCGGAGGTTCTGGGCTGCAGACCGCCGCCGGAGGTTCTGGGCTGCAGACCGCCGCCGGAGGTTCTGGGCTGCAGACCGCCGCCGGAGGTTCTGGGCTACAGACCGCCGCCGGAGACTCTGGGCTGCAGGCCGTCGCCGGAGACTCTGGGCTGCAGGCCGTCGCCGGAGACTCTGGGCTGCAGGCCGTCGCCGGAGACTCTGGGCTGCAGGCCATCGCCGAAGACTCCAGACTGGGGAACGTCGCTGGAGGGTCCAGACTGGGAACTGTCGCCAGAAGCTCTGGACTGGGAACTGTCGCCGGAAGCTCTGGACTGGAAACTGTCGCAGGAAGCTCTGGACTGGGAACTGTCGCCGGAAGCTCTGGACTGGGAACTGTCGCCGGAAGCTTTGGACTGGGAATGCGCACTGGAGGCCTGATGTGTGGGGCTGGCACAGGTGGCGCCAGACTAGTAACACGCACCTCAGGGCGAGTGCGGGGAGCAGGAACAGGACGCCCCGGACTGGGCAGGCGCACTGGAGGCCTGATGCGTGGGGCTGGCACAGATGGCACCAGACTGGTAACACGCTCCTTAGGGCAAGTGTGGGGAGCAGGAACAGGACACCCCGGACTGGGCAGGCACACTGGATGACTGATGCGTGGGGCTGGCACAGGTGGCGCCAGACTGGTAACACGCATCTCAGGACAAGTGCGGGGAGCAGGAACAGGACACCCCGGACTGGGCAGGCGCACTGGAGGCCTGATGCGTGGGGCTGGCACAGATGGCACCAGACTGGTAACACACTCCTCAGGGCAAGTGTGGGGAGCAGGACCAGGACACCCCGGACTGGGCAGGCACACTGGATGACTGATGCGTGGGGCTGGCACAGGTGGCGCCAGACTGGTAACACACACCTCAGGACAAGTGCGGGGAGCAGGAACAGGACACCCCGGACTGGGCAGGCGCACTGGAGGCCTGATGCGTGCGGCTGGCACAGATGGCACCAGACTGGTAACACACTCCTCAGGGCAAGTGTGGGGAGCAGGAACAGGACACCCCGGACTGGGCAGGCACACTGGATGACTGATGCGTGGGGCTGGTACAGGTGGCGCCAGACTGGTAACAGGCACCTCAGGGCAAGTGCGAGGAGCAGGCACAGGGCATACCAGGCTGAATAGACTCACTGGAGGCCGGGTACGTGGGCCAGGCACAGGATATTTTGGGCCGTGGAGGCATGCTGGAGATCTGGAGCATAGAGCTGGCACAACCCGTCCTGGCTGGATGCTCAACCTAGCTCAACAAATGCGGGGCGCGGGTACAGATCGCACCGGCCTGTGAATGCGCACTGGCGACACAGTGCGCATCACTGCATAACACGGTGCTTGCTTCGTCACTCGCTCCCCACGGTAAGCACGGGGAGTTGGCTCAGGTCTCCAACCTGACTCTGCCAATCTCCCCGTGTGCCCCCCCCCCCCCCAATTTATTTTGGGGCTGCCTCTCGCACTTGCCTCGTGGCTGGTATAGTACTTCGTAATATCGCCGCTCCGCTTTAGCTGCCTCAATTTCCTCTTTCGGACGGCGATACTCCCCAGCCTGACTCCAGGGTCCTTTCCTGTCCAGAATTTCCTCCCAAGTCCATTCCTGTTTCTCCTGGGCACGCTGCTTGGTCCTTTGGTGGTGGGAGATTCTGTGACAATCGTCAAAAGGAGTAGACCAAGGTGCAGTGTGGAAAGTGCTCATATTTATATTTATTGTAACTCAGAACACTCAAACAAAATAACAAACAAAGAAAAAACGAACGTCACGTTCTGCAGGCTTACTGAGCTGACAAAAACAACAAACCGTGATGCAGAGTAGAAACATACACTAACTCAGAAATACAATCTCCCAGAAACCCAGGTGGAAAAAAACCCTACTTAAGTATGATCTCCAATTAGAGACAACGAGGACCAGCTGCCTCTAACTGGAGATCATCCCAAACAAAACCCCAACATAGAAATACAAAACTAGACCCTGAAAACATAGAAATAGAAAAAATAGGAAAAAAACCCTGTCACGCCCTGACCTACTCTACCATAGAAAATAACATCTTTCTATTGTCAGGACGTGACACCTGCTATTAAAATAATGTACAGAGCATTCCGAAAGTATTCAAACCCCTTTTTTTTGTTACGTTACAGCCTTATTCTAAAATGGATGAAATAAAACAAAATCCTCAGCACTCTACACACAATACCCCATAATGATAAAGTGAAAACAGGTTTTTCGAATTTTTACAAATGTATTAAATAAAAAAACACAACTACCTTATTTACATAAGTATTCAGACCCTTTGCTATGAGACTCGAAATTGAGCTCAGGTGCATCCTGTTTCCATTGATCATCCTTGAGATGTTTCTACAACTTTAGTGGAGTTCACCTGTGGTAATTTCAATTGATTGGACATGGTTGGAAAGGCACACACCTGTCTATATAAGGTCTCACAGTTGACAGTGCATGTCAGAGCAAAAACCAAGCCATGAGGTTGAAGGAAATGTTCGTAGAGCGCCGAGACAGGATTGTGTCGAGGCATAGATCTAGGGAAGGGTACCAAAACATTTTTGAAGCATTGAAGGTCCCCAAGAACACAATGTCCTCCATCATTCTTAAATGGAAGAAGTTTGGAACCACCAAGACTCTTCCAAGAACTGTCCACCTGGCCAAACTGAGCAATCAGGGGAGAAGGGCCTTGGTCAGGGAGGTGACCAAGAACCCGATGGTCACTCTGACAGAGTTCCAGAGCTCCTATGTGGAAATGGGAGAACCTTCCAGAAGGATTACCATCTCTGCAACACTCCACCAATCAGGCCTTTATGGTAGAGTGGCCAGAAGGAAGCCACTCTTCAGTAAAAGGCACATGACAGCCCGCTTGGAGTTTGCCAAAAGACACCTAAAGACTCTCAGACCATGAGAAACAAGATTATCTGGTCTGATGAAACAAGATTGAACTCTTTGGCCTTAATGCCAAGCGTCACGTCTGGAGGAAACCAGGCACCATCCCTTCAGTGAAACATGGAGGGGCAGCATCATGCTGAATGGAGCAAAGTACAGAGAGATCCTTGATGAAAACCTGCTCCAGAGCGCTCAGGACCTCAGACTGGGGCGAAGGTTCACCTTCCAACAGGACAACTACCCTAAGCACACAGACAAGACAATGCAGGAGTGGCTTCGGGACAAGTCTCTGAATGTCCTTGAGTTGCCCAGCCAGAGCCCGGACTTGAACCCGAACATCTCTGGAGAGACCTGAAAATAGTTGCGCCGCAACGCTCCCCATCCAACCTGACAGAGCTTGACAGGATCTGCAGAGAATAATGGGAGAAGCTCCCCAAATGCAGGTGTGCCAAGATTGTAGCGTCATACCCAAGAAGACTCGAGGCTGTAATCGGTGCCAAATGTGCTTCAACAAAGTACTGGGTCTGAATACTTATGTAAATGTGATATTTCAGTTTTTTATTTGTAGTACATTTGAAAAAATCTAAAAAACTGTTTTTGCTTTGTCATTATGGGGTGTTGTGTGTAGTTTGATGAGGGACAAAAATTATTTAATACATTCTAGAGTAAGGATGTAACGTAACAAAATGTGAAAAAGTCAAGGGGTTTAAATACTTTCCGAATGCACTGCGTATCCATCATTATGCTGTATGTATTTTTAGATCACAGGAGGCTACTGAGGGGAGAGCGTCACATAATAATGGCCGGAACACCCCCCCTTAAAAGATTTAGATGCACTATTGTAAAGTGGTTGTTCCACTGGATATCATAAGGTGGATGCATCAATTTGTAAGTCGCTATGGATAAGAGCGTCTGCTAAATGACTTAAATGTAAATGTAAATGCATTAAACACCTGGAAACCATGTGTTTGATGTATTTGATACCATTCCACTTACTCCGCTCCAGTCATTACCAAGAGCCCGTTCTCCCCAATTAAGTTGCCACCAATCTCCTGTATTATAGATATAGGCCTAAATGTGTCTCACCATCTTTACTGCAAAAATAAATACAAATAGAAACATAACTTTCAGCTACATATTCATTTGACAAAGGTAATGAACAAGAATTGGTCAGCACAGCAATTGATAAAACAGGACCATGTTTGCAAATCAAGTGGTTTTGACATTATGTCAATATTACACAGTTGATCTAATCGTTACAGAAATCAGGAATGCAGACAGATTCTTTAGACCTCTCTATCTCTATGAGTGACTGTGTCCAACACACCATCACCTGTTGGTATGTTGCCCACCTACTGATCAAAAAAGGATGCGATTATGAAATATATATTTTTCTCAGTAACATATATTGTTAAAATAAAGGTTTAAATAAATTTGAATTTAAATGGCAAAGAACAACCGGCAGGTACCACATAAATTACTACACGGCAAAACAGATCACTCAATCTAGCCTGATTGTCTTATAAGTATAAAAGCAAAGATGCCTTTCATAAAATAAAAAAAGCATGAAAAAGTAGTGGAATGGGATAATGGCTTAGTGTGGTGTGTGAATAATCCAATACTTTACCTTGTATGCAGTACAATCATATTATACCTCCTCTAAGACTATGAATTGGGCTGTTTGAGAAGGTTTGAATCCTAAGCAACCAGCCTACACATTGTTTGAAGTACAATAGACCAACATAGCTACTGTAGTAGGTCAAAGCTGTGTGCCGGAAAACCATGGTAGAGCATGAGGGAAGTAGGCATTGTAGTGATCATGTGAATTTTGGCTTTAGATCAATGCTTACTTCTCACTTAAAACATTGTTTTTTGTTTCTAATAGTGTAAAACAGGGTACTGGTGCACTGGAGAATGTCTACCTTCTTGCCTGGATGGTTGCTTGTGTGTGTGTGTGTGTGGTGTGTGGGTGTGTGTGTGTGTGTGTGTGTGTGTGTGTGTGTGTGTGTGTGTGTGTGTGTGTGTGTGTGTGTGTGTGTGTGTGTGTGTGTGTGTGTGTGTGTGTGTGTGTGTGAGAGAGAGCGCTGTAGCCTTGTACTTTTGTTAGACATATATTACAAGAGTTGGCCTTGGCTTGGCTGATGAAATGCACAGAGACGAGACATCATAGGAGAATACTTGAAAAGGAGGATTCTTGATGAATACTAATTGATCAGTACCTAACGATGTTGCCAGAGTCCACCTCGATAATCCAGGTGCAACGGAGGTTGTTGTCGTAGGGGAATGGGTATCCAGGGGACAAGATGCGTCCAGACGACTCGCCTGTGAACTTTCCTCCACATTCAGCTGTAAGGAGAAACAATAGAAATATAATGAAAACCGGATATACATTTATCTGTTGCTATGGAGATACATTGAAGGAGATACTGTGAAAGGGCATCACAGCTGAGTTTTGCAGTGACACATTCAAAACGCAAAAGATGCATGCAGGGACAGGGACACAGGCTCATGCATGTATGCACACTTGCTCACACACAAGAACATGCCCACACACGTACACAAACACACATGTACACACACGTATACACAGCTAAGGGGAAATAATTAGTGGGTGGCTGGCAAAGAAATGTAACAAGTCAAGTCTCTTGAAAATGTGAAGCCGAGCCATGTGAATCATCTCAATGAATCAATAACCAATGGTGTAAAGTACTTAAGCAAAAACACTTTAAAGTACTACATAAGTCGTTTTTTGGGGTATCTGTACTTCAACTTTATTATTTATATTTTTGACAACTTTTACTTCACTACATTCCTATAGAAAATAATCTACTTTTTACTCTATACATTTTCTCTGACACCCAAAAGTGTAATTCACACACTTATCAAGAGAACATCCCTGGTCACTTACTGCTTGTGATCTGGCAGACTTACTAAACACACATGCTTCGCTTATAAATTATGTATGCGTGTTAGAGTGTGCACCTGGCTACCCATAACTTAAAAACAAGAAAATGGTGGCGTCTGGTTTGCTTAATCTAAGGAATTTGAAATGATTTACACTTTTACTTTTTAGACTTAAGTATATTTAAAACCAAATACTTTCAGACTTTTACTGAAGTAGTATTTTACTGAGTGACTTTCACTTTTACTTGAGTAATTTTCTATTAAGGTATCTTTACTTTTACTCAGGTATGACAATAGGGTACTTTTCCACCACTGTCAATAACGCCCGAGAGTGTTTGCAGATTCTTGGTGTGCATCCCGAATGGCACCCTATTCCCTATATAGTACACTACTTTTGACAAGGGCCTATAGTGCACACCCATGCACACACACTTACTCCCACACACACGTACACAACACAAATGTACACACACACACATACACAGCTGAGAGGAAATGATTAGTGGGTGGCTGCAAACAAATGTAGCACGTCTACTGCTCCTCTTGAGAATGTGAAGCCAAGCCATGAGAATCATCTCAATAAAACAATAACGCGCCCGAGAGTGTTTGCAGATTCCTGGGCTACGTCCCAAATGGCACCATATAGTGCACTACATAGGAAATAGGGTGTCATCTGGGATACAACACTGTCAGAGCAATAAGCAGCCAGCCCAAAACCTTCCCTGACAGGATGGTTGTGTGGCAGTGTCAGTCTCGGTGCCACCAAAACCCGGAGTGCTGCAGTGCACCTGCCGCCTGGCATGTTTTGTTCTGCTCCGGGACATCAATCACACGGGAAACGAGCCCAACGCTGAACATGAGGCCTGCTAACTGCTTCTCTTGCTGATGCTTTTCTTGCTGAATGCTTCCTGCTGAGTGCTTCCAGGGCCGCTGAGGCTTACATAACCTGCCCATTATCAGTCTACATCCACTATCACTTGATTAACCAACTTGAAATGCCCATCTCTCTCTGTCTCTCTCAATCTCTCACCCTTAGTCCTCTCTCTCTCAATCACTTTTTCTCTCTCTCGCTCTCTCTCTCTCTTTCCCTCTCAATCTCTCACCCTTAGTCATCTCTCTCTCAATCACTTTTTCTCTCTCTCGCTCTCTCTCTCTCTTTCCCTCTCAATCTCTCACCCTTAGTCATCTCTCTCTCAGTCGCTCTTTCTCTCTCTCTTTCCCTCTCTCTCTCAATCTCTCTTTCCCTCTCAATCTCTCATCCTTAGTCCTCTCTCTCTCAATCTCTCTTTCCCTCTCAATTTCTCACCCTTAGTCCTCTCTCAATCTCTCACCCTTAGTCCTCTCTCTCTCAATCTCTCTTTCCCTCTCAATCTCTCACCCTTAGTCCTCTCTCTCTCAATCTTTCTTTCCCTCTCAATTTCTCACCCTTAGTCCTCTCTCTCAATATCTCACTCTTAGTCCTCTCTCTCTCTCTCTCTCTCTCTCTCTCTCTCTCTCTCTCTCTCTCTCTCTCTCTCTCTCTCTCTTTCCCTCTCAATCTCTCACCCTTAGTTCAATGAAGCCTAAATCACAAAATGCAGATTGCTGGTTGATTAATTACTAAAAATGTTTAGATAAGGGGAGGGAGGGAGGGAGGGAGGGAGGGAGGGAGGGGAGGGGGAGGGAGGGAGGGAGGGAGGGAGGGAGGGAGGGAGGGAGGGAGGGAGGGAGGGGAGGGAGGGAGGGAGGAAAAAGCCTATTCCCTCTAAATCAAATAACATTTTATTGGTCGCATTCACATGTTTAGCAGATATTATTGCAGGTGTAGTGAAATGCTTGTATGCTCTAAACCAATGCTCTAAACCAACATCCTGTGGAGCTCATTCCTCACAAGGCAAACATTCAATCAAATTAAATGTTATTCGTCACATGATTCGTAAACAACAGGTGTAGACTAACAGTGAAAGGCTCGCGTTTCCAACAATGCAGAAAGAAAAGGGTACTAGTACCGAGTTGATGTGCAGGGTTACAAGGTAATTGAGGTAGATATGTACATATAACCAGGAATAAAGTGACAGATAATAAACAGTAGCAGCAGTGTATGTGATGAGACAAAGGAGTTAGAGCAAAAAGGGTCAATGCAGATAGTCTGGGTAGCTATTTGGTGAACTATTTAACTAACTATTTATCACTCTTATGGCTTGGTGTAGAAGCTGTTCAGGTCCTGAGGGTTCCAGACTTGGCGAGATGTTTTGTTGATGCTTTGTGGACATGGGCCCAGGACTTCTGATCAAATAGAACCCTTGCCTCTTGTTTGCTTTTACTTCTTTAATTGAACTGTATTGTATTACTGTAATGTGTGCTGCAATTGTAAATGCACTTTAAATAAAGTTTGATAGAACCCTACAGTTTTCTGAGTTTGATCTCTCGCTATATAAAAAACACTTCACTATCACTTAGACTTGAGGAAGTGCAGAGAAAAGTGCTGATTTGGCATTTGTTCTCAAAAGCATTACGTTCCCTCTCAGAGGATATTACTTATCTTGGCTGAGAAACCACATGCTCTACTCTGTCTGCCAAAGTTGCATCCCAAATGGCACCCTATCCCGATATCGTGCACTGCTTTTGACAAGAGCCCCATGGGCCCTGGTCAAAAGTAGTGCACTACATAGGGAGTTGGGTGCCATTGGGATGCATCCTCTCTCTTCACACCTCCTCCTACACCTGCGGACCAGAATCAAACATAGCTAAATATTTCATCTGTTATAAGAAAAGATGGAAAAAAGAAAGGTGAGGTAGCTTCAAGGTAGGTAATGCAATTTCTAAAGCACACTTCCTGCAAAGGTCATTCAAAAGGACTGACTCCACTTTTTAAATATAAGGAGATAAGGAGATATGAAGATCTGAAGATAAGAGTATTTTCAAATCTGCAGTAGTGGAAAAGGTACTCAATTGTCATACTTGAGTAAAGTAAAGATACCTTAATAGAAATGATCTCAAGTTAAAGTGAAAGTCACATACTACTTGAGTAAACGCCTTAAAGTATCTGATTTTAAATGCAATTAAATACAGTGGTGGGAAAAGTACTCAATTGTCATACATAATTAAAAGTAAAAAGTAAAAGTAAATGCTCAAACTTTTATTTACAAGCAGCCAGGGGCTCACTCCAACACTGAGACATAATTTACAAACGCAGTATTTGTGTTTGGTAAGTCCGCCATATCAGAGTCAGTAGGTGTGATTATGCATTGATATTGATAGGTACGTGAATTGGACCATATTGCTGTCCTACCTGAGCATTCAAAATGTAACGAGTACTTTTGGATGTCAGGGAAAATGTATGGGAGTAAAAAGTACCGATTTTCTTTCGGAATGTAGTGGAGTAAAAGTAAAAGTGGTCAAAAATATAAATAGTTAAGTACAGACACCCCAAAAAAGTATTTTACACCACTGTATATCTGTCAGATGATTATGTATTTATTATTGATGTTGGCTGGAATAATCCGCAAAATATTGAACTACTTACAGTCTTTATATTACATCCAGGAAGCTATATACTGTATATAAAACTACTATGTGCTCATATGCTTGCCTATAATATGTATCCATATGGGAAGTTCTTTGGGAGGGCTAGTATTGTGTTTAAAAAATGTGATTGCTATGGTCATATGTGCTATAAAGCATCATTAGTATTTAAATCCAGAGACTAAGTCTAACTTTCACGTGGAGATTTCTTACATGTGAAACTGCAAATTAGTTTTTCACATATGATTGTTTTTCACTTGGGAACTTGCAATTCCACATATGAAAGTTACATTTTTCTCCCCCCTTTTTCACCCCAATTTCGTGATATCCAATTGGTAGTTACAGTCTTGTCCCATCACTGCAACTCCCGTACGGACTCGGGGGAGGCGAAGGTTGAGAGCCATGCGTCCCCCGAAACACGACCCTGCCAAGCTTCTTGACACACAGCTTCTTGACACACTGCTCGCTTAACCCGGAAGCCAGCCGCACCAATGACTGCTCGCTTAACCCGGAAGCCAGCCGCACCAATGACTGCTCGCTTAACCCGGAAGCCAGCCGCACCAATGTGTCAGAGGAAACACTGTACAACTGGTCTCTTCACAGTCCCCATGTCCAGAACAGACTATGGGAGGCGCACAGTACTACATAGAGCCATGACTACATGGAACTCTATTCCACATCAGGTAACTGATGCAAGCAGTAGATGATAAAAAACAGCGGGGACTGTGAAGCAACACAAACATAGGCACAGACACATGCATACACACACATAATAACATACACACTATACACACATGTACACATGGATTTTGTGTTGTAGATATGTGGTAATGGAGTATAGGCCTGAGGGCAAATACCTAGTGTGTTGTGAATTCTGTAATAAATGTATTGTAATGTTTTTAAAATTGTATAACTGCCTTAATTTTCCCGTACCCCAGGAAGAGTAATGGGGATCCATAATAAATACAAATACAAATACAAACTGGCGACCTAAGTCAGTGTGCATGCGACTGGCCTGCCACTAGGAGTCGCTGGATTGCGATGAGACAAGGACATCCTGGCCGCCAAAACCGTTTCCTAACCCGGACGATGCTGTGCCAATTGTGCGCCGCCATATGGGTCTCCCTGCGACACAGCCTGGGATCGAACCCGGGTCTGTAGTGACACCTCTAGCACTGCGATGCAGTGCCTTAGACCGCTGTGCCACTTGGGAGGCCAAAAGTGAAATTTTCACATGTGGAGTTTTCTTACAAATTAGTTTTTCACATGTGTTTGATTTTCACATGTACATGTTCTATTAAAAATGTGAATTTCACATTAAAAAGTTTTTCACATGTGAAACTGCATATCCGATATTCTGCAAATTTCACATGTGCAACTGCAATTCACAACTGCAAAAAACATGTTTTTCTCCTCACATGTGAAAAGGTGGTGTTAACATGTGAACTATAAATGTAATACAAGTGAAAATATATATGGTTTTACATGTGAAAACAGCTATTTCATGTGGGGCCATTCATGTTTTCACATGTGAAACTCCAAATTGTGCATTTTGTTGTTGTTGTAAAGGCTGGCCCTAGTGTACATTGTATCTCTTCCTCATAAAAGAGACTGACAGGATGGGGTTAATCAGATCTAGTTCAAACTGAATCATAGTGAGATCTAATCTGATTTGAAGTCACTGAGGGCACCCTTCTTTTAATCTAATTAGGATCAATCAGTATAATCAAGGAACTAACGATAGCTATCACAATACCCATCATGTGCCTTCTCAAATGAGGACAAATTCCCACTTTCAACCAAGAACTTCAAAATCATCTGTACAATCTACCTCGGAGATTGAAGATATCTCCAATCTGTATTGGCTAGTTTAATCCAACTCTCACATAGACCAATCTCTCCAAGACATTACTCATTCAAAAGAAAAGGAAAAAACAAATACTTTTGTATTCACTTTAAGAAATGCAAAGCACTGCACATTTTTAGACAAAGTTCAATTAAGAGGACATATTGCAACATAAGGCTGAATTAAACCCTCTTGATTAATGGATATTACATAGCTGCAGCCTGCAGTGCAGGTTGTTCTCCTGCAGCATATCAATGACCTGCAGGAGCTCTGCCTGGTCTGCACTCCCCTAGCCTGGTTAATACATTATGCAGCTGGCGAGGCACATTGGCTGCAGCTTAGATCATTATGACAAATGGGAGGGACCTTGTGGTTACTTTTTCTTCTGTGGTTAACTTGACATAAAGAGAGAAGAGGAAGGGCTTGGGTTGTGCTAGAGTACTGTTCTGCTGCTAGGTTAACTGGGAGAAGCACTGTGGGCTAATATTAGTTGAAAATAGATGAAGGGAGCCGTCTACCAATCCGCTATGCTAAGAGATGTCAGTTGTTCCTGACCATAGGAGTTGACCAGTGTGGGTTGTGTGTGTGTGCATGTGTGCATACAGTATGTCTGTGTGTGCTTGTATATGTACACGTGCACAGTCCTTTTTACTTAGTTCCCTTACCGATGCAAGAGGGCAGGACGTTGTCCCAGGCACGTCTCTCTCCGGTCATACACTTGAGAATTCCGCTGCCGTGCAGGGTGTAGCCAGGGTTGCACCTATAGGTGATGGTGCTTCCAGAGAAGTGTCCCTGGTCGTTGACCTTGAAGCCAAACTGGGGCACCCCAGGGTCCTCGCAGTGGGAAAGCTCAAAGCCTGGAAGAAAGGGGGGGCAATCAATCAAATGTATTTATAAAGCCCCTTTCTCTTGGGCAGTTGTCAAAAAGGTCTCTATAGTAACCTGACTTACACTCAGAAAAAAAGGTTATAAAATAGGTTATAAATATGGTTTGTCCCCCCAAACATTATACCTGTTTGGGCTTCTTGCGGTCAATGTGCAGTCTACAAATTATTTGTAATTAAAATGGTTCTTTGTAGAATCCTATCCCTCCACAAAGAACCCTTTTCAAACCCTTTTTTCCAAGAGTGTAGACTCCAACGAACAAGCAGAAGCACAGTGGCCAGAAAAGACTCCCTAGAAAGAAGACACATGAAGAGGAAACAGGCTCAGAGGCTCATCTTCCTTTTGGCAGTGTAGGACAAGGTCCCAATGTCACACACCTGGGTTCAAATAGGATTGGAGCATTCGGTTCAGCCTGCATAAAGTTCCATATGGTCGGGGCTTACACTTTTTGGGTCTACTCAATTGGTTCCATCCATTACCTCTGGCGAGGTCAATCAAGCTCAGCTTTGAAACACTTTTTGATACCAGGTCTGTGATGTTAACACAAACGTTACCTTCGCTAGCGTGAACACAAGCACGCAGGCATGGAGGCATATGATTTGACCACACACATGTTTTTGGCATTCTTTCTTCTTTTTTGGGTCATTAGTGCAATGACCATCCCGATCTGCCGTTTCCTGTTATTTCTGTGCTGCTTGCGTTGCATGTATGACATTAGAGGCTCAGAGACAAAGTTAAGGCGGTCGTTATAATCAGTCAATACGGCTGAAAATTTGACTGGAGGATCCCACTGGGCCCGCAGGCAGGGATGGGGCCTGTACTAAGCAGGCAGAACAATTAGGATTAAGCACTTGGTTAATTTGGAGATGTGTCTGGAACTTTTGGTCGGTACATGAGGCGCGTGGGCCGGCTCTCTGTGAGAGACACTTCCTGTTATTATCTTCTCATAATTGTTTTCCTTCGCACTCATCATCACACAGCATCATAATTACACAGCGAACTGAGAGGAATAGGAAATAAATATTGATATTACCCTTTCTTCTTGTCTTTCAAAACGCCACCACACATCTTAGCGTAGCTGACAATTTCATATTTACAGGTTTGAACTCTGCTCTCTCATAGGAGAATGCAACCAAGCTAAAATGAGACGTATACCTCAGTCCTCTCCTCAGAACAATGACAGCTACCTTTCAAAATACAAAACCCTGTTCCATTTGCTCCACCCGCCCCTCCTCCAATTAACTGTACACCCTGAACTTGGGAATAAACGTTAATGTCTAGCACAGCACTCATAGACTACTTAGTAGTTACCATGACAGCAATGTACTGTACTATACTGAGAGAAAAACAAGGTTGACTGAACTTAACATAGTGTGTGGTGGAGACAGGATGATACTGGGACTGACTAACGGTGGCAATTTTCACCTAGCACACTGATTACACGTTAATTACAGGTCATTGTCTCATAGGATTCAACCGGAAACAAAAGTCTGGGTCCGGAAAATACTTCGACTGAGTTCTTTTTATTTTTTAATCACACTCCAACCATTGTGGTGGCTGAACTGTGGTGGCCTCGCCGCTTGCTACTTGACTGTCCCAAATTACAACCTATTCCCTATAGTGCACTACTATTGGATAACCAATAGGGCTCAGGTCAAAAGTAGTGCACTATACAGGAAATAGGGTGTCATTTGGGATTTAGCCCTGGGCTTCCACTGACCTTTATTATGCAATCAAACAGCTAATCTTGCAGGTGGAATGAAATCTCCCACTAGACACGGATTTAGTAGATTGCCCACCAGTGGGTTAATAGTTTTTTCTCTCTCAGAACTAACACCCTGTCCAATGTTACACAGGCTAGCTACCAGCTAGCGCAACAAATGGTATTAAAGATGAATGCGTGTGGTTTTTATGTGTCTGCGGTGGTACATAGTCTGGTTTTGTGTGAGGGGCAAGGACAAGGTCAACAAAGACAAGTGTAGAAGTTATTTTTCAGGGAACTGATAATACCATGGACCAAGCTGTGGAATATTCCCTTGAAATCCACTCCTGGCTGTCAACAAAATTCTAATGCCCTTTAAAGGGGCAATCTGCTGTAAAAAAAAATTCAAAAAGTTATGAAGCAATCACCCCTTTAAGTCGTACTTGTTGTACAGTGCAGATGGAAAGACTGACTGTAGTGGGAAAATAACTGGTGTGTGATTATATATCTAGAGTGAACACCTGACACTCTATTTCTCATAAATATCAATATGATTGGGAATCCTGACAAAGATGACGTAACACATCACATGACCAGCTACTTTCACATACAGCCCATGTCCCACTCCCACAGGAAGACTTATATTAGGGTCCTAGCTAAATCGTCAATCATAGGATGACCCCATCCCCCGCTGAATCCATAGGAACCAAGGAAACATTTTAGAATAAGCCAATAATAGATCCAGTAAAACGCATTGACTAACAATTTGTAAACAATTGTTCAGCAAATCCTTAACACATGCCTAATAACCACCTGTTAATGAAAGTTATTAGAGTTAATGCAGTAAAAAGACATTGAGCTGATGCATACCCCAAAATGTTTGTAGAGGTGCTGAGTAACGCAGGGTAAACTGTATAGAAATTAGAGGTCGACCGATTTTAAGTTTTCATAACAATCGGTAATCGGCATTTTTGGACGCCGATTATGGCCGATTACATTGCAATCCACGTGGAGACTGCGTGGCAGGCTGACCACCTGTTACGCGAGTGCAGCAAAGAGCCAAGGTAAGTTGCTAGCTAGCATTAAACTTATCTTATAAAAATCAATCAATCTTAACATAACCACTTTTTATTATACCTTTATTTAACTAGGCAAGTCAGTTAAGAACAAATTCTTATTTTCAATGACAGCCTAGGAACAGTGGGTTAACTGCCTTGTTCAGGGGCAGAACAACAGATTTGTACCTTGTCAGCTCGGGTATTCGATCTTGCAACGTTTCGGTTATTTTCTTAAAATCAATACACAAGTATATTTTTTTAATCCTGCATATTTAGTTAAAAGAAATTCATGCTAGCAGGCAATATTAACTAGGGAAATTGTGTCACTTCTCTTGCTTTCAGTGCAAGCAGAGTCAGGGGACATGCAGCAGTTTGGGCTGCCTGGCTCATTGCGAACTGTGTGAAGACCATTTCTTGCTAACAAAGACTGTAATTAATTTGCCAGAATTGTACGTAATTATGACATAACATTGAAGGTTGTGCAATGTAACAGCAATATTTAGACTTAGGGATGCCACCCGCTAGATAAAATACGTAATGGTTCCGTATTTCACTGAAAGAATAAACGTTTTGACCATGTTAATGACCTAAGGCTCGTATTTCTGTGTGTTTATTATATTATAATTAAATCTATGATTTTATATTTGATAGAGCAGTCTGACTGAGCGGTGGTAGGCAGCAGCAGGCTTGTAAGCATTCATAAACAGAACTTTCCTGCATTTGCCAGCAGCTCTTCGCAATGCATGAAGCACAGCTCTGTTTATGACTTCAAGCCTATCAACTCCCGAGATTAGGCTGGCAATACTATAGTGCCTATAAGAACATCCAGTAGTCCAAGGTATATGAAATACAAATGGTATAGAGAGAAATAGTCCTATAATTCCTAGAATAACTACAACCTAAAACTTCTTAACTGGGAATATTGAAGACTCATGTTAAAAGAAACCTCCAGCTTTCATATGTTCTCATGTTCTGAGCAAGGAATTTAAACGTTAGCTTTTTTACATGGCACATATTGCACTTTACTTTCTTCTCCAACACTGTGTTTTTGCATTATTTAAACCAAATTGAACATGTTTCATTATTTAGTTGAGACTAAATAGATTTTATTTATGTATTATATTAAGTTAAATTAAAAGTGTTAATTCAGTATTGTTGTAATTGTCATTATTACAAATATATAGATATAAAAATCGTCCGATTAATCGGTACCGGCTTTTTTTGGTCCTCCAATAATGGGTATTAGTATCGGCGTTGAAAAATCATAATCGGTCGACCTCTAATAGAAATAGGGAAAAAAAGTCACACTTAATATTATGTTCCAAACAATTTAATGGGTAAAACTAACCAATGTTTAGGCAACGCAGTGCCTTCTTCAGGGTAGAAACGTTGGTTAGTTTTACCCATTAAAGTGTGTGACTTTCTTTCCTTATTTTTATACATTATAACACATGTTATCAGAACCACTGCACACTGACTGGTTGGTAACTTACTAGAGTAAACCAGCTTGAAGCCCTCTCCGGTGGACTCCGGGTCAGAGTAGAACTCCAGCCACAGGTGGTTTGAGGTACTAATGAGAGTTAGACCCAGCATGGATGAGCCTGTGAATGCCCCTAGGACATGGGCCATGCTGTCTTTACCATCATAGATCTGCAGAGAGAAGAGTTCCCTTTAGTTCAGTTCTGTTCATTGCAAAGTATGACTTTGTTTTCATGAACTTCTATCTCAAGGCCATCAGACTGTTAAACAGCCATCACTAACATTGAGTGGCTGCTGCCAACATACTGACTCAACTCCACCCACTTTAATAATGGGACAATTGATGTAATCAATTTATCACTAGCCACTTTATATTATATAATGTTTACTTACCCTACATTACTCATCTCTTATGTATATACTGTACGCTATACCATCTACTGCATCTTGCCATCTGATGTAATTAAATCTATCATTAGCCACTTTAAACAATGCCACTTTATATAATGTTCTCATACCCTTCATTGCTCATCTCATATGTATATACTGTACTCTATACCATCTACTGCATCTTGATGTAATGTATCACTAGCCACTTTAAACAATGTCACTTCATATAATGTTTTCATACCCTGCATTGCTCATCTCATATGTATATACTGTACTCTATACCATCTACTGCATCTTGCCTATGCCGTTCGGCCATCACTCATTTATATATTCTTATGTACATATTCGTATTCATTTGTTTACACTTGTGTGTATAAGGTAGTTGTTGTGAAATTGTTAGGTTATATTACTTGTTAGATATTACTGCATGGTCGGAACTAGAAGCACAAGCATTTCGCTACACTTGTATTAACACCTGCTAACCATGTGTATGTGACAAATACATTTGATTTGATTTGATATGTCATTGTAATGTCAAGTGTGTAAAGTATTGCCTTTTTAGTCTGATTATTAGCACTGTCTAAGTACCGGATTACATTTTCTAATGGTTTATGACAGGAGAGGGTAGGTCCTTGTTAAAGATGCCCATTCTTAACTCAATGAGAGCTGCTCTTGAGGCAACATGTTGTTAAAATTCAGTTGGATTCCAGGCTACTGTAGCCAGCATAAGGCCATTGATGAGATTAAGAATCCATGCAACTATTTATCTGGCGCAGACAAGGCTTATTACCATGGACAGAATCCACATGCTTAAGTGTCATTGACCATCACAGGAGTACTATACACTCCAGCAGACAGAGAGAGAGAGAGAGGAGGAGAGAGAGAGAGAGAGAGAGAGAGAGAGAGAGAGAGAGAGAGAGAGAGAGAGAGAGAGAGAGAGAGAGAGAGAGAGAGAGAGAGAGGAGAGAGAGAGAGAGAGGAGAGAGAGAGAGAGAGAGACACCAGTACCTTGAGAATGTCCCCCTGTGCCAGATGGAAGGTCCTGGCAGAGATGTTGATTCCCTTCCCAGCCTGCACCTGGATGCTGTAGATGCACTCATGGTTGTTCTCGTAGTTCATTGGGTAGTTTGGCGACAACATAATCCCCTCATTGTTTACGACAGATGAGCCGCACTCGGCTACAGGATGTAGAGAGTGTAAAAATGGAGGACAGAAGTAGAGAGAACAAAACAACACCATCGGAAAGTGCATGTGACAACAACGGTCTATCGTCAGGGTAATAAAAATGTCAAACTTTTTCTTTGTACATGACATTTTACATACACATCATTTTCAGTTCATATATAACAGCACGTTTGATCACATGTATTTACATACAGTACTAGTTCACCACTATGGACATATCCTGGATGTAAATCACATGAAACATGAATCGTCGCTTTCTTGTTCTGATTCCTGCCTCGCATTTTGTGCCTGGATACCATAGATGTAAACCATCTAGAGGGCTCAGAAGCAAATCTGGAATTGGAACTGACAGAATAGACTTCCTGGGTTATTATTATTATTCATGTTGCTGCTCAGAGCTCAACTACAAGGCCTGGGATCGGGGCTCTGGACCCTGACACTGAACAATAACCATCAAATTCAGAGTTAATGGAACAAAACCCCGTAAAAGCAGATGTATTGCTACCCATCATGCATTTTGCAGAGGGGGAGCTTTGGCGGGTGGTGCATAAAGCAGCCGCGACAGCAGCTAGGGTGATTTATTTAATGCCCCATGCGCCGTTTCACTCACCGCCACTAGATGTTATGACGATATTACTAGTATCATATTTTGAATAAATCACAACAGTTATCGCATCCATTAAAATAATTACCTTTACACTCTATCTCTCTCTCCATATCTCCAAAAAACCCATGTTAGGAACAATGTGAATTTTTGTGTTCGAGACAAGAGCTCCCTCCCCTTAAATTACCCTTCTTCATCACTGTTACCTCACTGTGTGTGTGTGTGTGTGTGTGTGTGTGTGTGTGTGTGTGTGTGGTGGGGGGCACATCAGGGGAGAGAAAAAAACTTTTTTGAGTAAGGAGCTTTTGACCCCCCGAGGTTCAACTTCAGTCCAAATCTCCCAGTGTAAATTAAATACATCACATTAAAACTGACTGACTGCTGTTAAGAGCAGGACCATGGCACAACTTTGAGTGTGTCCTAAAAGTACGAGTCACACACATTGTTGGCAGTGAACCCCAGACACTCAAGACTCAGGAAGTGCCTTGTTATATTGTCAGAGCTGCACATCTACAGTCTCAGCCAGGGGAAGGATGCTGCTCAGACGGCACTGAGGAGGGAGCAGCATTTTGCATGGGACTCTGACTCTCCCTGCTCTTGGTGTCTGAAGTCATTTCCGTCTGCTGCCGACAGTCTCCACTCCCCTGAGCCAGGTCCCTGGTTGGGTCTGATCCACGCGGTGTGATACAGTGTGATAGACAACTTGAAGACAGCCCTCTTTTTTTAACAGCCCTGTGCCGTGAGGCTGAGGACTCAGAGACAGGGGAGGCAGGAGGAAGAGGACGAGAAGAGGAAGACGGCCAGGGGTTAGATTATCTTTAAATCCCATCCTTGCATTATTGCTCAGACAAAAGAGGGGTCAGGGACGAGGTGGCTTTAAGAAGCAGGGATCATGAGTAGGAGGGGTGCTGGGTTAGGGTTATAGCATGTTTGTGTGTGTGTTGGCATACGCTTGTGAGTGCGTGTGTGTATCTGTGTGTGTAGTGTTATGCGAGAGCTGCAAAGCCCCCATTGCTATTAGAGGAGTCTACGAAGGGTGGTAGTTAGATTGGGAGAAATCAGTGCATCAGAGAAGAAGGAGCAGCTTTGATCAAGGCCCCCCAAGAAGAGTAGCAGCAGCTTTGGCAGCGGCTAATGGGGATCCATAATAAATACAAATACAGCCAGCCAGGTAACATTATACTGTAGGTTTTAATCAGCCCCCCACACAGCCAGCCAGGTAACATTATACTGTAGGTTTTAATCAGGCCCCCCCAGCCAACCAGGTAACATTATACTGTAGGTTTTAATCAGGGCCCCACAGCCAGCCAGGTAACATTATACTGTAGGTTTTAATCAGGCCCCCACAGCCAACCAGGTAACATTATACTGTAGGTTTTAATCAGGGCCCCACAGCCAGCCAGGTAACATTATACTGTAGGTTTTAATCAGGCCCCCCCAGCCAACCAGGTAACATTATACTGTAGGTTTTAATCAGGGCCCCACAGCCAGCCAGGTAACATTATACTGTAGGTTTTAATCAGGGCCCCACAGCCAGCCAGGTAACATTATACTGTAGGTTTTAATCAGGGCCCCACAGCCAGCCAGGTAACATTATACTGTAGGTTTTAATCAGGGCCCCACAGCCAGCCAGGTAACATTATACTGTAGGTTTTAATCAGGGCCCCACAGCCAGCCAGGTAACATTATACTGTAGGTTTTAATCAGGGCCCCACAGCCAACCAGGTAACATTATACTGTAGGTTTTAATCAATTTCTTATTGTTGTTGCATTGTCGAGAAGTAAGCATTTAATTTGACGGTGTATACCATGTGTTTCCCGTACATACGACTAATACAACTTGAAAAGCTAGGAGGGAATGATGTGTGTTTAGTTATTAACAGCCATCATTACTATAAATCAAATCAAATTAATTTTATTGGTCACATACACATGGTTAGCAGATGTTAATGCGATTGTAGCGAAATGCTTGTGCTTCTAGTTCCGACCTTGCAGTAATATCTAACAAGTAATCTAACAATGTCACAACAACTACCTTATACACACAAGTGTAAAGGACAGAATAAGAATATGTACATATAAATATATGGATGAGCGAGGGCCGAACGGCATAGGCAAGATGCAGTAGATGGTATAGAGTACAGTATATACATATGAGATGAGTAATGTAGGGTATGTAAACACTATATAAAGTGGCATTGTTTAAAGTGACTAGTGATACATTTATTACATCCAATTTTTTATTGTTAAAGTGGCTTGAGATTTGAGTCAGTATGTTGGCAGCAGCCACTCAATGTTAGTGATGGCTGTTTAACAGTCTGAATCCCTTGAGATAGAAGCTGTTTTTCAGTCTCTTGGTCCCAGCTTTGATGCACCTGTACTGACTTCCCCTTCTGGATGATAGCGGGGTGAACAGGCAGTGGCTCGGGTGGTTGTTGTCCTTGATGATCTTTTTGGCCTTCCTGTGACATCGGGTGGTGTAGGTGTGCTGGAGGGCAGGTAGTTTGCCCCCCGTGATGCGTTGTGCAGACCTCACTACCCTCTGGAGAGCCTTACGGTTGTGGGCGGAGCAGTTGCCATACCAGACGGTGATACAGCCCGAAAGGCTGCTCTCGATTGTGCATCTATAAAAATGTGTGAGTGTTTTTGGTGATAAGCGAAATTTCTTCAGCCTTCTGAGGTTGAAGAGGCGCTGTTGCGCCTTTTTCACCACGTTGTCTGTGTGGGTGGACCATTTCAGTTTGTCCATGATGTGTACGCCGAGGAACTTCTCCACTACTGTCCCGTCGATGTGGATGGGGGGGGGTGCTCCCTCTGCTGTTTCCTGAAGTCCACGATCATCTCCTTTGTTTTGTTGACGTTGAGTGAGAGGTTATTTTCCTGACACCACACTCCGAGGGCCCTCACCTCCTCCCTGTAGGCCGTCTCATCGTTGTTGGTAATCAAGCCTACCACTGTAGTGTGGTAGCAATATGGAACATGTTTGTGACAGAGCACACATGCACACACACAGACACACACACACCAGACTGCATGACACATGAGACAAAATTATGAAATAGAGCACTTCCATTAAAACAAGTGCCTACTGCACAACCACCAATAACCAGTTAGAATGGTAATCCTGCGTGTTCAGCTTTCTATTCGAGTGGATCAAGGATCTGTTGCAAGCAGGCCAGATCATTTCATATTTGTCCTATTGTTACTGTGCTAGTGGGGTGTGTTTGTGCGTGTGTGTGGCCTGTGTATGTGTGTGTCTGTGGGGGATCCTTCTTGTTCATTTTCAGGTGATAACCTGCCTGAAATGGTTCTGATGAAGTAGCTAATAATTGGTCCTTTCTGAGCGGAGGTGGTTTCCTTTGGCCAGCTACTCTGTGCCTTGTAAGGCAATGAGATAGGACCCAACTGTACAGCTGGTTTGGAATAAAGACAGGGGTTATTTATTTACGTAATTTATTGACACACAAAAGATGTGTCCTGAATCCTGACTGAAGCTATTTCTCTTGTCCCCTCAAGCATTAGTGTGTTGCTTTGAGAGAGAGAGAGAGAGAGAGAGAGAGGAACCAGCCACAGTATACACAAAAAGACACAGGTCAGTCATCATCAGGTGTGACTGCAATAATGGACATTTTGGCCAAAACAAAACAATCAACATCAATCATCCAGAATGTTTTTTGGGACATTTGATCTAAATCCTACCAAAATGGAAACAGTTCATTCTGGAAACAACCTGTTTATTGTTTAACACAGTTTATACTAAACTAATTGCTTGGCACTCAGAATTAAGGAGATGGATTGGGGGTAAGGCCCTGCGATAGACTAGCTTCCTGTCCAGGTGGTTGTAACGATGTGCGCTGAGAGTCAGGAAGTTCAGGGAGCGAGTGTTTTAATAAATAAATAAATTAAACATAATACAAAACAAGACACTGGAACAATGCACAGACAGGAAACAAAAACAATGAGGACCCAAAGGGAGTGAGACATATAGGGCAGGTAATCAAGGAAGTGATGGAGTCCAGGTGAGTGATGACGCGCAGGTGCGTGTAACGATGATGACAGGTGCGCACCATAACGAGCAGCCTGGTGACCGAGAGGCCGGAGTGGGAGCACACGTGACAGTGGTGTACTTGAACATCAAGCTGCTTAGCAATACAGAAACAGGACATAGGCTCCTGCCTTACGGACCGTTTTGGCTTAGACAAGACTACTTACATCCTACTGGGTAAACCCCAACCCCTGTAGCCTGCAGACAGCCTGGTCCCTTAGTAATACAAATCTGAGGCAACACCATAGGTTATGATGGATTTCAGCTCGACAATGAAGGGAGCTAGTGCTCCTGTAAACAAGGAAACAAGCACATTAGAAAATGTGAGTAAGGTGGGGAAACAAATCCATTGTAAATGCAGCAGCGAGTGACACAGGCGAAACATTCCCAAAATTGCTTTATGATGGAATATGAACTTGTGAGCCGAGGGAAACAAAAGACAGGTGGAAAGGAATCTGCAATGCAGTGCAGTTTAGGTCAAAAGCTAAAATTACTCAGACAGATAATCAGACAAAAAGAATTCTCAAGTGCAATTCCAATTATTTACACACAGCCACCTGTTCTCACTTCAGAGAGGGAGAGAGGGTGTTTGTGTGTGTGTATGCATGCATGAGTGTTTGCCTACGTGTCTGTCGGTCGGTGTGAATAGGCTTTATATAATCACAAACACACAGGAAACAAAACCCCAACCTGCTCACAAATCTTCCCACCTGATACAGTATGTTTGTTCAAAGACTCCAAAAAGCTTTAGAGGATCCCAAAAGAACAATGGATTCAAGTTGTTTTTGACTTTTTCTACTTTGGCTTGATACTGTAAATGGATAGACAACACCAACAAAGCTTTAGCCTACTTTACCGACACTCCTGTGTACAGAAATCCCAATCTGAGATCTACACAGTACATATATCACTCTTCCTCGCCTCTCCTAAAGGCAGCCCCCCGCACCTCTCTGATTCAGGGGTTGAGTTTAATGCGGAAGACACTTTTCAGTTGAAGGTATTCAACTGGGGCGGCAGATAGCCTAGTGGTTAGAGTGGTGAACTAGTAACTGAAAAGTTGAAAGATCAAATCCCTGAGCTGACAAGATAAAAAATCTCTTGTTCTGCCCCTGAACAAGGCAGTTAACCCACTGTTCCTAGGCTGTCATTGAAAATAAAAATGTGTTCTTAACTGACTTGCCTAGTTAAATAAATTAATTCAGTTGTACATCTGACTAGGTATCTTCCTCTACTCTTCTCTCCCTCCTTTCCAAAATCCCCACAGTTTGACTCCTGGATGTTGCATTAAAGCAGGATTAAACCGGAGCAACACTTCTTTTGCCTAATGTTAATCAATGAAAGTCCTCTGTTATCCATTTACTCCCAAATTAAAATCCTACTGCTTATTAATGCTAAGAGAGAGTGAGAAAGAGAGAGGCACAGCCTAGCTGACGTCATCAGAGCAAAATACTTAAGCTCTGTCTCCCCCCGGACTGGGCTTGATGGAATATCAAACAGAAAAACATATAGACATTTACAATAATAAAGAAGGGAGGAACTCCTTGCCTTCATGCAATCTGACCTGATTACACTGATTACACTGTTGTGTGCCCTTCTTTTACTGCATCATTGTTCAAAGATAAAATGGGCAGAGACTGGGAGGGGAGGAGCATGGACTGGGAGGAGGGAGGAGCATGGACTGGGAGGAGCATGGACTGGGAGGAGGGAGGAGCATGGACTGGGAGGAGGGAGGAGCAGGGACTGGGAAGAGGGAGGAGCATGGACTGGGAAGAGGGAGGAGCATGGACTGGGAGAAGGAAGAAGCATGGACTGGGAGGAGCATGGACTGGGAGGAGGGAGGAGCATGGACTGGGAGGAGGGAGGAGCATGGACTGGGAAGAGGGAGGAGCATGGACTGGGAGAAGGAAGGAGCATGGACTGGGAGAAGGGAGGAGCATGGACTGGGAGGAGGTAGGAGCATGGACTGGGAGGAGCATGGACTGGGAGGAGCATGGACTGGGAGGAGCATGGACTGGGAGGAGGGAGGAGCATGGACTGGGAGAAGGGAGGAGCATGGACTGGGAGGAGGGAGGAGCATGGACTGGGAAGAGGGAGGAGCATGGACTGGGAGAAGGAAGGAGCATGGACTGGGAGGAGGGAGGAGCATGGACTGGGAGAAGGAAGGAGCATGGACTGGGAGGAGGGAGGAGCATGGACTGGGAGAAGGGAGGAGCATGGACTGGGAGAAGGGAGGAGCATGGACTGGGAGGAGGGAGGAGCATGGACTGGGAGGAGGGAGGAGCATGGACTGGGAGGAGGGAGGAGCATGGACTGGGAAGAGGGAGGAGCATGGACTGGGAGGAGGGAGGAGCATGGACTGGGAGAAGGGAGGAGCATGGACTGGGAGGAGGGAGGAGCATGGACTGGGAGGAGGGAGGAGCATGGACTGGGAGGAGGGAGGAGCATGGACTGGGAGAAGGGAGGAGCATGGACTGGGAGGAGGGAGGAGCATGGACTGGGAGGAGGGAGGAGCATGGACTGGGAGGAGGGAGGAGCATGGACTGGGAGGAGGGAGGAGCATGGACTGGGAGGAGGGAGGAGCATGGACTGGGAGGAGGTAGGAGCATGTACATACTGCAAACCCAGAGCATGTTGGTGGGCTGAGTTAAAAGGCTCTACCCCTAAAAACATCCTGTAAAAATGTCACACTTACATGCTCAGCTGGGCTCATCTATGGTTGGCCAAGTCAGCAAAGCTGCATGTGTGTGTATGTGTGTGTTCTAATTAAAAAGGGTATGTGTCGCTGAACTTGAACCTCACCATTCATGGCGTCATCTATAGATCTGCCCCCAGGTCTCTAGGCCCATTCAGTCCACTCAACCATATCAGTCATATCCTGTATATCCCGGTACATCACCAACTCCCTGGAGTCTCTCCACAGTGACCCCCCAGGAAGAATCTCTACTCTACTCCACACATGCTGCCTCCCAAATACCACCCTATTCTTTCTTTAGTGCACCAGGGCCCAAAAGTAGTGCACTATAGGGATAATAGGGTGTGATTTAGGACACAGCCTGTGTATTAACTTCCCCTTCCTCTTTTATCATCTGGGAGTGTCAAGAGAAGATAAGGGGACAGTCCCATTGTGGCAAACACACCATGTGTCCAAAAGAATAACAGGAGGGAGCAAATTGAAGGGGAGGATCATGGGAGATATGAGTAGAGTGTCACTGCTGGCGCCATCGCCACTAAAGATAAGGTGCGTCATGTTCATGTTATTTTTTATTTTTTGCTCTTCACCGTTCACTCGCACACACACACACATGCACACACATGTACACTGTAGTGCATGTACCTAAGGTCTGTAATGTAGATAGTCATCTTTTGCTGTTTGGTGGAAGTGAAATAAATTAGGCACTGGGATGCATGAGAGAGAGAGGGAGAGAGAGAGAGAGAGAGAAAGAGAGCGAGAGAGAGACAGAGAGAGAGACAGAGAGAGATAGAGGGAACGAAAGATGGAAGGAGGGAGGGATATGCTCTGTTGGAGCCTACAGACGATGATAAAGCGATGCCATTAGGAGATGGAGTGTGGAGGATCCTCTTTAAGCCATCACCACACTGCAGGCAACTCAGCAGTTAAGGTACTGTCTCTCTCTCTGCTTTTTGGCTTTAGACAGGGAAACAAACCACTGTGTCTGTTCTGGCTCTTCATCCCAGCAGCTGGATACCATGCACCTGTCGCTGCACTGATCTCTGAGACAGAAGTGTCCAAAACTATCAGATTTCATTAGGTTTCGTGGATTTCAACAAACATTGTGTTCTAAGTATAAATGCTTTTATCTACCTTCCCAGGGACTACAGTTGAAAACTAGCCAGCTGGCACATTTACAGGAATGTTGATTGATATCCAAGGTCCCTAACAAATAAATGCAATAAATGAAATTATAATTATAGCCATTATTATAGGGTAACAATAAGGGTATGACCTGGGTAGTTTTAATGTACTTAACATTTTAACTGGTAGGAAACATAGTATTATGACTACTGGTGTCTCTGTATTCCAGGAACAAAAAGAGTGAACACCTTTAGACTTAATCTAATGGAAGGGAAAATATATTCTGCACCCTCAGAGATGTGCTAACGCATATTAACCAGTTGATGGAACAGACACGATCCATATCACAGTGAGTCATTGGTTGCGTCTCAAAAGCCACCCTTTTCCTTATGTAGTGCAATACTTTTCACCACGGCTCGTAGGGCTCTGGTCAAAAGTAGTGCAACTATGTAGGGAATATGGTGGCTTTTGGAACAGAACCACAGTCATAAAATAAACTGCAGGGAGGGATGTCCCCTGCCGGTTAAAAAGAACCCCAGCAATGTATCAAAATTCAGACTTAATTCACAGTCAAAATATTATTTTAATATCTATGCTAATGATTATGTTCATCTCTGTGTGGGTTATTATATGGGTTATTTGGTACAACAACAGAACAATGAGCTGAGCATTCTGAAACCAACTGATGGCCATTTGAGGCTGCTGCTTTTCTTTCCAATATATTCCTCCTGCTTTTATAGCAAGCAATCAATCCTTTGACTTCTTTAGGAAGAGAAAAAGAGTGTGGGATTGATACCTTTATATTAATAATTGATAATACTCACTATACAAGTCATTGGATCACGAAACGGCAATGTGTGTGTGTGTGTGTGTGTGTGTGTGTGTGTGTGTGTGTGTGTGTGTGTGTGAGTGTGTGTCATAATAAACTGAGTTTATTGAGTCAGAACTAAGATAATGAGATACCAATCTGCCTCAGAGCAATGTTTATCAAAATGGTGTCTCTTTACCCACAATGAATATGTGAATATCCAATGGCTAGTAAAGATTAAATGTTTCATATTGCATTCCAATAGGAGCCGCTTCACAGTAGGACCATTTTACATTTTATTCATTTAGCAGACGCTCTTATCCAGAGCGACTTACAGTAGTGAATGCATACATTTCATTTTTTTTCTTTCCCATACTGGTCCCCTGTGGGAATCAAACCCACAACCCTGGTGTTGCAAACACCATGCTCTACCAACTGAGCCACACAGGACCACCATAGGAATCATGCTGTCACAGCACTGAGATTTCAAAGCACACCGAGGATAAAGAGAAACAACAAATATAACCAGTTGAAATATCTGGTTTGTGACAAATATGGGGTGGCCATTTTGATTTGAGAATATTGGTGTCTACACTATACCCCATGTGGAATGCTGATGGGACAAACTGTCACAGTTTGTCAAAATGTGTAGATCTATTATTAAAATCTACATCCCCTCAGGCCTTTCTCTCTTTGCTTATCACATACAGGTAACTGCAAAAATAATGGTGTCACATCCTTCCAATAGAGTTCCAGACAGTTGTAGAATCTATGCCAAGGCGCATTGAAGCTGTTCTGGCGGATTGTGATGGCCCATCACCCTACTTTATATTGTAGTTTCCTTTATTTTGGAAGTTATCTGTACATAACACCCTTAGGGCCAATGCAAAATGATCGAAATCGACCTCAATCTAATAAAGCAATATTATTATTTCCTCTCTATCCCCAAAACACACAAGTCTCTTCTTTCTCTTATCTGTGGTGTTGTCAAGACGAAGGTTTCTCTAATGAGGCCCAAAATGGCTCTCTCGTTAGTTTGTATGTTCTAGTGTATGTACACTAGCAGTGAAAAAATGATATCCTCATTATAAACACAGAGAATGCCACCAAAGAGGCTCCCTATTCCCTATGTAGAGCCCTATAGGGCTCTGGTCAAAAGTAGAGCACTATAAAGGGAATAGGGTGCATCTGGGACTCAGACTTTAGGGCTCTATTGCTTTATTCCAGAGGACCTGCATCCTTCCATTCACCAGTAGTCTATTGTTGTTGTCTCTGTTCTAAGACTTACACTGAATGCAATTATCCAAACCGATGGGTGTGTCAAATGGCACCACCCATTTGGGACGCAGCCCATATCGTAAATGTTTACTCCATGTCTATCAGAGGGCTCATCAATGATCAAAAATGATCTTCTTCAGGCTAGGGTTTATTTTTCTCCACTTCCTGTCTGACTGATGTGCCCAAGGTTAACTGCCTGTTACTCAGGCCCATTGGATAGA
The DNA here is from genome assembly GCF_965601325.2 of Salmo salar. Lineage (NCBI taxonomy): Eukaryota > Metazoa > Chordata > Actinopteri > Salmoniformes > Salmonidae > Salmo > Salmo salar. The sequence goes on along the minus strand of NC_138304.1, from coordinate 88,011,712 downwards.
AAACACTTTGAAGTTTGTAGAAATGTTAAAATAATGTATGAGACTATAACACAATTGATATGGTAGGAGAAAATCCAAAGAAAAAACAACCGAAAAAAAATCTTGGAGCGCCCATGCTCTTCCAACGGAATGTAGAGGATCATATCCAAATCCAGCTCCCAAATAGCAATTCCTATGGCTTCCACTAGATGCCAACAGTCTTTTTGCAAGGTTTCAGACTTGTTTCTTCCCAAACGAGGAAGAATTTTGAGTTTTAGTATTGGGAATCAGAGTTGGAAATCAGTCTGTGCGCGTGACGAAGAGGACACGCACCTGCTTATTTTGCGTTTCTTTTGAACATATTTCATACGGAAAGAACTATTATTGTTTAGTTACATTTTAGGGTACCTGAGGATTAAATAGAAATGTATTTTGACTTGTTTTAACAAAGTTTAGCGTTAGCTTTTTGGATTCCTTTCTCTGCATGTTGAACGCGTGGATTACTCAAATCGATGGCGCCAACTAAACAGACTTTTTGGGATATAAAGAAGGATTTTATCTAACAAACCGAGCATGCATGTTGTAGCTGGGACCCTTTGGATTGCAAATCAGAGGAAGATTTTCAAAAAGTAAGTGAATATTTAATCGCTATTTGTGATTTTATGAAGCATGTGCTGGTTGAAAAATATTTTGATGTGGGGCGCCGTCCTCAAACATGGCATGCTCAAACATCGCATGGCATGCTTTCGCTGTAAAGCCTATTGTAAATCGGACAATGCAGTTAAATGAACAAGACTTTAAGCTTTTAACCAATATAAGACACTTGTATGTACGTTTAATATCCATCATTTTTATGATTATTTATTTGAATTGTGCGTCCTCCAATTTCACCGAAGTTGTCGACAGGTGTCCCACTGGCAGAACTCCTCGCCCTAAGAATAAATTTTGGAGCAGTGGCTTCTTCCTTGCTGAGCGGCCTTTCAGGTTATGTCGATTTAGGACTCATTTTTACTGTGGATATAGATACTTTTGTAGGCAAGTCGGTTAGGACATCTACTTTGTGCATGACACAAGTAATTTTTCAACAATTGTTTACAGACAGATTATTTCACTTATAATTCACTGTATCACAATTTCAGTGGGTCAGAAGTTCACATACACTAAGTTGACTGTGCCTTTAAACAGCTTGGAAAACTATAGTTTGTTAACAAGAAATTTGTGGAGTGGTTGAAAAACGAATTTTAATGACTACAACCTAAGTGTATGTAAACTTTCGACTTCAACTGTAAATGTATTACGCATCCACCAACCTAGCCTATAACAGTGATGCACCGATTCTTGTTGCCACCCATTCTAACAGGTGTTAGTGACAGCAATGAACAAATGGAGCCACATTTTACGCTCTCGCCTTATACGAAAAGGTTGTGTAATATGTGATCACGTGACTGTTATTGCACCCAGTGGAAGGGGCATGGCATCCCTCATAAATGCCACCTGCTGTGATGAATGTGCCTATAACAAACAGATTGGAAGAGGAAACACATTTTACAGTCAGGAGAGATTCATCTCGAAGAATATCATTAAACTGAAGAGAGAAGGAAAGTACAGATGTCTGTTGATTGGGTAAAAGCATCCCAGTTGGATACAGATATGGGATCTTAATCTGAGTCAGTTTGCCACAGCAGGAAAATAATCTTGCAGCAACAGGAAATGTAAATTATTACGTGGATTATGTGCAGGAAAGGAAGAATCAAATTAAGATCCTACATCTGTTCATGTCTTATAAAGGTGGGTTGATTTTTTACATACAGTATGGATTGTACAGTGCAAGATTAGACCGTCGTGATGGTACAGTGCGGATTGTACAGTGCTGCCAAGAGGAATAGGACGTTCATGAATGCAGAGAGCATGGTGTACATGTTTTTTTTTTTTTTTTTACAATTTAGTCATTTTGTTTTGGGGTGGATACAGTTTGTGATGGATGGCTGGGAAACTTGATGCTTGTGCCACACATGATGCTTGTGCCACACATGATTCATACACTGTAGGTTTTAATCCACATCCCACACTCCTTTAGCCTCCCAAAAAGCTTACATTGCCCACTGTATTGATGATAAAAGGCTAAACTTCCAGGATATTGTCACGCCCTGGCCATAGAGAGGGTTTTATTCTCTATTTTGGTTAGGCCAGGGTGTGACTAGGGTGGGCATTCTATGTTCCTTTTTCTATGTTTTGGTATTTCTTTGTTTTGGCCGGGTATGGTTCTCAATCAGGGACAGCTGTCTATCGTTGTCTTTGATTAGGAACCATACTTAGGTAGCCTTTTCCCACAGGGTTGGTGTGGGTAGTTGTTTTCTGTTTGGTGTGTTCACCTGACAGAGCTGTTGCGTTTTGTTCCACTTTGGTTTTTTGTTTCAGTGTTCAAGTTAAAATAAACATCATGAACACGTACCACGCTGAGCTTTGGTCTACTCCTTCTTCCACAGACAACCGTTACAGATATAGACCATCCCAAAAAGTATTCTGTGCACAGATTCTTCTGTTTTTGTCACTGCCCACTGTGTACTCTACACAAGAAGTGTATAGTATACCTGATGGCATTTTGAAAAGTCATGCCAAAACACAAATTAGCAGCCTTGTTTTTCTAGTCACTCTCAAGATTACAGATCTGGCACCAACGAACACCATGAAAAATGAAACGACAGAAACAAGGCAAGTAAACAAACGACACGCACTCACAGCGTTGACAAATGCATATCATTATTTTTTCAATTAATATGAAAAATTACTTGTGACCTTCCCAGCCCTGAATTATTTTATTTTTGGGCTCCGTTGGAAATATCTGAAAAGTTCTCCATTATTATAATTACAAATCTGTTTATTCCCGGCAGTTAGGGCCCGGACATTATACATGTGTGGATAAATTCCAGCGGATAGTGTTTTATTCAGACACGTCTGGGATTTGATGGATGTTTAGCGGTTGCTGGATTCCTTTTACTTGGCTCCGTGTGGCAGAATGCACGGAGAGATACAATCCAGGAACATCTCCACATGATAGCATGAATTGTAAATCTCTATACTCCTCGAGCAGCTGGTGTCATACCAGGGAGGACGCCGCAGTACGTACTGTAGAAACTGGAAGAGGCAGGTTTGGTGGGGGAACAAGAGCGCTAGTTTCCTCATCTGAGGAGGAGGATACTGGGGAAATACCTGGGTTCAAATATTATTTGTTTTTATCAAATACTTTTGAATGATTGATTGAGCCTGCCTGAAGTACCAGATGGGTGGAATGTGCACTTCTGGGATGATTCCATGGCTCAATTAAGTGGAGCTAAACTACTTGAAAGAAAAATACCAACGAACCAAGGTCTGGGTACCCCACTGCATAGGTGGTGTAGCAGACTGGGGTTTGCTTGGTACATTGTGACAGTGAGATTCATAGCTCACTCCACAGTATCTCTATTAAACAGCATGCAGTCATGCTAGTCTCTTTGCATTAGCCTTGTTGACAACTCATCTGACCTCTCCCAGCTTGTTAGTGATACACAGAGACACTCCCCTACAGGGACAGAGGACAAGGGGCAGATTGGGTTTGATGTAGACAGATCAAGAAAGCCAGACACAGACACAGGGCTCTATGCATCTAGCTGTGTGCCTGCCTGTCTGTCCGCCTGACTGTCTGTCTTTGCGTGTGTCTTCGGGTTTACTGTGGCATATCTTAAACAGAGTACCCAACACCAAAGGTTCTTAAATGGTTCTTCCTCAGCTGTTAAGGTTCTTTGGAAAACTCTTGCCTGACAAAGAACCTTTGAGTTAAGTGGGGGTCCTTGACGTGGCATCGAAGGTTCTTCAGAATTCTAAAAGGTTATTGAAATGTATGGAAGCCTTCAGATGTGTCCCTTTCATAGCATACACATAGCATAACACATTGGTGTTAACCTGTTGGGGCTAGGGGGCAGTATTTTCACGGCTGGATAAAAAAACGTACCCGATTTAATCTGGTTACTAATCCTACCCAGTAACTAGAATATGCATATACTTATTATATATGGATAGAAAACACCCTAAAGTTTCTAAAACTGTTTGAATGGTGTCTGTGAGTATAACAGAACTCATTTGGCAGGCAAAACCCTGAGACATTTTCTGACAGGAAGTGGATACCTGATGTGTTGAATTACCTTTAAGCCTATGCCATTGAAACACACAGGGGTTGATTAATGTTTTGGCACTTCCTATTGCTTCCACTAGATGTCACCAGCCTTTACAAAGTGTTTTGAGTCTTTTACTGTGAGATCTGACCGAACAAGAGCCATGGAACGGTGATGGCCGATTAGACTCTGGCGCGCGAGTTCATGTTGGGTACCCTCGTTCCAATACGTTATAAAAGAGAATGCATTCGTCCACCTTGAATATTATTCATGTTCTGGTTAAAAAAGGCACTAATGATTTATGCTATACAACGTTTGACATGTTTGAACGAACGTAAATATATTTTTTCCCCTCGTTCATGACGAGAAGTCCGGCTGGCTTAGATCATGTGCTAACAACACGGATCTTTTTGGATATAAATGATGAGCTTTTTTGAACAAAACTACATTCGTTATGGACCTGGGATTCCGGGAAGTGACATCTGATGAAGAGAATCAAAGGTAATGGATTATTTACATAGTATTTTCGATTTTAGATCTCTCCAACATGGCCGTTTGTCTGTATAGCAAAGCATATTTTTCTGGGCGCAGTGCTCAGATTATTGCAAAGTGTGATTTCCCAGTAAGGTTATTTTTAAATCTGGCAAGTTGATTGCGTTCCAGAGATGTAAATCTATAATTCTTTAAATGACAATATAATATTTTACCAATGTTTTCTAATTTTAATTATTTAATTTGTGGTGCTGACTTGACTGCCGGTTATTGGAGGGAAACGATTTCCTCAACATCAATGCCATAGTAAAACGCAGTTTTTGGATATAAATATGAACTTGATAGAACTAAAAATACATGCATTGTCTAACATAATGTCCTAGGAGTGTCATCTGATGGAGATTGTAAAAGGTTAGTGCATCATTTTAGCTGGTTTTATGGTTTTGGTGACCCTGTCTTTGAATTGACAAAACATTACACACAGCTATTGTCAATGTACTCTCCTAACATAATCTAACTTTATGCTTTCGCCATAAAACCTTTTTGAAATCGGACAACGTGGTTAGATTAAGGAGATGTTTATCTTTCAAAGGGTGTAAGATAGTTGTATGTTTGAAAAATTTGAATTTTGACATTTATTTGGTTTCAAATTTGCCGCTCTTGAAATGCACCTGCTGTTGATAGGGTGCACCACGGGTGGCACGCTAGCGTCCCACATAGCCCCAAGAAGTTTTAAGTAGTGTTGATTCAAGAGTTCGAGTAACACTGTAAAGAGTTAAATTAACACTCATGGATATAACCATCCCATTTAATGTTCTTCGGAGAACCTAAAATGGTTCCCCTATGTGATCGCTCTGAAGAAACCTATTTGGTTTCAACTGGAACCTTAATTCTTTAAGAGTGTAGGCCCTCCCTACTCCTTCTCAGTGCTCAATAAGCAAGGAAACGTCCATGGTGAACAATATAGATCAGTGATCCTCAACCATGCTCCTGGAGAGCCAGAGTACTGCAGGTTTTTGTCCCAGCTCAGCAGTGAAACAACTGATTCAGCTAATCAAGCTGTTGTTTGAAGATCAATCACTTAGCTAAGACTAAACATGCAGGCGCAAGGCTTTGTCTGGAAACCTTACTATCTGTCAAATCCTTGCTACCTCCGTCTTTGTTTCCTCAATAACTCCTCTCAAAAGGATCTTGGATCCATTCCTCCAATGCAATTTGAGAGGAATTGAGGAAAGAGATGGAAGGAATGAAGGAGTTGACAGTAAGGTTTTCAGAAAGCCCATCACTGAGAATCACTGTAATTACATATAAAATAAAATCATATCAACCACAAGCATTGTAACAATAGTTGTAAGGGAATGAAAACAGGTGACCACGTACCCACACACCTTGGCAGAGGTGCGCTCCACATGCGCCTCCCTCCACCCAGGCAGATGACCTCTGGCACCCCCTCTAGCCGGTAGCCCATGTTGCAAGAGAACGTCAGGGTGTCCCCGATGCCAAAGCCGTAGCCGTTCCTCTGTCCGAACTGTGGCATCCCCGGGTCCTCACACGGCTCCAAGTTGTACTCTGAAGAAGGAGGAGAGAACTGGTGTTATGTCAAACTTTTGGATCATGTACATTCAATGAGGGTTTGTTTGAATGCAGAGCATACGTATGTTTGTACTCCAAAGAACAAGGAGATGAAACATGTCAGATAAACAAGATCAATAATGTAATTGACATTCCAGTGCATAATAAAGTGATAATAAAATGTCAATAAAAACCTTTGAAACAGTGTAGTCACCTGTAATGTACATTCACATCAACAGGGCTTGACTGAATGCAGTACATATGCTACTCCAAGTTGTAAAGAACAGGAGGAGAAGTTGTGGCAAGTTAATAAGTACGGAAGAGAAAAATAAAACACGAGGGGCGGTGGTACTTGGAGATTTGCACGATAGTACTTAGTAAATAAATTGCAATATTTTGAGAATAAAGTCCAAATGAAATTTGGTGAATAAAGTGGCAATCTTTCAAGAATAAAGTGGCAATATTGCGAGAATGAAGTCGCAGTTATATTTCAAGATTAACATAGGGGATTTGGTTAATTGCATGCCTCCCTAGCTCCCTGTTTCTGTGCCCGCGACTGTTGAAATACCTGAGTTAGATGACCTGGTGAAACTATACTTTAGAATTGGCTTTAGTAACAAGGAAATCCTTGCTCTTTTAGCACACAATAACCAATAATTACTTTAAGTATTAGGCACAGTAGGAAGAGGTTGTGCCACAGATTATTTTCAGAAGGAGGAACCTTGGTTACATACATAGGTAGAGATGGGCAGGTTGTGTGTGTGTGTGTGTGTGTGTGTGTGTGTGTGTGTGTGTGTGTGTGTGTGTGCGGGCGGTAAAAAGTAGGAGCAAAACAAACAAATGGCCATCACTCTAACAGTGAAGGCTCCTCAGAGGAAGAAGTGGAGGACCATCCTCCTCAGTGAATTTCATTCAAATAAAAATAGTAAAACATTAAAAAAGTTATCCTTTTTAGATAAAACTATAGTAAATATACACTGCTCAAAAAAATAAAGGGAACACTAAAATAACACATCCTAGATCTGAATGAATGAAATAATCTTATTAAATACTTTTTTCTTTACATAGTTGAATGTGCTGACAACAAAATCACACAAAAATAATCAATGGAAATCCAATTTATCAACCCATGGAGGTCTGATTTGGAGTCACACTCAAAATTAAAGTGGAAAACCACACTACAGGCTGATCCAACTTTGATGTAATGTCCTTAAGTCAAAATGAGGCTCAGTAGTGTGTGTGGCCTCCACGTGCCTGTATGACCTCCCTACAATGCCTGGGCATGCTCCTGATGAGGTGGCGGATGGTCTCCTGAGGGATCTCCTCCCAGACCTGGACTAAAGCATCCACCGACTCCTGGACAGTCTGTGGTGCAACGTGGCATTGGTGGATGGAGCGAGACATGATGTCCCAGATGTGCTCAATTGGATTCAGGTCTGAGGAACGGGCGGGCCAGTCCATAGCATCAATGCCTTCCTCTTGCAGGAACTGCTGACACACTCCAGCCACATAAGGTCTAGCAATGTCTTGCATTAGGAGGAACCCAGGGCCAACTGCACCAGCATATGGTCTCACAAGGGGTCTGAGGATCTCATCTCGGTACCTAATGGCAGTCAGGCTACCTCTGGCGAGCACATGGAGGGCTGTGCGGCCCCCCAAAGAAATGTCACCCCACACCATGACTGACCCACCGCCAAACCGGTCATGCTGGAGGATGTTGCAGGCAGCAGAACGTTCTCCACGGCGACTCCAGACTCTGTCACGTCTGTCACATGTGCTCAGTGTGAACCTGCTTTCATCTGTGAAGAGCACAGGGCGCCAGTGGCGAATTTGCCAATCTTGGTGTTCTCTGGCAAATGCCAAACGTCCTGCACGGTGTTGGGCTGTAAGCACAACCCCCACCTGTGAACGTCGGGCCCTCATACCACCCTCATGGAGTCTGTTTCTGACCGTTTGAGCAGACACATGCACATTTGTGGCCTGCTGGAGGTCATTTTGCAGGGCTCTGGCAGTGCTCCTCCTTGCACAAAGGCGGAGGTAGCGGTCCTGCTGCTGGGTTGTTGCCCTCCTACGGCCTCCTCCACGTCTCCTGATGTACTGGCCTGTCTCCTGGTAGCGCCTCCATGCTCTGGACACTACGCTGACAGACACAGCAAACCTTCTTGCCACAGCTCGCATTGATGTGCTATCCTGGATGAGCTGCACTACCTGAGCCACTTGTGTGGGTTGTAGACTCCGTCTCATGCTACCACTAGAGTGAAAGCACCGCCAGCATTCAAAAGTGACCAAAACATCAGCCAGGAAGCATAGGAACTGAGAAGTGGTCTGTGGTCACCACCGGCAGAACCACTCCTTTATTGGGGGTGTCTTGCTAATTGCCTATAATTTCCACCTGTTGTCTATTCCATTTGCACAACAGCATGTGAAATTTATTGTCAATCAGTGTTGCTTCCTAAGTGGACAGTTTGATTTCACAGAAGTGTGATTGACTTGGAGTTACATTGTGTTGTTTAAGTGTTCCCTTTATTTTTTTGAGCAGTATATTAACGTCACCAAATCATTTATTGAAACACACTGTTTTGCAATGAAGGTCTACAGTAGTCTCAACATCACCGTAGGGTAGTGCCATGGTGTAGCCGCAGGACAGCTAGTTTCTGTCCTCCTCTGGGTACATTGACTTTAATACAAAACCTAGGTGGCTCGTGAAGCTCACCCCCTTCCATAGACTTACACAGTAATCATGACAACTGCTGTAGGATGTCTTCCAACCTATCAGAGCTCCTGCAGCATGAACTGACATGTGTTCCACCCAATCAAAGGATCAGAGAATGAATCTATTACTGAAAGCATAAGCTACAGCTAGCTATCACTGCAGTGTATACAATGTGGTGAGTAGTTGACTCAAAGAGAAAGACAATAGTTTGTACAAATTAATTTCCTCAAAAATGGAGAAGCGAGTGAATAAGAGAGAGAGATATATTTAGTAGTATTTTTTTGTTGCTTTCACTTACTTAGCTAGCGAATGCAGCTAGCTAGTTTAGCCTACTCAAACACCCGGCTCAAACAGAGAGGCATGCTATGTTAGCTAGCTGGCTATGGCTATCCAACACTGGAACTCTTTCAAGTCATGGTAAGCTTTCGGTTTTATTAATTTATTACCACCGGGGCCCACCGGTGTAACTGCTAAACTGCTTGCTGACTGTATACTGTACTGCATGATTGTAGCGGGTTTACTAACAAGTTAGTTCAAGTAGCTATGGTGACAACGATGTTGGCTGTGTGTAGCGTTTATGATATGAAGGTTTGGCTGGGAAAGATTTTTTCACTTGGTCACAGACCTGATATGTTGTGCACTGAAGTCCACAAGCGAAGGGAAAAGGTGAGAGGAGGGGAGAGCGTAGATGTGAGTAGGAATCATACAGCGATCAAAGAGATCATGTTTGTATACTCAGCAAAAAAATAAATGTCCCTTTTTCAGGACCCTGTCTTTCAAAGATTATTATGGGTTTAAACAATGCTTCCAAATCAAATCAAATTTTATTTGTCACATACACATGGTTAGCAGATGTTGATGCGAGTGTAGCGAAATGCTTGTGCTTCTAGTTCCGACCATGCAGTAATATCTAACAAGTAATTTAACCTAACAATTTCACAACAACTACCTTATACACACAAGTGTAAAGGAATGAATAAGAATATGTACATAAAAATATATGAATGAGTGATGGCCGAACGGCATAGGCAAGATGCAGTAGATGGTATAGAATACAGTATATACATATGAGATGAGTAATGTAGGGTATGTAAACATTATATTTTATTTTTTATTTTTTTAATTTCAACTTTATTTAACCAGGGAGGCTAGTTGAGAACAGCTTCAGAGATTTTTTCAGTTCGTTCCAGTCATTGGCAGCAGAGAACTGGAAGGAAAGGTGGCCAAAGGAGGAATTGGCTTTGTGGGTGACCAGTGAGATATACCTGCAGGAGCGCGTGCAACGAGTGGGTGCTGCTACGGTGACCAGTGAGCTGAGATAACCTGGGGCTTTACCTAGCAGAGACTTGTATAGATAACCTGTAGCCAGTGGGTGTGGCGACGAGTGTGAAGCAAGGGCCAACCAACGAGAGTGTACAGGTCGCAGTGGTGGGTAGTATATGGGGCTTTGGTGACAAAACGGATGGCACTGTGATAGACTGCATCCAATTTGTTGAGTAGAGTGTTGAAGGCTATTTTATAGATGACATCGCTGAAGTCGAGGATCGGTAGGATGGTCAGTTTTACGAGGGTATGTTCTAGATTTAATTTTGGATTGGAGATGCTTAATGTGAGTCTGGAAGGAGAGTTTACAGTCTAACCAGACACCTAGGTATTTGTAGTTGTCCACGTATTCTAAGTTTGTGCCGTCCAGAGTAGTGATGCTGGACGGGCGGGCAGGTGCGGGCAGTGATCGATTGAATAGCATGGATTTAGTTTTACTTGCATTTAAGAACAGTTGGAGGCCACGGAAGGAGAGGAGTATGGCATTGAAGCTCATCTGGAGGTAAGTTAGCACAGTTGTCACGACTTCCGCCGAAGTCGGTCCCTCTCCTTGTTCGGGCGGCGTTCGGCGGTCGACGTCACCGGCCTTCTAGTCATCGTCGATCCACTTTTCATTTTCCATTTGTTTTGTCTTTGTCTTACACACCTGGTTTCAATCACCCAATTACTTGTTCATTATTTAACCCTCTGTTCCCCCATGTTTGTTTGTGAGTAATTGTTTGTCTTGTATACGGTCCGTTATTGTGGGCTAGGTATATTGTGTTGTATTTTGTGAATCTTGAGTAAATTACGTTGATTACTCATATCTCCTGTCCTGCGCCTGACATTCTACACCAGCTACACACAGGCCGATTACAACAGTGTCCAAAGAGGGGCCAAAAGTATACAGAATGGTGTCATCTGCGTAGAGGTGGATCAGAGAATCACCAGCAGCAAGAGCGCCATCATTGATGTATACAGAGAAGAGAGTCAGCCCGAGAATTGAACCCTGTGGCACCCCCATAGAGACTGCCAGAGGTCTGGACAACAGGCCCTCCGATTTGACACACTGAACTCTATCAGAGAAGTAGTTGGTAAACCAGGCGATGCAATTATTTGAGAAACCAAGGCTGTCGATTCTGCAAATAAGAATGTGGTGATTGACAGAGTCGAAAGTCTTGGCCAGGTCGATGAATACGGCTGCACAGAAATGTCTCTTATCGATGGCGGTTATGATATCGTTTAGGACCTTGAGCGTGGCTGAGGTGCACCCATGACCAGCTCTGAAACCAGATTGCATAGCGGAGAAGGTACGGTGGGATTCGAAATGGTCGGTAATCTGTTTGTTAGGGTAGGATAGATATAGGTCTGTAGCAATTTGGGTCTAGAGTGTCACCCCCTTTGAAGAGGCAGCTTTCCAATCTTTGGGAATATCAGACGATACGAAAGAGAGGTTGAATAGGCTAGTAATAGGGGTTGCAACAATTTCGGCAGGTCATTTTAGAAAGAGATGGTCCAGATTGTCTAGCCCAGCTGATTTGTAGGGATCCAGATTTTGAAGCTCTTTCAGAACATCAGCTATCTGGATTTGGGTGAAGGAGAAATGGTGGGGGCTTGGGTGGGTTGCTGTGGAGGGTGCCGGGCAGTTGACCGGGGTAGGGGTAGCCAGGTGGAAAGCATGGCCAGCCGTAGAGAAATGCTTATTGAAATTCTCTATTATAGTGGATTTATCGGTGGTAACAATGTTTCCTAGCCTCAGTGCAGTGGGCAGCTGGGAGGAGGTGCTCTTATTCTCCATGGACTTTACAGTGTCCCACAACTTTTTTGAGTTTGTACTACAGGATGCAAATTTCTGTTTGAAAAAGCTAGCCTGAGCTTTCCTAACTGCCTGTGTATATTTGTTCCTAACTTCCCCGAAAAGTTGCATATCACGGGGGCTATTCAATGCTAATTCAGAACGCCACAGGATTTTTTGTGCTGGTCAAGTGCAGACAGGTCTGGAGTGAACCAAGGACCAAGGATCATTTTTTTTTTCAATGGAGCATGCTTTTTTTTAAATGGTGAGGAAGGCACTTTTAAAGAATAACCAGGCATCCTCTACTGACGGGATGAGGTCAATGTCATTCCAGGATACCCCGGCCAGATCGATTAGAAAGGCCTGCTTGCAACAGTGTTTTAGGGAGCGTTTGACACTGATGAGGGGTGGTTGTTTGATCATAGACCCATTACGGATGCAGGCAATGAGGCAGTGATCGCTGAGATCTTTATTGAAAACAGCATAGATGTATTTGGAGGGCGAGTTAGTTAGGATGATATCTATGAGGGTGCCCGTGTTTACGGATTTGGGGTTGTACCTGGTAGATTCATTGATAATTTGTGTGAGATTGAGGGCATCAAGCTTAGATTGTAGGATGGCCGGGGTGTTAAGCACGTCCCAGTTTAGGTCACCTAGTAGCACGAGCTCAGAAGATAGATGGGGGCAATCAATTCACATATGGTGTCGAGGGCACAGCTGTGGGCAGAGGGTGGTCTATAGCAAGCGGCAACAGTGAGAGACTTGTTTCTGGAAAGGTGAATTTTTAGAAGTAGAAGCTCGAATTGTTTGGGTATAGACCTGGATAGCAAGACAGAACTCTGCAGGCTATCTTTGCAGTAGATTGCAACACTGCCCCCTTTGGCAGTTCTATCTTGGCGGAAAATGTTATAGTTAGGGATGGAGATTTCAGGGTTTTTGGTGGTTTTTCTAAGCCATGATTCAGACACGGCTAAGACATCCGGGTTGGCAGAGTGTGCTAAAGCAGTGAGTAAAACAAACTTAGGGAGTAGGCTTCTAATGTTAACATGCATGAAACCAAGGCTTTTACGGTTACAGAAGTCAACAAATGAGAGCACCTGGGGAGTGGGAGTGGAGCTAGGCACTGCAAGACCTGGATTAACCTCTACATCACCAGAGGAACAGAGGAGAATGTAGGGTATGTAAACATTATATAAATTGGCATTGTTTAAAGTGGCTAGTGATACATTTATTACATCAATTGTTCCATTATTAAAGTGGCTAGAGTTGAGTCAGTATGTTGGCAGCAGCCACTCAATGTTAGTGATGGCTGTTTAACAGTCCGATGGCCTTGAGATAGAAGCTGTTTTTCAGTCTCTCGGTCCCCGCTTTGATGCACCTGTACTGACCTCGCCTTCTGGATGATAGCGGGGTGAAGGGCAGTGGCTCGGGTGGTTGTTGTCCTTGATGATATTTTTGGCCTTCCTGTGACATCGGTTGGTGTAGCTGTCCTGGAGGGCAGGTAGTTTGCCCCCAGTGATGCGTTGTGCAGACCTCACTACCCTCTGGAGAGTCTTACGGTTATGGGCGGAGCAGTTGCCATACCAGGTGGTGATACAGCCCGACAGGATGCTCTTGATTGTGCATCTGTAAAAGTTTGTGAGTGTTTTTGGTGACAAGCCAAATTTCTTCAGCCTCCTGAGGTTGAAGAGGCGCTACTGCGCCTTCTTCACCACGCAGTCTGTGTGGCTGGACCATTTCAGTTTGTCCGTGATGTGTACGCCGAGGAGTATACGCCGAGGAACTTAAAACTTTCCACCCTCTCCACTACTGTCACGTCGATGTGGATAGGGGGCTGCTCCCTCTGCTGTTTCCTGAAGTCCACGATCATCTCCTTGGTTCCCATGCTTGTTCAATGTACCATAAATAATTAATTAACATGCCCTTCTTGAACGGTCGTTAAGACACTAACAGTTTACAGACGGTAGGCAATTAAGGTCACAGTTATGAAAACTTAGGACACTAAAGAAGCCTGTCTACTGACTCTGAAAAACACCAAAAGAAAGATGCCCAGGGGCCCTGCTCATGTGTGTGAACGTGCCTTAGGAATGCTGCAGGGAGGCATGAGGACTGCAGGTGTGGCCAGGGCAATAAATTGCAATGTCCGTACTGTGAGATGCCTATGACAGCGCTATAGGGAGACAGGATGGACAGCTGATCGTCCTCGCAGTGGCAGACCATGTGTAACAACACCTGCACAGGATCGGTACATCCGAACATCACACCTGCGGGACAGGCACAGGATGGCAACAACAACTGCCCGAGTTACACCAGGAATGCACAATCCCTCCATCAGTGCTCAGACTGTTCGCAATAGGCTGAGAGAGGCTGGACTGAGGGCTTGTAGGCCTGTTGTAAGGCAGGTCCTCACCAGACATCACCGGCAACAATGTCGCCTATGGGCACAAACCCACCATCACTGGATCAGACAGGACTGGCAGAAAGTGCTCTTACATTTACATTTACATTTAAGTCATTTAGCAGACGCTCTTATCCAGAGCGACTTACAAAATGGTGCATTCACCTTATGATATCCAGTGGAACAACCACTTTACAATAGTGCATCTAAATCTTTTAGGGGGGGGGGGGGGGTTAGAAGGATTACTTTATCCTATCCTAGGTATTCCTTAAAGAGGTGGGGTTTCAGGTGTCTCCGGAAGGTGGTGATTGACTCCGCTGTCCTGGCGTCGTGAGGGAGCTTGTTCCACCATTGGGGTGCCAGAGCAGCGAACAGTTTTGACTGGGCTGAGCGGGAACTGTGCTTCCTCAGAGGTAGGGGGGCCAGCAGGCCAGTGGTGGATGAACGCAGTGCCCTTGTTTGGGTGTAGGGCCTGATCAGAGCCTGAAGGTATGGAGGTGCCGTTCCCTTCACAGCTCCGTAGGCAATCACCATGGTCTTGTAGCGGATGCGAGCTTCAACTGGAAGCCAGTGGAGAGAGCGGAGGAGCGGGGTGACGTGAGAGAACTTGGGAAGGTTGAACACCAGACGGGCTCTTCACTGACGAGTCACGGTTTTGTCTCACCAGGGGTGATGGTTTATCGTCGAAGGAATTCGCGTTTATCGTCGAAGGAATGAGCGTTACACCGAGGCCTGTACTCTGGAGCGGGATCGATTTGGAGGTGGAGGGTCCGCCATGGTCTGGGGCGGTGTGTCACCACATCATCGGCTTGCGCTTGTTGTCATTGCAGGCAATCTCAACACTGCGCATTACAAGGAAGACATCCTCCTCCCTCATGTGGTACCCTTCTTGCAGGCTCATCCTGACATGACCCTCCAGCATGACAATGCCACCAGCCATACTGCTCGTTCTGTGCGTGATTTCCTGCAAGACAGGAATGTCAGTGTTCTGCCATGGCCAGCGAAGAGCCCGGATCTCAATCCCATTGAGCACGTCTGGAACCTGTTGGATCGGAGGGTGAGGGCTAGGGCCATTCCTTCCAGAAATGTCTGGGAACTTGCAGGTTCCTTGGTGGAAGAGTGGGGTAACATCTCACAGCAAGAACTGGCAAATCTGGTGCAGTCCATGAGGAGGAGATGCACTGCAGCCACACCAAATACTGACTGTTACTTTTTATTTTGACCCCCCTTTTGTTCAGGGACACATTATTCAATTTCTGGTAGTCACATGTCTGTGGAACTTGTTCAGTTTATGTCTCAGTTGTTGAATCTTATGTTCATACAAATATTTATACATGTTAAGTTTGCTGAAAATAAACGCAGTTGACAGTGAGAGGATGTTTCTTTTTTTGCTGAGTTTATGTGGCTGCACCTTGATTACTCAAATTTCTCTCGACCTACGATGTAAACTTTCATTCATAGGCTAGGTTGTAGCAACCTCATGATGGGTACAGGGAACGTTTTAGTATCATGTAGTAACCTAAACCTATTGATGTTACATTGAGCTAGTTGAATGGAATATGAATGACAGTCATCCAATATGCTGTAATAGAAATAAGGCCATGCTAAAAAAAATAATTGTCCTCCCTCATCTTATATGGCACTGACCGCCACTGCAATCTAATGATCTAATACAGTCGTTCAAACAGGCGTCACTGCTCACTCACGCTTATCAATCTAATGACCTAAAACATCTCACACGCACACACGCACACACACCAAGTTCCCACTGGCATTTTCAGACTGTTTGCATACACTCTAACGGCCATGGTGCATTATTTGCACAAATAAAAAACTGTCTTGTCACTGTATTCGCTATACAATGTTCTGCTGCGTAGCCTAGGCAAACATCTTGCAACAAATCTGAGCATAATGGCAACTATTCACAACCTTATCCATGGTGCATTACTAACAGTAGTGTTTCCCCCTTATTGTAACTCTCCTTCTAACGACTATAGGCCAGTAGGCTATGTCTGCACACCCAATAAAACAAAGTATCTTGGCATCGTGGTGGAGACTGAGGGCTATGCGTGTGTACATGTTCCACGTCAAGCTGCTCTCCAAATCTGCTACAACACCGCTATTGTGCAGCCCATTATAAACCTATAGTGGCCCACTAGATTGAGTACCCTAACCTGAAGGTTAATCATACGTTACAGAGGGCAAGTGAAAGTAAATTATCGAAACGGCTGCTGGAGGAATAAACAATGAAACAGGGGTTTTACGCAAACGTGTCTGTGGGAGGAGAGGCAACTCAAGGACCACTTTTGCATGCACAAAGCAGCTAATCTGAGGCGCTGTTTGAATATATTCATGGATGGATTCTCCCTTTCTTGAAATAATTATTAATCTAAATATAGGCCTATTAGATAAATTATGATAGGCTATATAGGCTATAAAGAAATAATCACTGATCTGACATGATTTGGTTAGTAGCCTAGCGTAATATCTCCTGTCACTATCCATCTATTTGTAATGTCTTCAAGGATGGGAGGAATGAAGAATGCATAGGTTATCCCAAAACAGGGGCATCTTCTCTGTTATAGGTTATTTGTCTCAGCTATACCGTTAATTTAGGCTACCACGTGTTAAACTTATAGAGGCAAGTGGCTAGACCTGTTGGCTGTTATAATAATAGAACGTAAAATGACTTGTCTAAGATGGGCTTTACCAGAACACCTGACCCCTGCCCCGTGGCTATGCAAGGTCCATGACAGGGGTTTGGGGGCAGCCGTTGAGCCCGACAGGGACACGCAATCCTTCTCCATGCAGTCAGTGACTTACATTCACAAGATAGTAATCATTAGAAGTGTAGCCTACATAAAACACCATGCCATTATGCACACATTTATAAGTGAACCTTCTGTTTCAACATATAGGTTTCTAGCCTAGCTGTTCCTCTCTAAAATATACTATGCAAGGTCTTGCCATATGAAGGGGACTGAGGATAACATTGTAGCGAATTCGAAGAGCACCATGACAGACCCTGATGCACACAACTCCATGTCTCTTTGCAGTCTGACAAAGCACCATGGCCATTACATTGGTATTGCTTTGGGGATACCATGTGTGTGTGCGTGTGTGTTTGTGACATCTGTTTGAACGAGTGTATTAGCATTACTTTTGACCAGGGCCCATAGGATCTGGTTATATTTTGCATTATTAAAGAGGAAATCAGCAGTTGCTGCATCCATTTTTGGACTTGATTATTGAAGAATATAACTTATAAATGTCTTGTGAGCTTAGTTCAACTGTTGTACCCCACCGAAATATGGCCTCCCGAGTGGCACAGCTAAGGCACTAGCTGTGTTACTACAGATCCTGGATTGCGACCCATGAGAGACCCATGAGGCAAGGCACAATTGACCCAGAGTCGTCCGGGTTAGGGGAGGGTTTGGCCGGCCGGGATGTCCTTGTCCCATCGCGCTCTAGCGACTCCTGTGTCAGGCCAGGTGCATGCACGCTGACACGGTAGCGAGGTGAACGGTGTTTCCTCCAACACATTGGTGCGGCTGGCTTCCGGGTTAAGCATGCATTGTGTCAAGAAGCAGTGCGGCTCGTGTTTCGGGTCGTGTTTCGGAGGACGCACAGCTCTCGACCTTCACCTCTCCCAAGTCCGTACGGGAGTTGCAGCGATGGAACAAGACTAACTACCAATTAGATATCACGAAATTGGGGAGAAAAAGGGGTAAAAAAAACTACAACTAAAAAACAACCAATTTTGACCTTCTTTTACTCCAATGTTATTGTAATCAAAGTAAATGTAAACAAACACAATATAGCTTCAAAACATGGTTAAAACCATTACGATCCCTCAGCTTGTTACCAAAACAGGAGCGGGAGGACGCTTTGTTATTGTTTCTAATGCTGATTTCCACTTTAAGGGAATAGGGTGCCATTTGGGATGTAGCCCACCTGTCACAAGCCATGTATATCCATATCAACACGTCAACACATCCCATCCACATTTCATGTTTATTCATGAGGATTGTTTGACAGCAGTGCATACTCCAAGTTATATCAAGAAGGTCATGATAATATAATGTCACTTGAAACTTTTCCATGAGTAGTGTTCCTGTCATCTACACTTACACTCAAATTGATGGAGTTTGCTTGACAACAGTGCATACTCAAAAAAGAAAACGATAAAGCGAGGAACAATATAAACGTTTGCTATTAATTGATTGATGACTTTATGGCTTTTTAATTTAAATGGTTAATTAACATTTTTAATTTAACTTTTATTTAACTATGCATGTCAGTTAAGAACAAATTCTTATTTACAATGACAGCCTAAGTCAGACTAATTGAGAATGTGTCAGTAGCTGTCAATGGATTATTCATCCACGTTATGGCTTTGGATCAAAACTTTCTCCCCACTCCCCAAATGACGTTGAACCAACGTGGAATTTACGTCTGTGCCCAGTAGGTCATCCCTATTTGTTTGTTAAAATACTGTCAACAAACATTGTCAACATCTTTCTCCTTTTAATCTCAGAAGGGATGACATCCTGAAGGACATTTCTGATTTAAGCTACAATACCTACAGTTGAAGTCGGAAGTTTACATACACCTTAGCCAAATACATTTAAACGCAGTTTTTCACAATTCCTGACTTTTAATCCTAGTAAAACTTCCCTGTCTTAGGTCAATTAGGATCACCGCTTTATTTTAAGAATGTGAAATGTCAGAATAATAGTAGAGAGAATTATTTTTTCAGCTTTTATTTCTTTCATCACATTCCCAGTGGGTCAGAAGTTTACATACACTCAAATAGTATTTGGTAGCATTGCCTTTAAATTGTTTAACTTGGGTCAAATATTTTGGGTAGCCTTCCACATGCTTCCCACATTAAGGTGGGTGAATTTTGGCCCATTACTCCTGACAGAGCTGGTATAACTGAGTCAGGTTTCTAGGCCTCCTTTCTCGCACGCGCTTTTTCAGTTCTGCCCACAAATTTTCTATAGGATTGAGGTCAGGGCTTTGTGATGGGCACTTCAATACCTTGACTTTGTTGTCCTTAAGCCATTTTGCCACAACTTTGGAAGTATGCTTGAGGTCAATGTCCATTTGGAAGACCCATTTGCAACCAAGCTTTAACTTCCTGACTGATGTCTTGAGATGTTGCTTCAATATATCCACATAATTTTCCACCCTCATGATGCCATCTATTTTCTGAAATGCACCAGTCCCTCCTGCAGCAAAGCACCCCCACAACATGATGCTGCCACCCCCGTGCTTCACGGTTGGGATGGTGTTCTTCAGCTTGCAATCCTCCCCCTTTTTTCTCCAAACATAACGATGGTCATTATGACCAAACAGTTCTATTTTTGTTTCATCAGACCAGAGGACATTTCTCCAAAAAGTACGATCTTTGTCCCTATGTACAGTTGCAAACCGTAGTCTGGCTTTTTTTATGGCGGTTTTGGAGTAGTGGCTTCTTCCTTGCTGAGTGGCTTTTTAGGTTATGTTGATATAGGACTCTTTTTACTGTGGATATAGATAACTTTGTACCTGTTTCCTCATGCATCTTCACAAGGTCCTTTGCTGTTGTTCTGGGATTGATATGCACTTTTCGCACCAAAGTACGTTCATCTCTAGGAGGCAGAACACGTCTCCTTCCTGAGAAGTATGACGGCTGCGTGGTCCCATGGTGTTTATACTTGCGTATTATTGTTTGTACAGATGAACGTGGTTTGGAAATTGCTCCCAAAGATGAACCAGACTTGTGGAGGTCTACAATGTTTTTCTGAGGTCTTGGCTGATTTCTTTAGATTTTCCCATAATGTCAAGCAAAGAGGCACTGAGTTTGAAGGTAGGCCTTGAAATACATCCACAGGTACACCTCCAAATGACTCAAATTATGTCAATTAGCCTATCAGAGGCTTCTAAAGCCATGACATCATTTTCTGGAATTGTCCAAGCTGTTTAATGGCACAGTCAACTTAGTGTATATAAACTTCTGACCCACTGGAATTGTGATACAGTGAATTATAAGTGAAATAATCTGTTAGTAAACAATTGTTGAAAAATTACTTGTGTCATGCACAAAGTAGATGTCCTAACCGACTTGCCAAAACTATAGTTTGTTAACAAGAAATTTGTGTAGTGGTTGAAAAACAAGTTTTAATGACTCCAACCTAAGTGTATGTAAACTTCCGATTTCAACTATATGTATATCCTCTATGGGCTAGGTGGGACGCTAGCGTGCCACCCGTGGTGCACTCCATCAACAGCAGGTGCATTTCAAGAGCGGCAAATTTGAATCCAAATAAATGTCAAAATTCAAATTTTTCAAACATACAACTATTTTACACCCTTTGAAAGATAAACATCTCCTTAATCTAACCACGTTTTACGATTTCAAAAAGGTTTTACGGCGAAAGCATAAATTTAGAGTATGTTAGGACAGTACATTTACAAGAGTTGTGTGTAATGTTTTGTCAATTCAAAGACAGGGTCACCAAAACCATAAAACCAGCTAAAATGATGCACTAACCTTTTACAATCTCCATCAGATGACACTCCTAGGACATTATGTTAGACAATGCATGCATTTTTAGTTCTATCAAGTTCATATTTATATCCAAAAACAGCGTTTTACTATGGCATTGATGTTGAGGAAATCGTTTCCCTCCAATAACCGGCAGTCAAGTCAATGTCACAAATTAAATAATTAAAATTAGAAAACATTGGTAAAATATTATATTGTCATTTAAAGAATTATAGATTTACATCTCTTGAACGCAATCAACTTGCCAGATTTAAAAATAACCTTACTGGGAAATCACACTTTGCAATAATCTGAGCACTGCGCCCAGAAAAATACGCGTTGCGATACAGACTAGACGTCATGTTGGGGAGATCTAAAATCGAAAATACTATGTAAATAATCCATTACCTTTGATTCTCTTCATCAGATGTCACTTCCAGGTATCACAGGTCCATAACGAATGTAGTTTTGTTCAAAAAAGCTCATCATTTATGTCCAAAAATCTCCGTCTTGTTAGCACATGATCTAAGCCAGCCGGACTTCTCGTCATGAACGAGGAGAAAAAATATATTTCCGTTCGTTCAAACATGTCAAACGTTGTATAGCATAAATCATTAGGGCCTTTTTTAACCAGAACATGAATAATATTCAAGGTGGACGAATGCATACTCTTTTATAACGTATTGGAACGAGGGTACCCAACATGAACTCGCGCGCCAGGTGTCTAATGGGACATCATCGTTCCATGGCTCTTGTTCGGTCAGATCTCCCTCCAGAAGACTCAAAACACTTTGTAAAGGCTGGTGACATCTAGTGGAAGCAATAGGAAGTGCCAAAATATTCCTCAGCCCCTGTGTTTTTCAATGGGATAGGTTTAAAGGCAATACAACACATCAGGTATCCACTTCCTGTCAGAAAATGTCTCAGGGTTTTGCCTGCCAAATGAGTTCTGTTATACTCACAGACACCATTCAAACAGTTTTAGAAAATGTAGGGTGTTTTCTATCCATATGTAATAAGTATATGCATATTCTAGTTACTGGGTAGGAGTGGTAACCAGATTAAATCGGGTATGTTTTTTTATCCAGCCGTGTCAATACTGCCCCCTAGCCCTAACAGGATATGACACTCAAAAAACTTCAGGGATGGCTAAATGAAAGGATGATTTATTGAAGGTTATCAATTATTGAAGGTGTTGGTCTGGGGTGAGGTAGGCCTAAGAGGGGATGTCAGAGCGCCAGACAGAGCACTGGACAGAGCACAGGACAGAGCACTGGACAGAGCACTGGACAGAGCACCGGACAGAGCACCGGACAGAGCACCGGACAGAGCACCGGACAGAGCACTGGACAGAGAACATTGGACAGAGAACATTGGACAGAGAACTGGACAGAGAACACTGGACAGAAAACACTGGACAGAGAACACTGGACATAACACTGGACAGAACACTGGAGGCATGTGAAGCTAGAGGGAAAGGAGCTCTCAGTCCAGTCCACTGGTAGATGGTAACAACACGCAAATGTACACACAAGTACACGCACGTACACATAAAAGCAAGCGTTGAGGAGGCAGCTCTTGAATGGACACACAAAAACATACACACCAATAGCAACCCACCCACACACTCCTCCTACTCACCAGAGAAGGTAATATTGAATCCCTCGTAAGATATAGAAAAGTCTGATATGAAGCGCAGTTGGGCCTTGAAGTTCCCGTAGAGCCCTGCATTGGTGGGCGAGGGCAGCTCGTTACCCGTTAGCCGTGCCAGGGGCTGGACAAAGCTGCCATTCTCTGTGATGAGCAGGTAGTCATGGTGATCCTCCAGGTGGAAGGTGTTGAAGGTAAATTGGACTCCTATTGGGACAAAGCAAGTCAAGAGGAGAACAGACAATAATATGGTTCAAGCTACCTGTCAACCTCCCCTGATGAAATGATCAAGTTCAATTGAAACGATGGTTTAATCTGAGAGGAGAGCAGCCAAGTGGAGGGAGAGAGAACTTCATCTCATTACATTCAAAGGTGAGGTCAGTTAATATAAAAAAGAAGGCTCTGGGTTTTCTTTTTCTTTTTTAGGAGGGGGGGACGGGACTGCATTTCAATACGGAGTGATTATTCAGAGAAACATAATGATAGTCCATATTGAATATCTTAGCAGCCATGGGAAATTAAAATTCCAAAGAACTTTCATTACTCTCAACCCAGAGTCCTGTATTATAATAATATTTCAGCAAGATGGGCTAGGCTGGGAAGAGAACCTACAGTGAATCTGTATTCAGGTCCGTTCCATTCCCACACTGCCTTTTACCAGCTTGCTGATAAAAGTAATAGGAGTCCATTCTTTAGCTGTTTATTAATTCACATAATTAAACAGTATCAACATTTTTACGGATTGTTTGCTTGTTTTCGCTTAATATATTTTTTTATATGGTATATATCTTCAGGCAGAATAGCGATATCAAAAAGAGTTATGAAGTGTCACATTCCATTATAAATATGATTGCAGTAGTAACTCAGGCTTACCTTTGCCGTGGCTGACCTCCACCGTCCAAGTACAGTTTAGTGAGTTGGGATACATCTCAGGATATCCAGGGGACAGGATGGTGCCGCCGGGCCCTCGTACGTCTCCTCCACACAACGCTGGGGGACAAAGAGGGGGGAAACACTTTACTTTATTGTCCATGTTTTTGCAGAGAACAGAAACAGTGCTCTTCATTGTAATCAGTAATATCAATACTACGCATGCCAGTCTTTCTTGGCTAAAAGTAGAGGAGAGACTGACTGTATCAATTCTTCTTTTTATAAGAAACGTTAATGTGTTGAAAATTCCAAGTTGTTTGCATAGTCAACTTATACACAGCTCTGACACACACACTTACCCTACCAGACATGCCAGCAGGGGTCTTTTCACAGTCCCCAAATCCAGAACAAATTCAAGACAATTCAGTATTATATAGAGCCATGAATGCATGGAACTTCCTTCCATCTCCAATTGTTCAAGTTAACAGTAAACCTGGTTTAAAAAAACAGATAAAACAATACCTCAAAGCACAACGCCTCTCCCTATTTGACCTAGATAGTTTGTGTGTATGTATTGATATGTAGGCTATGTATGCCGTTTTTAAATGGACGTAGTTCTGTCCTTGAGCTGTTCTTGTCTATTATTGTTCTGTATTATGTCATGTTCATGTTTTGTGTGGACGGCAGGAAGAGTAGCTGGTGCTTTCATGTATCTGTCCTAGACAGATAGCAGTATCAATAATTAAGCTAGTATCAATAATTAATGGAGCAACTTCTTTACTAGTAAGCACTTCATTCAAAGTCTTATCAAACAGGGAAATCTGGACAACTACATACATCTCTTTCTTTCCATCTCTCTCTATACATCATTTCACTCTTTTTCTCTCACTCTCTCCTTCTGAACAAGATGTTTCATTTTGACATGACCTGCCTTCAATTTCAATATCATAGAACCTTGCATATCAACATTTCAGCATAGATCTTTTCCAAGGGAGGCTGGTAACAGTAATATCAGGACCTTCATTTGAATGCTCTGCAACAGGGACTACATTCTCCCTCCTTATTCCACTTAGGTCCACTAGATAGCACAGCCACAAAGTCAAAATTGTCTATATCGTAAAATTCATGAAAACAAAAATGTGCTTTTTGGTATTCATTTAAGGTAAGGGTTAGGCATAATATTAGCAGTGTTGTTAAGGTTAGGGTTAAGGTTAGGTTTAGGTTTAAAATCACATTTGAAGATGATAAATTGTTGAAATAGGCTGGGTTTATGACTTTGGGGCTGGGGTAACTAGTGATGACCAGGAGGCAGGGGAGGTAAGATGACAAGCTAGAGGGCAGGTAAAGGATGCCCCCGGATCCCTAATCTGATGAGAATATCAGTTCCTATCAGGCAGAGGAGCCGTCAAAGGAAATTGATTGCCTAATGGCCTGGCATTGAATTGCATTTTCTCAGATGTGTTTACTCCCTGGAAAATGAAATAGATCTCTGAAGTCAAAACACGGAGAGACGAACAAGCTACAAGACTTTGTCAGCCCCAGAGTTGCTGGGGTGGTTCCTCTTTTACCAAGTAGCCAATTTACACGAACTGTCATTGGCTTTAATATTTAAGGACCACTCTTGTAAATATCTCGTCACTCATGCATAACACAATTCAATCTTACGGCGGTTTTGTCAATAGGCAGTTTGGCACCATATCATATGAGAGAATATTTAAACTAATTGATGCCTGTTGAAAGTGATAGATCAAGATATTGCACATACTGTAGATCTAAACCAGGGCTCTCCAACCCTGTTCCTGGAGAGCTACCATTCTGTAGGTTTTAACTCCAACCCTGTTCTTGGAGAGCTACCATTCTGTAGGTTTTAACTCCAACCCTGTTCCTGGATAGCTACCATTCTGTAGGTTTTAACTCCAACCCTGTTCCTGGAGAGCTACCATTCTGTAGGTTTTAACTCCAACCCTGTTCCTGGAGAGCTACCATTCTGTAGGTTTTAACTCCAACCCTGTTCCTGGAGAGCTACCATTCTGTAGGTTTTAACTCCAACCCTGTTCTTGGAGAGCTACCATTCTGTAGGTTTTAACTCCAACCCTGTTCCTGGAGAGCTACCATTCTGTAGGTTTTAACTACAACCCTGTTCTTGGAGAGCTACCATTCTGTAGGTTTTAACTCCAACCCTGTGCTTGGAGAGCTACCATTCTGTAGGTTTTAACCCCAACCCTGTTCCTGGAAAAGCCCTCCTGTAGGTTTTAACTCCAACTCTGTTCCTGGAGATGCCCTCCTGTAGGTTTTAACTCCAACCCTGTTCCTGGAGATGCCCTCCTGTAGGTTTTAACTCCAACCCAGGAACAGGGTTGGAGAGCCCTGGTCTAGACTCTAGAGCAGTAGCCTAATGATCAGATACTGTATGTACAATACAAACGCCTGCTTTAGCCCACTTCTTATGTGTTCAGCATGACAATAATCATGACAGATGAGTATAATTCATTAGGTAAATCCGCCTTCAGTTTTAATGCCCACCATTTTTGTAATAACCTGCAGAACTCCCTGTGTCTTGATTCCCTGGTGCTGCTAGGGCAGTTTAATGATTAATCAGGGGAGTCTAATGTTGAATTTGTTAAATGAGAATTGCATTAAAAAAAAAAATCAACATTTATTGTGGTGTTGAAATTGTAGTTTTTTAAAATTGTAACCTGTAGTTTGTGTTTTTGTTTTTTGTTCGTGTTGAATTTGTTGTCCTCAGGGCACCATTGAAAATGAAACCCTGGTCTCAATGGGCTCCCCTGATTAAATAAAGGTAAAAACATTTATATCAATAATAACTCACACACAAACACATCTGGTAACCAGGCAAGTGCAAATCTGCCACAGTCTTGGTCACCATGGCTACAGCCCATACCATGAAAAACAAATAGATACATGCAACTGTTGAATGCTTCCGCAGTTCATGACTTTGGCTTTTGTACAGTACCCTGGACCTGAAAATCACTGGATGTGCACACACTAGTTTTGAACCAATTTGAAGTGGTTTAAACTGGTTTGAACTGATTTGAATTGGTTTAAACTAGTTTTAACTTATCCATACCATCACAGGTGGGCAGTGGATGGCTCCACCAGTGGTTCTTCTCACAGACGAGCGGTTCTTCGTGGCTCAGTCTGTATCCAGGGTCACAGCCAAATGACACGGTTGAACCAATGGTGAAGTCTTGACCGTAACGCAATCCGTTGACCGGGAATCCCGGGTCCTGGCAGGAGTAGGTGTCCACCGTCACGCCTAAGGAGAAAATGTTAGATACATTATGAGGTCAACAACAAAGCAATTGACTTTCATCAAATATCTCATACAGGGAACACAAACAAAGCTATCACAGTTCAGGAGTGTTATAAGTTAAAACTATGGGTAGGGCTACAGGTGTAGGATCTTAATTTGATCATCCTGTTGTAGGAGAACTTTCCTTCAGTATAGGACATTTTCAACCTGTATTGTATTTGAGGTTTAAAAAGGCTTCTGAAATTTTTCATTTCTACTTTGAAATTTCAGACTTGATTTTCCCTTACGGAATATGTATCAAACACTACAAAAGTGTCCATGAATTATAATCCACATAATAATTCATGTTTCCTGTTGCTGCAGGATTATTTTCCTGCTGTAGAAAACTGGCTCATATTAAGATCTTACATCTGTAGGAGTTTTCCCTGACCACATGACCTGACCAGGAACAACTCGGCTACTAGACTTACTTTCGTAGATGATCTTAAATCCACTGTTGGAGCGGCTGTTGTCGGTGGTGAAGAGCATATACAGGTGGTTAGTACTACTGAACAGGAACTGGGGCACCTGGGTACCGTTGAACGAGCCAACCAGAGGAGAGAGCAGGTTGGGCCCATCGTGGATCTCCAGGAAGTCATAGCCCAGCTCTGTCTGAAACCTGGACCATTGAGAGAGGGGGAATTATGAATGATGAAATGCACAAATTTGATTTGCTTGTGATAAAACATATTCAGTAGTGCAGTTGCATAAACCTTGATTAAGCTTACTACTGCACTAAAAATAACTTTGAAAGGAGACTCTTTAAAAATACGCAATAAATAAGCAACACCATTCCATTATAAGTGCCTTCATTGATGCAGAAATCCATTCTGCGTCTTCAACAGTTAGAAAGTGCTCATAAAATAGAGTAACTTTATTGATATAATGGACACGCACTTGTCAAACGTGATCTTGATGGAGCGTCCGGGCTCGGTCTCGATGACCCACTCACAGCTGAGGGAGTCCTTATAGTATCCAGGCCACCCTGGGGACAGGATCACCCCATTGGGAGCAGAGAAGTGGCCACCGCAGGGGGCTATAGAGAAGAATACAGGGGGGGAGAGCAAGCGAGAAAGAGAGAGAGTGAAAATACATGTTCTTAAAAGTTTATTGGTGTTGTTGCCTTTTTATATTGACCTGGCACTTCTTCCTGTTAGAAACAAATACTTAAAAATGCCTTATTTGCTAATCTAGAAAATAGTGGCCTACAGCATACTGTACATGTTACAAGGGCAGCTAAGCAGACATGAGGCTCTTTATTACCCTGCCCATATGAGTGATGTCACCACAGCATTAGGAGCCATGTGGAGCAGGGTGAATGACTGACAGGAAGTCAGATAGAAGGAGACTGACTGCCCTACAGCACACTTGTCTCTGTTCCCTGTCCATCCCTGAGCCTCCCTAGCATCCTTCAACACACAGGTCCCCTCCGCTTACACTCACTTAGGCTATTGTCTGTGTTAGGAACAGGGTTATTTACCCCCAAAATTGTGCATGTACGGACGTGCGCATGTACAGACGTGTGCACGCACACACACACACGCACAATATTTACCTTCACATTTGGGGATGGGGCCACTCCACATCACCTTGCCGTTGTCCAGCTCGCAGGTGATGGTCTTGGCCCCCTGGGTCTTGATGAATCCGTCCTCACAGATCACTGAGATGGAGCTACCCAGTTGGAAGTTGTCCCCGAAGCGCCTCGCATTTATTGGGATGCCCGGGTCGGGACACTCGTTGTGGCCGAACGCTGAAAACAGATGGGCAAATGTTGGCTATTTGTCAGATGTAACCAACGTCACTACGGCTTCGCTTCCTCCACTGTCCCTGTCCCCATACTGGGCTTGAAGCATTGGTCCTCTGATCACAAACACGTGGCGGATTGCTTGAAAATGTACAAACCAGTTGCTCCATTGAAAAATATCAAATTCAATGGCGCTGAGGCATACGCAACTATGGGGCAAAACAGACAGTGGTGGCTTAGATTGTTGACAACATGTAAACTATATTTAGTCTCCAAATGTTTATTGAAATAACTACATAAATACAGTTCCACAATGAGCATTTGTTGTCTCTCAAATACATAGTTACAGGTGTTGGCTAGCTAGCTATTAAATTTGGTCATATTAGCGTAGATATGACATCAGTCAAAACCCCTCAAAATAAGACATTGGTGTCAAGAACAAGATAAAACTAGCTGAAATGAGTACCTACAACAAAACAAGACATGGTATTAATAACAAGATAAAACTAGCTGAAACGAGTCACCTACAACAAAACAAGACATGGTATTAATAACAAGATAAAACTAGCTGAAACGAGTCACCTACAACAAAACAAGACATGGTATTAATAACAAGATAAAACTAACTGAAACAAGCACCTACAACAAAACAAGACATAGTATTAATAACAAGATAAAACTAGCTGAAACGAGTCACCTACAACAAAACAAGACATGGTATTAATAACAAGATAAAACTAACTGAAACAAGCACCTACAACAAAACAAGACATGGTATTAATAACAAGATAAAACTAGCTGAAACGAGTCACCTACAACAAAACAAGACATGGTATTAAGAACAAGATAAAACTAACTGAAACAAGCACCTACAACAAAACAAGACATGGTATTAAGAACAAGATAAAACTAGCTGAAACAAGCACTTACAACAAAACAAGACATGGTATTAATAACAAGATAAAACTAACTGAAACAAGCACCTACAACAAAACAAGACATGGTATTAAGAACAAGATAAAACTAGCTGAAACAAGCACTTACAACAAAACAAGACATGGTATTAATAACAAGATAAAACTAACTGAAACAAGCACCTACGACAAAACAAGACATGGCATCAAGAACAAGATAAAACTAGCTGAAACAAGCACCTACGACAATATAAGACATGGTATTAAGTACAAGATAAAACTTGCTGAATGAGCCACCTATGACAAAACAAGACATGATATCAAGAAAAATATCAAACTAGCTGAAACGAGCTCCTACGATTCCCTACATGGCAGCCTCATGTCATTGTTGGTAGCTATCTGGCCATCCAGAATCACAACAACACACAGCATCTTGGCCCCATCAATGCGCACACATCATTTTCGTGGCGTTGTCAGCCAACCCGTCTATAGTAGTGTAAATCTATTGTATTTTCATGGCAGTCATCCAGGAAGAAGTGATGATCCATGGCCCGGAGCCTGTAGTGATGTTCCATGGCACGAAGCCTCCAGTGATAATCCATGGTCCGGAGCCTCCAGTGATAATCCATGGCACGAAGCCTCCAGTGATGATCCATGGCCCGGAGCCTGTAGGGATGAACCATGGCAAGAAGCCTGTAGGGATGATCCATGGCCCGGAGCCTGTAGAGATGATCCATGGCACGAAGCCTCCAGTGATAATCCATGGCCCAGAGCCTCCAGTGATGATCCATGGCACAAAGCCTCCAGTGATGATCCATGGCGCGGAACCTGTAGTGATGATCCATGGCACGGAGTCTTCAGCAACGGTCTGCAGCCCAGAGTCTTCAGCGGCGGTCTGCAGCCCAGAGTCTTCAGCGGCGGTCTGCAGCCCAGAGTCTTCAGCGGCGGTCTGCAGCCCAGAGTCTTCAGCGGCGGTCTGCAGCCCAGAGTCTTCAGCGGCGGCCTGCAGCCCAGAGTCTTCGGCAGTTCAGAGCCTCCGGCGATGATCCATGGTCTGGTTCCTCTGGCGACACAGAAGCGGGGGGATCAGCGGGCGGTGTGGGGGCTACGCCCCGAACCAGAGCCGCCGCCAAGTATAGATGCCCACACGGACCCTCCCCTATAGGTTCAGGTTTGCGGCCGGGAGTCCGCACCTTTTGGGGGGGGGGGGGGGGGAATACTGTACTGTCACGCCCTGACCTGAGAGAGACGGTTTATTTCTCTATTTTGTTAGTTCAGGCTGTGGGGTGGGCATTCTATGTTTTGTATTTTTTTGTGTTGGGCCGAGTATGGTTCCTAATCAGAGGCAGCTGTCTATCGTTGTCTCTGATTAGGAATCATACTTAGGCAGCCTTTTCCCACCTGTGTTTTGTGGGTAGTTATTTTCTGTTTTGTATTCGTTACCTGACGGAACTGTTTGGCCTTTCGTTTTCTTTCTTTGTTCTAGTGTTTCGTTGTTTAATACATATAATGAACACTTACCACGCTGCGCTTTGGTCCCCTCTCTATGACAGCCGTAACAGACATAACATATCATACAAAATGGATGACGTAGTACACAATTGTGCACAATTTTCGTGGGACCCGTTGGGCTCGTGAGTACTACTTTCAAAACTACTGGCTGAAATTATACAAAAGCTCTGGAACCTCACTTCGTGGCAATATTCGAAGCACTTCACTACATGAAAACACCCACTTTTTTCTAAAGGGTGTTTATTCTTTTCGTTATAGTGCTAGTGACCTCCCAGCTATTTTGTCAGACCTTTATAAAGTGTAGAATGGACTTAAACCCTGGCGCAATATGTCGCCCAACTAAAATGGCCCTTAAACTCTTCTTATCACAGCCTCACAGCCCAAGTCAGACTGACTGACTGATGAATGCCTTGTGACAGAACGAGCACGCCAGTCGAACATAACGTTTGTCACAACGAATCCACATTTAACAGTGCTCAATCATGTTACTGATAGTGTCCTACCAGAATAACATGGAATCAGGTGTCAGGCTGTTAGAAAAGCTAGCTCTAACAGTTGTTGCTAAGGATTCATGGCCTCTTTTTTTCCTGTCTTTTTTTGACAGAAGTGATGAATTGGTGTGACATTTCACTTCTCCTTCAGAAAGAAGCCGTTACCAGGTGGCCATTTGAAAAGGATAACTATGATGGGTGTGAGGGGCAAAGCCAGGTTTGGTGGAAATTGATTAAGACCTTATGTGATGACTAAAAAGAACTGACAATGACATGAGCGATAGGGCAGGGTTGGACAAACATCACACGAATCCAATCAGGACAAGATATACAGGACTATGGTCATTACAGTAAAGTCACCACAAGGTGCCACAAAATGATAAGCTATACCTGGTAAGAACCAAGGGCCCAACTCTATTTCACCTGGATTGTGGCAGAGCAACCACGCAATACCTGCTACATGGGTTCAACTAAACTGAGCCCTAATCAACTGACAAAGACAAACAAAGAACAGCACAGAATTCAATGTCAGGGTTAAACCTACTGCTGTATGTGATGTTGAACCCTCGTCCGGCCATGGAGTGGTCTGCCTGGAACTCCAGCCTTAGTATGTTCGTATTACTGTCAAGGTGGGAGGGTGACTCTGCCCCCGAGAAGCGTCCCAGGACGGTGGCGTCCAGCAGCTCGCCGTCTTTCACCGTGAGGAAGTCGTAAGGTGCCTCCAGGTCAAAGTCATTGAAGGCCAGGTGGATGCGACTGCCGGGCTCTGATATGATCAGCCACACACAGTTCATGTTGTTGCTGTAGCCTTCTGGGTAGTCCGGTGATAGAACCGTGCCCATTGGCGCCGTGAAATTGGACAGGCATGGGACTGTAGAGGAGAGGGAGAGGACAAAGAGAGGAGACTTGGATTATATGATTGGGGGTTGATTGGGTACTAAAAGGAACTGTACTGTATGTGGCAGAAATGGTTGAAATATATTTTTGTACATTTATTTATTTCTAATTATTTACTGTAGATGGGTATGGGAGAACTGTACAGTGCAGCATGTTCCAAGTTATCTTCTATTCAATATGAATGTGCCATGCAGGATGATATTTCTAAGAGATTATTTCACCCTTTGGCAGTTTGATCTCCCACTCTCAATGAAATATGAATGCATTCAAATGCAAATTACACTAACTCCTATGGTCGGGGGTGTGAAACACCTCTCTCTAGTCCCATAAGCATTCTATATAAGACAGTTCATCAGATAACTATTAGTATGACTGATTTTGGAGAACAGAGCAGTGAATTAATGATTTGACGCATTAGTGAGAGCCTAAAGCAGCGACAGAAGACTGATTAACTAAGTTAAGTGTGTATTTTTCAAATGCTGATGAACTGATGAGGCGCGATGATGAAGCACGATGAAGCGTGTCCACTTATTAGACTTCCATATCATCTGCATACAACTGAATTTATATCAAGGCAAACAGAGTGTTAACCCTGAAAATGTATCAGTCACTATATGGAACTGAAATATGGTTCTTACTTCAGAGGATCATGTTCAGGTCGTCATTGTAAATAAGAATTTGTTCTTAATTGACTTACCTAAATAAATAAAGGTGAAACAAAATAAAATGTAAATAATATATCATAGCAGAATGTTTGCCTCTCAAAGCTAGAACTCAATCAACACACTTTTTGTAGCATTTTTTGCAAGTAAGAAGTAGATAAGTCTCCATGTTTAAGTTCCCCCATCACACAAGGGAAAGGCAGTATGGTTCTTACTAACAGATGAGCATGATCGTATCCCAAATTGCACCCTATTCCGTATATGATATAGAGCCCATAGGGTTCTGGTCAAAATTAGTGCACTATGTAAGGAATAAGGTGCCATTTAGGATGCTGCCCATTACTGTCCACCCATGAAAATGGTTCATAGGTATTTTCTTCTTCGCAACAACATGAAAATATAATATTGATGTTTTTATACACAATTACAAGAAACTGAGTTAGTTTTAGACACATAACAAAATTACTAAATTATTTTTACCCCTTTTTCGTGACATCCAATTAGTAGTTACAGTCTTGTCCCATCACTGGAGCTCCCCTACAGACTCGGGAGAGGCGAAGGTCGAGAGCCATGCGTCCTCCGAAACATGACCCTGCCCAGCCGCACTGCTTCTTGACACACTGCTCACTTAACCCGCCCGGCCCGCCACAAGGAGTTGCTAGAACATGATGGGACAAGGAAATTGCCGGCTGGCCAACCCCTCCCCTAACCTGGATGATGCTGGTCCAATTGTGCACCGCCTCATGGGTCTCCCGGTCACGGCCAGCTGTGACACAGCCTTGGATCGAACCCGTGTCTGAAGTGACACCTTAAGCACTGCGTTGCAGTGCCTTAGACTGCTGCGCCACTCGGGAGGCCCCAATTAGATGCGTTTTAGACGCCAGAAATTCTATGCGTTTTAGACCCCAGAAATTAGATGTGATTTAGACCCCAGAAATTCTATGCGTTTTAGACCCCAGAAATTAGATGTGTTTTAGACGCCAGAAATTCTATGCGTTTTAGACCCCAGAAATTAGATGTGATTTAGACCCCAGAAATTAGATGCGTTTTAGACCCCAGAAATTAGATGTGATTTAGACCCCAGAAATTAGATGCGTTTTAGATGTTCATACTCACAGATGCACATGGGGATGTTGGCTGACCACTGGTTGTTGTTCTGACAAGATATGGTCCTTTCCCCGATGAGCTCGAACCCAAACTGGCACTCAAAGCGCAGGATGCCCCCATTCAAGAAGCTGTCTCCTTCCCTTATCCCATAGAGGGGCGTACCAGGGTCCCCGCAACTCTCTTTGTCAATCTCTGTGGAAAATAGTGACAAAAACATAGTGCTAGTGAGCATTATCACAGTTGACAATTTATTTTATTTGAGTGAATACCCAAGGGGACATGTGTCTTGTGTCTTTCTGTCATAAAACAAGCATACCATCCTGCTTTCCAATTCACGTAATGGATCCAATTCACACCATGAGTAGTAACAAAGAGGTTGGAATAATACTCAGGCTACATTCAGAACAAACACCGAATCATACAGACAGCAATCACAAGGCGTTGGTGCTCGTCATCACACCCATATAGACAGAAAATACTGTTGTCCTCAGAGCTGAATTATACACTTATACAGTCTTATTTTCTATTCTTTGTGTCCATGTCTGAGAATGTGAAAAAAGGATATGATAGGACAGTTATTTTGTCTGTTTTTTTAAACCCTACCACACTAAGGAAATAGGCATCCAGGTGAATCCTCGCTAACACTATGCCCGTGTCCATCCAGATAAGCATGAGTAAGCACGCAGTGCCTCTATCTCTCCCTGAATGTAGCAGACTGGGAGGCCACAAAAACACCTAGGACTCTATTGAATCTGTATCGCTGAAGCGTTAGACATTTAAAGGTAATTTCCTATTGAGCCGTGTTTACCATGAATGCAGTCTCCGCTAACGCGGGAACATTTCCTTTAAATGTCAATCACACAGTAACGCTGAATTTCTGCGATATGGATTGAAAAGATCCCCTAATCACTCCACCCACACCCCACCCATCCTGGGTCACCACACCCAGGTAACACCCGAGATTGGCCTGTCTGGTTCCCTCAGAGGGTGCGGGTGTTGGGAGGAGATGTAATGCATCTTCTAAGACATCTTCCACCACTGCTCAGAGTTGAACCCTGAACCCTGGTGCTCGCTCCGAGAAAATGTTCAAATGGTAAGGGAAAGAAAAACTCCTCGACATTATTATGATCACGTTAGTGGTTCGTGGGAGTGGGCGTCGTTTATTTCAGCCTAGGTGTAATGGAAGTCTTTGCAAAGTGTGATATATTGCATTCATTTCAGTCATGACACCGTCTTTATGGGAACCACAATACCTACCACCCTGACTGCCTGGGCTGGGCTGGGCCGGGCCTGGGAAGGTTAGAGCATATTTACTGCTCTGTGTTTTACGACATCAGAATAGATGGAGAACAAATTGCTTTAGAGCAGCGCACGTCGCATCTGAATAATGCCTGGCGACAGAATGTTAAACACTAAGGTCATCTTTGTCTGTGGGGAAATGGTCAATTGTTATATCCTACCTGGCATGAGTATTATGTGCTCATAAGCACAATGCATACTGTTTGCCCCTAGCCTGGCCTTTTGTGGGGGGGTTTCTACTCCTGTATTCTTCCAGGAACAGCTGGGCAAATTGTAACGATATTGCCAAGCCTCTGTAAGTAGTGTAACACACAGCAATAAGGCCAGAATGGGGCATTATTTGTCCATTTCTAGCAATACAAGTCATGTATTTCCAGTCAACAATACAGGCTATCACAGAAGCCCAATTTATAGAAAGTAGCAACCACATTGTACATGCAAAAGGGTGAAGAATATGTCATCGTATGCCTATTCCTCACGTATGCTCATTTTAAATACTAGCAGTGAGATTTACTTCTCATAAATCTTGGCTAAGAATTGATCATTAAGCTAGATTCAGTCGTCCCTGAGAATTACAGTCCAATTAGAATCGACATTTAAGAAGTTTATTCAAAGGCCCGATGTGGAACTAGAGAAAAGAACATCTCAAAGATGAAAGTCACTAACAGAGATTCAAAGGACGGGAAGGGAGCCACGCTAGTATAAGCCCACATCTATTCTAATGAGGATATGAAGCTTTATCTGAGATTTTGAAAGCCTTACAGTAATACGCTTGTACTGTATGAGTACTGTTGAGTAGAACTTGACCAACTTATCAAGGGATATACACTACCGTTCAAAAGTTTGGGGTCACTTAAGAAATGCCCTTGTTTTTGAAAGAAAAGCACATTTTTTTCCCATTAAAATAACATCAAATTGATCAGAAATACAGTGTAGACATTGTTAATGTTGTAAATGACTATTGTAGCTGGAAACGGCAGATTTTTTATGGAATATCTACATGAGCCTACAGAGGCCCATTATCAGCAACCATCACTCCTGTGTTCCAATGGCACGTAGGGTTAGCTAATCCAAGTTTATCATTTTAAAAGTCTAATTGATCATTAGAAAACCCTTTTGCAATTATGTTAGCACAGCTGAAAACTGTTGTTCTGATTAAAGAAGCAATAAAACTGGCCTTCTTTAGACTAGTTGACTATCTGGAGCGTCAGCATTTGTGGGTTTGATTACAGGCTCAAAATGGCCTGAAACAAAGACATTTCTTCTGAAGCTCATCAGTCTATTCTTGTTCTGAGAAATGAAGGCTATTCCATGCGAGAAATTGCCAAGAAACTGAAGATCTCGTTCAACTCCCTTCACAGAACAGCGCACACTGGCTCTAACCAGAATAGAAAGAGTAGTGGGAGGCCCCGGTGCACAACTGAGCAAGAGGACAAGTACATTAGAGTGTCTAGTTTGAGAAACAGATGCCTCACAAGTCCTCAACTGGCAGCTTCATTGAATAGTACCTGCAAAACACCAATCTCAACATCAACAGTGAAGAGGCGACCCCTATATGCTGGCCTTCTAGGCAGAGTTCCTCTGTCCAGTGTCTGTGTTCTTTTCTCCATCTTAATCTTTTCTTTTTATTGGCCAGTCTGAGAAATGTATTTTTCTTTGCAACTCAGCATTCCTTATTTCTCTGTATGTATTCAATCCGTATTTCTATCAATTGTAAATTAATGTGTAGCCTTCAAATGATACTACAGTGCAATTTATAGTTATAGTTTATGCTCACAGCTACGGGAACCCTACGAACATTTCCTCGAGGTACGCTCATATTCCAAAATAATCTTCTCATACTTTTTCAGTCTCATGTAGAAAAAAGCCTTTGCGAGAACTGGTAGTTAATTACCAATAGTTCATCTGTTCATTACATTAACCCCTAATAGGGTATTTCCTCAATAGATATTGTAAGAGTTGGAAATTGGAGTTGATGATCATTGATTAGTAATGCCTGATGTGTGTCTATAATTTCCTGTCTGTAATGTGAAGTGACCGATATGATGGTTGCTTCTAGAGAATAAAATCACGTTTTATGACCAGTTGTATGCTGCCTACATCTGGTCTTCATTTTCCTTCTAGTAGTATTTATTTTCTCTGAACCCTTATTACAATGGTATTTCTACACTTATTTAATAAGCATGGCTGCACACACTGAATTCATGTACAGATTCAGCTTCCACAGTGTTGCTACAGTATGTAAAAAATGATGGAATTGGCCGACATCAACGTGACCATTATAATGTGAAACAATATGTCACATCGGAACTTTGTCAAAGATGAAACTGTGATTTGTCCTCCAAGGCTCCATAAAAGTACATTAACATCTCATCAATAGAACATAATATGTAATTTCAGCTCATAAGATATATATTCAGTTTATGACCTAATCAGGGTCCCACATCTTCATTCCAGTTATTGCCCATGGAGGTTTTAAATCTGTCACAGGGGTCCCAAACCTTCAGCTCTTCTCAGTTTGGTGGACGCAAATCAATCAGTGTGTGTGTGTGTGTGTGTGTGTGTGTGTGTTCAAGTTGAAAGTGTTAATGTCATGAGCACAAGTACAGTGAAATGCCTTTCTTGCAAGCTCTAAACCCAACAATGCAGTAATCAATATCAATGTAGTACTAAAAATAACAACGTAGAACAAAAACACACAATAAATAAAAATAAGAGGGTCAGTTCAGGGTCAGTTCCAATAGAATATTTCCAATGTGCAGGGATACTGGAGTGACAGAGGTAGATACTGGATGTATAGGGGTAAGGTGACTAGGCATCAGGATGTATGACAAACAGAATAGCAGCAGTGTATATGATGATTGTATTTGAGTATGTGTGCATGTTTGTAGAGTTAGTATGAATGTGTATGCATGTTATGTGTGTGTGAGCAAATTAAGTGAGTGTGTGTATGTGTTTGTGTTGCTGTGTCAGTGTGCGTGAGTGTGTAGAGTCCTGTAAGTGTGCATAAAAACAGTGCAAAAAAAAAAACTGCATGGGTCAAGTCAAATAGTCTGTGCAGCCATTTTGTGGCTGTCTTATGGCTTGGGGATAGAAGCTGTTCAGGAGTCTGTTGGTGTCAGACTAGATGTACCGGTACCGCTTGCCAGTGCGGAAGAAGAAAAAACAGTCCATGTCTTGGGTGGCTGGAGTCTTTAACATTTCTCCGGGCTTCCTTTCACACCGCCTGATATAGAGGTCCTAGATGGTAGGAAGCTCAACCCCAGTGATGTATTAGGCTGGGATGGAGGCAACCTAAACAATAATATAGTGAAGTGAAGTTGTAATAACGCAGACTACTTCTGCCGGTGGTGTCTACCGTAAGCAGGGACGATTGGCGAAGGACGTGTGGGCGAAAGGAAGAGAGAGTCAGATGTTTCCGACATCATTCTGCTGTTTCCTGGGTACAATCACCACGCGAGTCCGGAGTTATGACAGCAAGAGGAGGCCAGAGCTAGCCGAACAGAACTTACAGGCAAGTAACAGGGAAGTGAATTATCTCAACTCCATAGTAAATCGTATTCTACATAGGAACTGAAACAATATAGCTAACACTATTGGAGAGGATTGGATGTTCAAATCAAATCAAACTTTATTTGTCACATGTGCCGAATACAACAACTGTAGACTTTACCGTGAAATGCTTACTTACAAGCCCTTAACCAACACTGCAGTTCAAGAAGAGTTAAGAAAATATTTAGCAAATAAATTAAAGTAAAAAATTCTAAAAAGTAACACAATAACATAACAATAACGAGGCTATTTACAGGGGGTACCGTTACCGAGTCAGTGTGCGAGGGTTAAAGTTAGAGGTCATTTGTAGATGTAGGTAGGGGTGAAGTGACTATGCAAAGATAATAGACAGCGAGTTGCAGCAGTGTACAAAACAAATGGGGGGGTGGGGGTCAATGTAATAGTCCGGTGACCATTTGATTAATTGTTCAGTAGTCTTATGACTTGGGGGTAGAAGCTGTTATGGAGCCTTTTGGTCCTAGACTTGGCCATCCGATACCACTTGCCAAGTGCTAGCAGAGAAAACAGTCTCTGACTTGGGTGACTGGAGTCTCTGACAATTTTATGGGCTTTCCTCTGACACCGCCTATTATATAGATCCTGGATTGCAGGAAGCACTACCCTCTGTAGCACCTTACATTCAGATTTCGAGCTGGATGCTCTCGATGGTGTAGCTGTAAAACTATTTGATGATCTGGGGACCCATGCCAAATGTTTTCAGTTTCCTGAGGGGTTTTGTCGTGCGCTCTTCACAACTGTCTTGGTGTGTTTGGACCATGATAGATCATTGGTGATGTGGACACCAAGGAACTCTCGACCCGCTCCACTACAGCCCCGTTGATGTTAATGGGGGCCTGTTTGGCCCGCCTTTTCCTGCAGTCCACAATTTTATATGTCATCTCAGAAGAAAATACTAGTAACAATGAAAGTACTAATGAAAGATAAGACAGTAGCTAAATGCTAGCAACACATCCAAGGGACACTACTAGTTAAAAATTCAAAGGGATATTATTCACTACAAATGGAATTACATTCTGATTAAAAGACAGACCTTATTAATAGCCATACAGCGATAAAGTGGGCTTGAGGTGATAGTTTATGTTTTGGTGTTCACAAGCTTTTTGCTGTGATAAGTCCATATGGTCTAACAACAGTAGGGTTGTTTTTGTGACTAATTCTACATGTTTTTATGTGGATTAAGGTCTTTAAGAGGGGATTTTTACTTTCATACAAAGTTATATTTTATGCATTTAGTCTGTAAAGGAAATACAGACAGTGAAGCCAGCTTTTTGCCAAAGCAAAGTGATTTTTCAAAATGATTATTTTTGTGTTTTTTCAAGGTTTACGGAACCGGTTTCATGAGTTAAGACATACAGTATTTTGCTTAAATATTAAGTCTTGTTGTCTATTTTCTGTGTTACTTAAAGTAGGCAACAGAGTCAAGGTTCATTCATATTTGGATGTGAGCTATTTATTATATGCATTTGGTTGTCATTTTGAACTTTGAAATGGGGTTTATTTTGTGTAAAAGTGACCCACAGTATTGTGATTACATTGTTCTTACCAACTCTAAACTTTCTATTCATTCCAAAAACAAAAGAGGATAATTAAAAACAGAAGTCAACAAACCAAGATACTGTGAGAACCCCAAAATCCTGGTTCCCTTGAATTAATGTACTGAGATAATCACACCTTTACATATGCAAATTAGGGCAGGTCTAGGGTGTCTGTGATGATGGAGTTGATGTATGCCTTAACCAGCTTCTCAAAGCACTTCATGATTACAGATGTGAGTGCTACAGGGCGGTAGTCATTGTGGCATGAAGCCTTAGAGTTCTTGGGAACAGGAATGATGGTAGTCATCTTAAAACATGTACAGACTGGGACAAGGAAAGGTTGAAAATGACTGTGAATATGCCTGCCAGCTGTTCTGCAAATGCTCTGAGAATGCACCCTGGAATACCATCCGGCCCTGTGGCCTTACGAGTGTTGACCTGATTAAAGACCTTACTCACGTCGGCCTTGGAGAGCGAGATCACCCAGTCCTCTGGGTAGGTGGGGACCCTCACGCAAGGCACGGTGTTGTTATTGTTGAAGAGTCTATAAAATACATTGAGTTCATCTGGTTGAAAGGCATCGTTGGGCAGATCATGGCCGGTCTTCCTTTGTAATCCATAATGGACTGTAGCCCCTGCCACATGCGGTGGGCATCAGATCCTGTGTAATATGATCTTATCGGCTCTTATTAACCAACCATGCTATTATGTTTGTTTTTTTGCATTGTTCGTAACTTGTTGTGTACATAATTCGCTGGA
Organism: Salmo salar; assembly: GCF_965601325.2. Lineage (NCBI taxonomy): Eukaryota > Metazoa > Chordata > Actinopteri > Salmoniformes > Salmonidae > Salmo > Salmo salar. The sequence continues at coordinate 87,970,455 of NC_138304.1, read as the reverse complement.
GAAGGAAACTGAGATTTTGCGGAAAAAGATCAGGGTGCCTTGTGAAGATCAGGCGACGAGTGGCTAATCTGCCTTTGCCTTCCGTCCTGCTAGCTAATGTTCAATCGCTGGAAAATAAATGGGACGAACTGAAAGCACGTATATCCTACCAACGGGACATTACAAACTGTAATAACTTGCCCGGCGTGGCGAACGACGACATTAAGAACATACAGCTGGCGGGTTATACACTCTATCGGTAGGATAGAACAACAGCCTCTGGTAAGACACGGGGCAGGGGCCTATGCATATATGTAAACAAGTCTCAAGGTTTTGCTCGACTGAGGTAGAGTATCTCATGATAAACTGTAGACCAAACTATCTACCTAGAGAGTTTCATCTGTATTTTTCGAAGCTGTCTACATACCACCACAGACCGATGCTGGCACTAGAACCGCACTCAATGAGCTTTATACTGCCATAAGCAAGCAGGAAAACGCTCATCCAGAGGCGGCACTCCAGGTGTCCAGGGACTTTAATGCAGGGAAACTTAAATCAGTTTTACCTCATTTCTATCAGCATGTTAAAACCTCTTAAGTATCGGACCATTTTTTTCAATTTTCGCCTAAAATGACATACCCAAATCTAACTGCCTGTAGCTCAGGACCTGAAGCAAGGATATGCATATTCTTGATACCATTTGAAAGGAAACACTTTGAAGTTTGTGAAAATGTTAAATTAATGTAGGTGAATATTTGTTTTATTTTATTTCACCTTTATTTAACAACTACGACCTATAACAACTGCGACCAACTGCAACCTATAACACATTAGCTCTAGTAAAAGATAATACAAAGAAAAAAAAACATGATTTTGTTTTTGGGGGGGTGGGGTTGTACCATCATCTTTGAAATGCAAGAGAAAGGCCAAAAAAGGACTTAGAAATCCAGGCACAATTTAGATTCTGGCCACTAGATGGCAGCAGTGTATGTGCACATTTTTAAACTGATCCAATGAACCATTGCATCTCTGTTCAAAATGTTGTATCAAGACTGCTCAAATGTACATAATTGGTTTATTAATAACTTTACAAGTTCATAACTGTGCATTCTTCTCAAACAATAGCATGGTATTATTTCACTGTAATAGCAACAGTAAATTGGACAATGCAGTTAGATGAATAAGAATCTAAGCTTTCTGCAAATATCAGATATGTCTATGTCCTGGGAAATGTTCTTGTTACTTACAACCTCATGCTAATCGCAATAGCCTACGTTAGCTCAACCATCCCGCGGGACACCCAACGATCCTGTAGATGTTAAATGTGCAACCAGAGGGAAAAAATTCTAGACCACCTTTACTCCACACACAGAGATGCGTACAAAGCTCTCCCTCACCCTCCATTTGGCAAATCTGACCATAATTCTAACCTCCTGATTCCTGCTTACAAGCAAAAATTAAAGCAGGAAGCACCAGTGTCTCTGTCTATAAAAAAGTGGTCAGATGAAGCAGATGCTAAACTACAGGACTGTTTTGCTAGCACAGACTGGAAAATGTTCCGGGATTCTTCCGATGGCATTGAGGAGTACACCACATCAGCCACTGCCTTTATCAATAAGTGCATCGATGACGTTGTCCCCACAGTGACTGCACGTACATACTCCAACCAGAAGCCATGGATTACAGGCAATATTTGCACTGATCTAAAGGGTAGAGCTGCCGTTTTCAAGGAGCAGGACTCTAACCCGGAAGCTTATAAGAAATCCCGCTATGCCCTCCGTTGAACCATCACACTGGAAAAGCATCAATACAGGACTAAGATTGAATTGTACTACACCGGCTCCGACGCTCGTCGGATGTGGCAGGGCTTGCAAACTATTACAGACTACAAAGGGAAGCACATCTGAGAGCTACCCATTGACATGAGCATACCAGACGAGCTAAATAACTTCTATGCTCGCATCGAGGCAAGTAACACTGAAACATACATGAGAGCATCAGTTGTTTCTGAACGACTGTGTGATCACGCTCTCTGCAGCCAATGTGAGTAAGACCTTTAAACAGGTCAACATTCACAAGGCCGCTGGGCCAGACGGATTACCAGTACGTGTACTCTGAGCATGCACTGACCATCTGTCTGTAATACCAACATGTTTCAATGACTGCCTAAATGACTACCAACCCGTAGCACTCATGTCTGTAGCCATGAAATGCTTTGAAAGGCTGGTCATGGCTCACATCGACACCATTATCCCAGAAACCCTAGACCCACTCCAATTTGCAAACCGCACCAACAGATCCACAGATGATGCAATCTCTATTGCACTCCACACTGCCCTTTCACACCTGGACAAAAGGAACACCTACGTGAGAATGCTATTCACTGCAAATGCTATTCACACTAATCCTCAACACGGGGGCACCTCAGGGGTGCGTGCTCAGTCCCCTCCTGTACTCCCTGTTCACTCATGACTGCATGGCTGGGCACAACACCATCATTAAGTTTGCTGATGACACAACAGTGGTAGGCCTGATCACCGACAACGATGAGACAGCCTATAGGGAGGAGGTCACAGACCTGACCATGTGGTGCAAGGACAACAACCTCTCCCTCAACGTGATCATGACCAAGGAGATGATTGTGGACTACAGGAAAAGGAGGACCGAGCATGCCCCCAGTCTCATCAACGGGCTGTAGTGGAGCAGATTGAGAGCTTCAAGTTTCTTGGTGTCCACATCACCAACAAACTAACATGGTACAAGCACACCAAGACAGTCATGAAGAGGGCACAACAAAACCTTTTCCCCCTCAGGATACTAAAAAGATTTGGCATGGGTTCTACAGCTGCACCATCGAGAGCATCCTGGCGGGTTGCATCACTGCCTGGTATGGCAACTGCTCGGCCTCCGACCGCAAGGCACTACAGAGGGTAGTACGTACGGCCTAGTACATCACTGGGGCCAAACTTCCTGCCCTTCCAGGACCTCTATACCAGGCGGTGTCAGAGGAAGGCCCTAAAAATTGTCGAAGACTCCAGCCAACCTAATCATAGACTATTCTCTCTGTTACCGCACGGCAAGCGGTACCGGAGCGCCAAGTCTAGGTCCAAGAAGCTTCTAAACAGCTTCTAACCCCAAGCCATAAGATTCCTGAACAGCTAATCAAATAGCTACCCAGACTATTTGCATTGCCCTCTCCCCCTTCTACGCTGCTCATACTCTCTGTTATCTATGCTTAGTCACTTTATCAACTCTACCTACATGTACATATTACCTCAATTACCTCGACACCGGTGCCCACGCACATTGACTCTGTACCAGTACCCCCTATATATAGCCCCGCTATTGTTATTTACTGCTGCTCTTTAATTATTTGTTATTCTTCTCTTACTTTTTTGTAGGTATTTTCTTAAAACTGCATTGTTGGTAAGGGCTTGTAAGTAAGTCATTTTGCTCGTTTGATGACTCTGCGGAGGTCGTAGCGGGACTTCTTGCACTTGTTCCTGTCCTCACCCGTAGTGTCAGTGTTTTCTGTGATAGCCCTGTGTGCGGGAGCCCTGTCCTTTAGCTTGGTGCCAACCTCTGTATTAATCCAGGGTTTTTGATTGGGGATGCAGCGAACCTTAACTGTGGGGACAATGCCGCCGATGCATTTCCTAATGAAGCCGGTGACGGATGTGGTTAGCTCGTTGATGTTATCGATGGTGTCTCAGAAAATACTCCAATCAGCTTTCTGATTTTGATGACCATTTCTCAATGGAGGGAGTCAAGGATACTTCCTGTTTGAGCTTCTGCTTGTTAACAGGAAGCAGGAGTATGGAGTCATCTGATGTGTGTGTGTGTGTGTGTGTGTGTGTGTGTGTGTGTGTGTGTGTGTGTGTGTGTGTGTGTGTGTGTGTGTGTGTGTGTGTGTGTGTGTGTGTGTGTGTGTGTGTGTGTGTGTGTGTGTGTGTGTGTGTGTGTGTGAGTGTGTGAGTGTGTGAGTGTGTGTGTGTCCCAGTATTGTGTGTGTCCCTCAGTCTATGTCTGAGTTTGTGATATTTTACAGTACTCTAAGAACTCCCCAAGTCTTCCAATAATATTGAATCTATCAATGCAGCTATTCCTATCTCATTGTGTAATAGGAATATATTCACTTTATTCAAGCTCATCTAGCACTAATTTAGATGAACAAATAAGCACACACTTCATATTCAAATGGTAAATACAGGATCAAGTATTAATCACTCCAACAGGGTGTGTGTATCTCAAATGGCACCCTTTTCCCTATCTATTGCACACTATATTGGAAATAGGGTATGATTTGGGATGCATCCACTGTCTTTCTAGAAATATTCAAATTAAATTTACTTTTGCTCTGACGTCATGGAATGATTCAATGTGGATTAATCATGACTTATATATTTCTTTCCTCACAGCGTCCTCCGGAAATTACTCATTGCCATCATTACTGAGCTCTACAGGATGACAATGTTTGCCTTAATGGCAATAAAATGAAATTCACTCAGAAATAAGAGGCAGCTTTGCTTTGTTTGCTTCAGTACACCATCATATTCAGGGAAATTAACAACACACCATGTTTTCACCCACAGAACGTAATTCTCCTCGACTATTCCGCTTGTTACTACCTACAACTCGATCCATTCTTTCTTTATCCTACCTGCAGCTCAGAATCTTATAGGCCTTATGCATGGAATCTTTAAGAACGTGTGCATGGTAAAAACAAAGATAATAACAAGAGAAATATGCTGAACAATTCGTTTCCATTTCTCTGTTGAACCTTCTAACCTCTACTGGGTGAAATCATGGCGATTCATTGAACAGTATATCTTTTTTGGGTAAAGGGGATGCATCTTAAACACTTACCCCTGTTAGTTGGATAGGCTTAATAGACAGCAGGACCATGGTTATCATGCATCCAAATTAAATCAAATTTGGAAATTTACTGTATATGACAGGATTTGAAAAATATAAAGATGACTAGCTATAGATCTTGAGCAGAGTGTCACTCAAGGACACCAGCCACAATGGGTACCCTTAAATGTTATACCTTTATTTAATTAGGCAAGACAGTCAAGAACAAATTGTTATTTTCAATGACGGCCTAGGAACAGTGGGTTAACTGCCTTGTTCAGGAGCAGAACGACAGATTTTTACCTTGTCAGCGGATTGTGGATTTTTTTTACAAATTAAGACCAGGCACCACGCCCTTATAGGGTATTTTCTCCCCTAAATCATATTACAATGAACTTTAACCAGGATAACGTAAACAAAAACGTTTAATATTAAAAATTTCTGAAATATTGTATTAAAATATGTAAATGAGGCCATGTCTCATTAAACATGTGCATATTTGCTTATTGTGCAAAACCACTTGATCTGAACAATGGATAAAGTCAGTCTAACTATTTTGGTTTCATCTTATTATGACACTCCAGGACCGGACTATTTTCATCTTTCTAGCTGTAAAATACTGAAGTCGTCTACGTAAAATACATTGTTGGCGCATTTTTCCAAATAAAAAATGTACAACGTATCAACAATTAAAGACAAGTACAGTCGTGGCCAAAAGTTTTGAGAATGACACAAATATTAATTTTCACAAAGTCTGCTGCCTCAGTTTGTATGATGGCAATTTGCATATACTCCAGAATGTTATGAAGAGTGATCAGATGAATTGCAATTAATTGCAAAGTCCCTCTTTGCCATGCAAATGAACTGAATCCCCAAAACATTTCCACTGCATTTCAGCCCTGCCACAAAAGGACCAGCTGACATCATGTCAGTGATTCTCTCGTTAACACAGGTGTGTGTGTTGACGAGGACAAGGATGGAGATCACTCTGTCATGCTGATTGAGTTCGAATAACAGACTGGAAGCTTCAAAAGGAGGGTGGGGCTTGGAATCATTGTTCTTCCTCTGTCAATCATGGTTAACTGCAAGGAAACACGTGCCATCATCATTGCTTTGCACAAAAAGGACTTCACAGGCAAGGATATTGCTACCAGTAAGATTGCACATAAATCAACCATTTATCGCATCATCAAGAACTTCAAGGAGAGCGGTTCAATTGTTGTGAACAAGGCTTCAGGGCGCCCAAAATTTCAGCAAGCGCCAGGACCGTCTCCTAAAGTTGATTCAGCTGCGGGATCGGGGCACCACCAGTACAGAGCTTGCTCAGGAATGGCAACAGGCAGGTGTGAGTGTGAGTGCTGGTGTCAAGAAGGGCAGCAAAGAAGCCACTTCTCTCCAGGAAAAACATCAGAGACAGACTGATATTCTGCAAAAGGTACAGGGATTGGACTGTTGAGGACTGGGGACTGCTGAGGACTGATGAATCCCCTTTCCGATTGTTTGGGGCATCCGGAAAAAAGCTTGTCCGGAAAAGACAAGGTGAGCTCTACCATCAGTCCTGTGTCATGCCAACAGTAAAGCATCCTGAGACCATTCAAGTGTGGAGTTGCTTCTCAGCCAAGGGAGTGGGCTCACTCACAATTTTGCCTAAGAATACAGCCATGAATAAAGAATGGTACCAACACATCCTCCGAGAGCAACTTCTCCAAACCATCCGGAACAGTTTGGTGATGAACAATACCTTTTCCAGCATGATGGAGCACCTTGCCATAAGGCAAAAGTGATAACTAAGTGGCTCAGGGAACAAAACATCGATATTTTGGGTCCATGGCCAGGAAACTCCCCAGACCTTAATCGCATTGAGAACTTGTGGTCAATCCTCAAGAGGCGGGTGGAAAAACAAAAGCCCACAATTTCTGACAAACTCAAAGCATTGATTATGCAAGAATGGGCTGCCATCAGTCAGGATGTGGCCCAGAAGTTAATTGACAGCATGCCAGGGCAGATTGCAGAGGTCTTGAAAAAGAAGGGTCAACACTGCAAATATGGACTCTTTGCATCAACTTCATGTAATTGTCAATAAAAGCCTTTGACACTCATGAAATGCTTGTAATTATACTTCAGTATTCCATAGTCACATCTGACAAAAATATCTAAAGACACTGAAGCAGCAAACTTTGTGGAAATTAATATTTGTGTCATTCTCAAAACATTTGGTCATGACTGTACACGGGATATAGGCTACAAAACTCCAAATGCCTTTTTACACCCAGTCACCATCTCTTCAAAGAAAGTTACTAAATATAGTCCAGTTTGTAACATTCTCTATGAAATGGGCTTTAAAATTATTTGTAATTCAATGCAGTGAGCTTTGAAATGAATGATTTATTTCCAATTTAAAGTGTTGAAAATTCATTAACATTTTGATGACGGTAGTATGACAAACTAAAGAAAATATCAATTTCATCAAGTTTTTGACATTTTTATGTTTACTTTATGAAAATACTAATATTAATGGACCAAAATACCAACAAATTGCAAAATGTATAGGTAGATGCAAAAATGTTATTTCAACCTGTGGTGCCTGGCCTTAAAAATGAAAAGCTGAAATGTCTTGAGTCAAAGAGTATTCAACCCTTTTGTTAAGGCAAGCCTAAATAAGTTCAGCAGTAAAAATGTGATTAACAAGTCACATATTAAGTTGCATGGACTCACTCAGTGTTTGCAATAATAGTGTTTAACATGATTTTTGAATGACTACGTCATCTCTGTACCCCACACATACAACTTTCTTTAAGGTCCCTCAGTCGAGCAGTGAATTTCAAACACTGATTTAACCACAAAGACCAGGAAGGTTTTCCAATGCCTCACAAAGAAAGGCACCTATTGATAGTTGGGTAAAAATAAAAAGAGCAGAGATTGAATATCCCTTTGGCCACTGTGAAGTTATTAATTGCACTTTGGATGGTGTACCAATACACCCAGTCACTGCAACTATACAGGTGTCCTTCCTAACTCAGTTGCCGGAGAGGAGGGAAACTGCTCAGGGATGTCACCATGAGGCTAAAACAGTTACAGACAATGTTCCCTCAAAAAAATGTGGGCATTGAGTAAATTTCAGGTTAGCTGAGCGCAAACTTGAATGTTGTGAAAATTCTGTACAACTTCCAGCGTGTGTTTACTGTGAACACTGAGGCTGTACCCGCTTTAAGTTACAGTTGCAGACAGTGGTCAAGTAGGCTACTGTGGATATTTGATCATAATGTAGGCTTACCCGAGTGGCCTACCATCAAAAACAATGGAGAAAATGCATCCCATAACATTTTAACATGGAAATAGTTGATCTATCATTTAGCCTACAGTAGCAGCAAATGTGTGGTGTTCAATGTAGACCTACATTCCATGAGACAAAAACAAATATATACATGCAGGGCTTGACATTAACATGTTTATCCACTTATCCTTCCGACAAGGAGGTGACTGAACATTTTGTTGTGCTGTAAGAAACCACTACAAAATAAAATGCATTATTCCAATAACATTACTACAGAGATTCAGACAAATTATGCTACCCTCTGCCTATTGTCTAGTTAGCTTATTCAAGCCTGTCTCAAAATACAACACTGCCCCTTTAAGACAAAAAAATCTTTATCCAATTTGCTTTTCAAAGATGTAGAAATGTACAAGTGTTGTGCCCTTGTAGGAAGCAATCACTCTCCCATTGCTGACTACAAATTATCTATAACTGGGCTAAAAACTAACTAACTAGCAAACGACATGAAAAAATGTGCCAAGTGGCTACATGAAGCTCTCGCTTTGATCTCAAAATAAGTGCATCTACTCATTACGCTCATGCTGTAAACACAGTCCAGTTCAAAGTGAATGGCACAGATCCATATATGGCAATGGTCTATTTGCATATAGGCCTACTGCAGCTCTGATTGCTTATGCCGCACCAGTCTGCGTAGAGTATGGACTGAGTCGTGTGTGTCAATGCAACAGAATCCTACTCCGATGCGTTCTGCCCACAAATAAATATCTTGCATAGTTTTGCATACTAAGTCTTGCATAGTTCAATTTGTTTTGGTGTGTTGCATTGAAAGTGGCCAATATTGGATTGATTTGATCACAATTTCCACAGTAAAGGGACGCGTTGATAGTGTTAACTAAAGGGGAAAACTCTTGAATGTTGAGTAAAGATCAATGTCGTCCTTCTCTGCGTGGGCGGATATTTCGCACACAAGCAGCTTAGAGGGAACATTGGTTACAGAGTTTAATGGCTGTGATTGGAGAAAACTGAGGATGGATCAACAACACTGTAGTTATTCCACAATACTAACCTAAATGACAGAGTGAAAAGAAGGAAGCCTGTACAGAATACAAATATTCAAAAACATGCACCCTGTTTGCAATAAGGCACTAAAATAAAACTGCAAAAAATGTGGCAAAGAAGTTAATTTCATGTCCTCAACACAAAGCGTACTACTCTTCACATTCTCAAGCATGATGGTGGCTGCATCATGTTATGGGTATACTTGTCATTGGCAAGGACTAGGGAGTAAAAAAAAAAAAGAAACGGAATTGAGTTAAGCACAGGCTAAATCCTAGAAGAACCCTGTTTTAGTCTGCTTTCCAACAGACATTGGGAGACCAATTCAACTTTCAGCAGGACAATAACCTAAAACTCAAGGCCAAATATACACTGGAGTTGCTTACCAAGATGACATTGAATGTTCCTGAGTGGCCTAGTTTCAGGTTTGACTTAAATTGGCTTGAAAATATATGGCAAGACTTGAAAATGGTTTTCTAACAATGATCAACAAACAACTTGACAGAACTTGAATATATTTAATAGGATATTGTGTGTAATCTATTTTGAATTCAGGCTGTAACACAACAAAATGTGGAATAAGTCAAGGGGTATGAATACTTTCTCAAGGCACTGTATAGACACTGATATGACACCTATATTGACACCTCTCCAAAGGATCATGGGTAAGGTCCTCCAACAGTACCGCCATTTACTGCCTCTTGATGAGTTCTCCACTGTGTCCCAAATAGCACTGTATTCCCTATACTGTACTGCACTACATTTAACCAGAACCCTATGGGCCTTGGTCAAAAGCAAGGCTTTTCCCTTTATATATTCCATTTGGGACACTGCTCTTATCTCTAAAGGTCTAACTTGACCCTTTCCTCACCCCTTAACCCACATCCCATTACACGCTTTAGTACTCTCTGTTGTCCTCTCTCTGTTCTGGTCACCAATGGTATGAAGAACTACCTTCACTGGAACTTCGCTGGAAATTGTCATATAAAATATGTAATTATGCTTTTCTGATGTTAAATCTGCTCCCATTGTGTAAAATCTTTGACAGGAGCTAAATTGCCTAGGCAAAGAAAGAGAGAAAAAGAGCACAGGAGACACAGAGATGTAGCCACGGGGAACTGAAATCAAAGTGCTGAAACTGGTGCCCAAGCTAAGTGCACATTAGAACGCAGGCAGGTAAATCGACGGGAGTCACAACAGCTCTTTCACAAAGTCATTAACTTTGTTATGCAAAGGGGAGAATCAGTCTAAATTACAGACACACTCTCTGGAATGAGATATACATAGCTATAGCCTCATGTTGCAGAAGTTTTATAACAGCAGATTGTTGGTAAAGCACACTGAGTATACAAAACATTAGGAACAACTTCCTAATATTGAGTTGCACACCCTTTTCCCCTCAGAACAGCCTTAAGTCGTCTGTGCATGTACTCTAAAGGTGTCAAAAGCGTTCCACAGGGATGCAGGCCGATGTTGACTCCAATGCTTCCCACAGTTGTGTCAAGTTGACTGGATGTCCATTGGGTGGTGGACCATTCTTGATACACACGGGAAATATGGGATCATAGCCAATAAGGGATCATAGCTTTCTCCTGGATTCACCTGGTCAGTCTATGTCATGGAAAGAGCTGGTGTTCCTATTGTTTTGTACACTCAGTATACATTTCATACACTCAGTGTATGTGTTTGATGGAGACACAATGATCTTAAAAGCCCCATACAGGGTACCCATCACATTACATTATATTTTCATTCATATAATAAAGAACATGTTTAATTGAGAGGCGAACATCAATGTTTAATAGTGACCATTAAATCTACCTGCTAAACAATGAAATATGATCGGCTTACTTCACATTCTCTATATAGACACCGGTTAGGTCTCACACTATGATGAATCCCATTTGGTTCACTATATCCACTAGCCTCTCCCAGGGGGATCTGCCTATTCCCACTATGAGACTGTAATATCATCCATAGCCTGCAGCAATCCATATGACTAATTTCTCCAGAAGTCTTCAGCTGAGATAGCGAGCTGCTAGCACAGACTGGCTGCTGACTGTTCAAGAGCTGGAAAAATATATTAGATCATTGTAGAGAGAACCCAGTGCTGAGAGTTTTCTCGGTTTGTGAGTTCAACTGCATAAACAGTTGGTGGTTTCGTGTAGCACAATGATTTGAAACTAGTGACCACTCAAACCATATGGAGAGAGAGAGAGAGAGAGAGAGAGAGAGAGAGAGAGAGAGAGAGAGAGAGAGAGAGAGAGAGAGAGAGAGAGAGAGAGAGAGAGAGAGAGAGAGAGAGAGAGAGAGAGAGAGAGAGAGAGAGAGAGAGAGAGAGAGAGAGAGAGAGAGAGAGAGAGAGAGAGAGAGAGAGACTCTGACTGACTGACTCTTCTGTTCTGGCATCTCCAATTAAGGGGCATAAGAAATAATGATGACATAAACTCATGTGTATCTAATGGAATACAAAATAATAGTTTAAGCAACTCAAGGACACGCCCGAAAATGCTGACAGCTTGTCGTGGTTAGAATACAGGTCTTCCCTGTGGCTCAGTTGGTAGAGCATGGTGTTGCATGGTGTGTGCAACGCCAGGGTTGTGGGTTTGATTTCCATGGGGGGCCAGTACAAAAAAAAAAAATGCATGAAATGTATGCATTCACTACTGTAAGTTGTTCTGGATAAGAGCGTCTGCTAAATGACTAAAATGTAAATACAGGGAATGCAGGAATCTGAAACACAGCTGGTGAAAATAATTTCACCTGAGATCTGAATATTATAGACAGACTGATTTGATTATAAATCACTGGATAACTGTGATTGTGTTGAGATATTCAGCTCATATGATGGGTTGTTATAAATGGATTTGTCACTTGATTTGCCAGAGTTTGATAATCTTTTCTCTTAACAGTCTACTAATACACTATTGTTAAAACAATAAGCATCAGAGCAACTTAATGTAAAATGTTACCAAATCTCCTTTTCAACATTTACATTTCTCTGTCCTGCTTCATCTGTCAGTGTTTCTGCTGCAATAGGTACAGTATGAATGGATGTGAGCGGTTAACGTCACCGCACAGTGACAGGGTCAAAAAGCATGAAATCGGCTACTAAATTAAGACCATTTAGAATGATGTGAAGTACTGGCACCAAGCGAGAAAATTAAACTGGTTTCAAATGAATATTTTAGGGATATAGGACTTCATTAGACTACACACAGCATCATCAGCAAGAAAGCTAGCTACAGTAGCAGATAAGCCAGAATATTTCCCTCTTCATGTATTAGGGAGGGTAAATTGATATTTAGTCTCTCAAAGTCTCTCAAATGAACACTGATGAGCAGTCAGGAATGGTTTACAGTTATAATGGTAATGTCTTCTCGCAAGAAAAAAAAAAATCTAATTCAAACTGCAATCTCTTCCCTACCAGGTCTCTCCATTGTTTCCTCCAGAGATATTACACTAAGCCACTTATTCTGTTTTTCCATGTTTGTTTGCACTTACAGTACACTACATGACCAAAAGCTTGTCGAATGTCTCATTCCAAAATCATGGGCATTAATGTGGAGTTTGTCCCCCCTTTGCTGCAAAAACAGCCTCAACACTTCTGGGAAGGCTTTCCACTAGCTTTTGGAACATTGCTGAGGGACTTTCTTCCATTCAGCCACAAGAGCGGGCACTGATGTTGGGTGATTAGGCCTGGCTCGCAGTTGGTATTCCAATTCATTCCAAACGTGTTCGATGGGGTTGAGGTCAGGGCTCTGTGCAGGCCAGTCAAGTTCTTCCAGACTGATCTCGACACACCATTTCTGTATGGACTTTGCTTTGTGCACGGAGGCATTGTCATGCTGAAACAGGAATGGGCCTTCCCCAAACTGTTGCCACAAAGTTGGAAGCACAGAATCATCTAGCATGTCATTGTATGCTGTAGCGTTAAGATTTACACCATTCCAGCCGACACTTGGCATTACGCATAGTGATCTTAGGCTTGTGTGCAACCTTTCGGCTATGGAAACCCATTTCATGAATGTCCCGACGAACAGTTCTTGTGCTGACGTTGCTTCCAGAGGCAGTTTGGAACTCGGTAGTGAGTGTTGTAGCCATGGATAGACAATTTTTACACACTATGCACTTCAGCACTCGGCGGTCCCATTCTGTGAGCTTGTGTGGTCTACCACTTCCCGGCTGAGCTGTTGTTGCTCCTAGACGTTTCCACTTCACAATAACAGCACTTACAATTGATTGGGGCAGCTCTTGCAGGGCAACATTTTACAAACTGACTAACTGATCACAAGGTGATGAACTATCAGTTTAGTAGAACGTTACAGGTCACCAGGCTCCGTGACCTTTGACACAATGACGTCATTCATAGTGACAGTGTAGTGATTGAGAAAACCAGTTCCTGCCTTCCTTCATTTATTCAGAGAACGAGGGATGGAAATGGAGGGAGGGAAGGGAGTTAGGGAAGTGAATCAGCCATTTGACAAGTTGGTACATCTGTCCATCTCTCATCTGACTGGCTTAGTGACAGTCTGTCTGTCTATCTCTCATCTCACTGGCTTAGTGACAGTCTGTCTGTCCATCTCTAATCTCACTGGTTTAGTGACAGTCTGTCTGTCCATCTCTAATCTCACTGGTTTAGTGACAGTCTGTCTGTCCATCGCTAATCTCACTGGTTTAGTGACAGTCTGTCTGTCCATCTCTAATCTCACTGGTTTAGTGACAGTCTGTCTGTCCATCTCTAATCTCACTGGTTTAGTGACAGTCCCTCTGGCTCTATCGGCCTCAGCTGTCTAACTAATACTTTTGGGGCGGAAGGTAGCCTAGTGGTTAGAGCGTTGGGCCAGTAACCGAAATGTTGCTGGATCAAATCCCCGAGCTGACAAGGTAAAAATCTGTTGTTCTGCCCCTGAACAAGGCAGTTAACCCACTGTTCCCAGGTAGGCTGTCATTGTAAATAAGAATTTGTTCTTAATTGACATACCTAGTTAAATAAAGCTTAAATTTAAAAAAACTCAAGGCCAATGGAAGGCAGAACACAGCTTTAGTAGCTAGCTGCTAGAGTTTTGAACACACACACACACACTCACACACACCTTCACAGAGACACGCATACATGTATGCATGGACATACAGGAACACTTGATCATGCACCTATCTATGGACTTGGACACACACATAGAATAATATAGGAACGCATGCACTCACACACACACACTACGTACCTTTAAAGTTGATCTTGAAGCCAATGGAGCCCACGCTCTCGTCTGACTGGAGGTGAAGCCACATCTGATGGGTCATGCTGACTATGAGGTCAGGGACGAAGCTACCTGAGAGACTGGGGGGAGGATGACAATACACTGTTAACCTGACTGTAATATGGATACTGGAACATGGACAATAAACTGTTAACCTGACTGTAACATGGATACTGGGCCATGGACAATAAACTGTTAACCTGACTGTAACATGGATACTGGGCCATGGACAATAAACTGTTAACCTGACTGTAATATAGCATTTATAACAACACATACCAGAAACGGACTGGCTATTAGGCAGTTCTGGCAAATGTCAGAATGGCTGGTCCATCTTTAGCCGAATGGGCCTGTCCAAATTGTGTTTTTTATGCCAAAGTATCAGTATTTGTATAATAGAGAAAAAATAATGCTCCGGTATGCTATAAATGTCTGGGCCGACTTCTGGTCCCAGTCCGTCCCTGACATGTACTATACTATCACACTGCAACATGGGACTGTTACATTGACAACAACACACACTATCCCCCTGATTGTAACACGGTACTGGCACATTGATGGACAATCTTTAAAATCGAGTCAATGTTATGGGGGACTACACTAGCTTTGAAGATGAATGTTAACATGCATAGTACCACATAGTGTCTCTGTCATGCCCTGATCTGTTTTACCTGTCCTTGTGATTGTCTCCACGCCCTCCAGGTGTCGCTTATTTCCCCCAGTGTATTTATCCCTGTGTTTCCTGTCTTTCTGTGCCAGTTCGTCTTGTATGTTTCCAAGTCAACCAGCGGTTTTTCCGTTCTCCTGCTTTTTGCATTCTCCTTTTTCTAGTCCTCCCGGTTTTGACCCTTGCCTGTTTCTGGACTTTGTACCCACCTGCCTGACCATTCTCCCTGCCTTGACCATGAGCCTGTCTACCACTCTGTACCTGCCTGTCCACGACCATTCTCTTGCCTACCCCTTTGGATTAATAAACATTGTAAGAGTCCATCTGCCTCCTGTGTCTGCATTTGGGTCTCGCCTTGTGCCTTGATAGTCTCATATGCGGTGCAGGGAATACAGTACATTCAACAATAGTGTAGTCTATGTTATGGATATAGAATCACAAAGACCACCTGAACTTTTGAGGACCTCTAGTCCATATAGTAGTTAACTGGCTTAACAGTCAATACCATTTGCATACAGAATACATAAAACCCACCACAGGAGGCTGGTGAGGGGAGGACGGCTCATAATAATGGTTGTAATGAAGTGAATGGAATGCTATGAAACACATAGAAACCATGTGTTGGATGTGTTCGATACCATTACATTTATTTTGTTCCAGCGTGTGAAACACAGTAATATAGATACAGTAAAGTGCTGAGCCACTCACACTTGGAGTATTGTCTTGGGGTCACCCACTTCCCCTCCGTCACCGATGGTTAGCGTGTCGTAGGCAATCTCCAGGTCAAACTCCTCAAAGTTAATCTGAATTACCTGTCAGTGGCAAGAAGAAATGAAGCATAATGGTTAGCCGCGTGTCAAATGGCCTGAATTAAAGTTTATGGGTTTCTCACAATTTAATTCCACTGGCCTAGCTAATACAGGAAAACAAGCATGCTCCTCCAAAAATGATATTTACCCAAATAACTTAAAAAGCCCCTGAAAAGGGTAGATTCTGTCCATGAATATGGTATCCATATTAGGACAATCTTAGCAGGAGTCTTTTATATCGGCGGTCCTAATTTTTTAATATGGTGTCCATATTAGGACAATCTTAGCAGGAGTCTTTTATATCGGCGGTCCTAATATGGACACCATATTAAAAATTAGGACCGCCGATATAAAAGACTCCTGCTAAGATTGTCCTAATATGGACACCATACATATAGAACAGAAATATGTTTGCCTTCCCTTCTGACTATGTCTAATTTGGGATATTGAAACTTCTGTAAATGCATTGAATTCATGTGGGTCTCACAACTGTAATACTGTGAACTAAAATGATCACTTATTGGCATTTGTAGCTGAAAAGGACTCCTGATTCAGAGGAGTTTGGCATCACAAAAGAAAGACTGTTGCCGTGTGTTTTGAGAATTCATTGAAATACAGGGGTGATAGTAAAATACTGCCTGTGATTGCAGGACCTTTTGATGGTAGGCCTATACTATATTAATAAAGGGATAGTTCACTAATTTTTTTGTTGTATTTTGTTCATTAGTCCATGATGCAAAATGCATCATCATCATCACAGTTTTCTGGAAAACTTCACATGCACGGTTTCTTGGGATTTAATTTTCAACTGAAAATGTAACATCTTAGCAAGTAGTAGCAGGAAATCACAGGTCTGCATAAACTTTGAAGCATACTGTACAGTCGCTGTCCATTGGGCAAAAACTGGTTGAATCAATGATGTTTCCACATTGTTTAAACTATACTTAAATTATCATTTTAAGACTTTCCCTGAAAGTTTGCAGTAAGAAATGTACGGCCATTTATTTTGTTGACTGACCACCTCAGATGACAGCAATTTCTGTTATACATTAGAATGTTGGTTCATTCCATGGCTCATTATTCTTTTGTCTAGTTATCAAAATCATGCCACTAATCTAAGATGAAAATATGGAAATTTAACATCCTGTTATATAAAAAAATAAAGCTTTAGTGCATAATTAGGGTTGCAGCTGAAAAAACTGCTGACAGCTCTCTCTCTCTATCTCTCTCTCTCTCTCTCTCTCTCTCCTCTCTCTCTCTCTCTCTCTCTCTCTCTCTCTCTCTCTCTCTCTCTCTCTCCCTTAGGACTAAGACAGGCTCCCATCCTCTTTTTTCTCCTAAAGTCCCTTGGGGTATAGGTCCATATGGTGAAACAGAAGAAGAGAAATAACTTCACATTCGCTAATTACACTAATTACATTGTGAACTGTCTACACATTAATACAAATCTAGTTGTTTCTTAGAAGAACACTGACAAGATATTTTCCACAATGGTGAATTTTCTTATGGAGAGCCCCCAGACATATATCACATGCATATTACCAGTATGTATATCGACATTCACAGGTAGATCAGGAAAAATAAATATTTAACTAATCAAACGTGACTTACACGGAGGAAACCAATACCATCAGGACTCTGAATAAATATCACACGATTAAAACCGTCCCTAACCCAACACCAAATCAATACAAAAATCAGACAAAAGGTCTACTTGATTAAAATACAATTTCCTTAGCTCTCCATGTGATGTAGACCTACAGAACTCTTATGTGTGTGTCTTGTGTCATCTAGAGATAATTACATTTCAAAGGTGCTATATGACATACTTACAGAAGGATCGGAAGTGTTTTTGTCCGGATTAATAATAAAGGGCAGAAAGTCAGAGTGTCAATGTCAATGTGTGTGTGCGCGTGCGCGTGCGTGTGGAGAGGATGCAGAAGGGATTGAAGATTCTTTTCATTTTATTAACTCATCAAGGTTCAGATGGAGACCGCTAGGCCCAGTTGGTATGGCAACTGTGCCAGAGAGGAGTTTTAGCAGGTGGCTTCCTGTCCTCTCCTCGGGATAGAGTCCCTTCACCTGGTTGATTGATGCTCAGATAGTTCACCATTCCAGCCCCGAGTAATAAAGCTGTGTTTTCAAATGCCGATTACAAAGCACTCAATCCCTACTGCCATCACAAAGGTCATCGTTGTGTTTGTGTGTTTGTGTGTGTGTGTGTGTGTGTGTGTGTGTGTGTGTGTGTGTGTGTGTGTGTGTGTGTGGTGTGTGTGTGTGTGTGTGTGTGTGTGTGTGTGTGTGTGTGTGTGTGTGTGTGTGTGTGTGTGTGAGCATGCCTGTGTACTATACACATGCACGTGAATGAGTGTGTGCGTGATCATAAAGATTTGTACCAATGCAAAACCTCTGTTGTATTACAAACAAGGCGGTTGAGGCCACACTATTACACATTCAACAACAAAGCATTGAGCCCAATAAACCCATATCCTAGTCTTATGACTTGACAATGAACATTTAAAGTCCCAGTGAGGAACACCACGGAAGGAGGTGTTTACTCACTCACAGAGAGACAGATCTGTCTCTGAGGAGTCAACTGGAGCGGTTTCAATAGGCCTTTATGTAAAAACACAGGGTTTTTTAAAGCCTCACAAACCTCTGAGGGGCCCTTCAAACCCGCCAGTAAGCGCAGCGCTCCTCTCATCAGGAAGGACTCGAAGTTAATGTCCTCTCTCAACTGAGACAAATCCCTTATTTTATGTTGTTCAGTCTGCTCCCCGTGTTCGTACCACAAAATGGCTGTTTTCTATGTCGGTAAAAGCCATCGTCTCATAGCCATTGTCTTCACTGCTTATGATGTGGATTTAAAACAAGTTACTAAGTAATTATTAAGACTAATAGGCATACCATTTGTCATGCAGGCTTGCTAATAACTATTGCCTGACGTGTAGCATACAAAGAAAGAAAGAGATATGAGAAAGTAACAGCTACACCTAGCATCGCACACTTGGCTGCTAGACCTGTACAAGAGGATGCCTCTTAGCTCTCTCTACACACACCGACATAATGATTATCATCAGGTGCTGAAAAATAACCGAGCCGTGCCTAGCGAGGTGTTGTGGATATTGGCAGGTGAGTTGTAGTGTTTGTGATGATGGGGGGTGAAGGGTGATTAGACGAAGGGGGACTCTGTCACTCATGATTCCCACATGCTCATGCTGGGCCGAGAGGGGGCTTAAAGAGAGTGCTTCATACACACATACGCAACCCTGCCCCAAGCCCATGCCACACACATGGGCCCAATCAGACTCTCATCCATTCCCTGTGACAAGGCACCCAGATCGTTCACACACACTCACACTCACTCATTTCCTCTAGATTAGCCCTCCACACGGATGGGCTGTCTGATTCCCTCTGCCTCTCCATCTCCCCCAGTAGAGTGCTTCTTGTTGTCATGTTAGAGCAGGCAGGAGTGTGTGTGTGTGTGTGTGTGTGTGTGGGGGGGGGGGGGGGGGGGAGTATTTGTTGTGTGTGTGGTGTTGAGTGTTTTTGTTCCGTCTCACTGTATCATTGGCAGCACCATTCTCAGTGGAAGCTACTGTAGTGTTTGCTTTGTGTTTGTGAGCCATCTGTTGGGCACTATCTATGGTTTGGATAGAAGTCTATGAAATTGATGAAATGGACAAATGCAAACACTCTTTTGTTGGTAATAAAGTCCAGATTGATGCTTGGATTGGTTGCAGAGTATTTACAAAAATGGAGGATATTTAAGCACTGGCTCCTATTATAGCTGAGGGAAACCCCCGGAAACACCACAACCATATGTGCAGAGACCATCTGTGCCTGCACAATCATTGTGGGATTCAAGTTGGAAATTATTGAATGACTCCTCTGGTTTCATCAGAGGAGTCATTCAAGGAACTGATAAGAATATTTACATGATCACAATCTGCCTTGCCACAGGGAGGCCTTTGAGTCTCAAGATTCAATATTCAATTTTAACTTCAAAAACATCAAAATGTGTCGGCGTGCGTTTCAACTCCCGGGGGGGGGGGAGTCATTTTTTTTACTTCCCACAAGCCACTAGCACTTCAGGGCTCTGATCTGCCAATCACAAGCCAGGGATGAGAATGCGAGTTACACATCCTCTTTCCCTTGGAACATTTTCAGAAGAGAGTGAATCCTCTGCATGTGTTGGCAGAGGTGTGTGTTTAAAGATCTTTTCATGCCCTATGGATCATGTAAAGCTCATTTCGGAGGTAGTGTGCTGATCGGATTACCAGGACTTATTGAGCTGTACATTAACATCTTCCAGGCGGTTCCCAACAAAGTCTGTCATCACTATCTCTAGTCCTCTAACGCAGGAATCATCTATCCTCTAACCCTATTTTCTTTCATCATCTGTCACGACTTCTGCTGAAGTCGATGCCCCTCCTTGTTCGGGTGGTGCTCGGCGGTCGACGTCACCTGTCTTCTAACCATCATTGATCCATTTTCCATTGGTTTTGTCTTGTCTTCCTACACACCTGGTTCCAATCCCATTCATTACATGTTGTGTATTTAACCCTCTGTTTCCCCTCATGTCCTTGTCAGAGATTGTTTGTTGTTATGTGCTCGTGTATTTGAATTGGTGCGCGACGGGTTATTTTACCAGTGTTTTTTTTTATGTACGTTGGCTTTTGGAGTTTGTTTTATCTTTATTAAACTACTCCAGTTACACCAAGTTGGTTTCTCCTGCGCCTGACTTCCCTGCCACCTACACACACAACAATGACATCATCATTGTTAACTCTTTATTTCATCTGACAATGGCTAGCAGTTTCTTAATTGTGATAATAACAGAACATTGTCATCAGTTTTTCGAGGCATTACTGAAATATTTAATCTAACAGCCGTTTATTTGCTGAAATTTGTGCAGTTGTCCAGCTATTACAAGGGACAGGCAGCTATTTGAGACTTTTTGCTTAATTGAAGTTTTACGGTAGTTCCTCAACGCTTTCTCCTCTAATTGGAGAAAGTGACAATAGTGAATGTGACAATTTGGAAAGCGCCAAAGTCAAATCCTCCGTCTCTAAAGAGTGTTACTTAATATAATAGAAAAATCTTACGTTTCACTTTCACCTTAAAAGACGACTTTGGGATTTTGACAACGAGGGCCCTTTATCTACTTCCCCCAGAGTCAGATGAACTTGTGGATACCATTTCTATGTGTGTGTACAGTATTAAGGAAGTTAGAAGTAGTTTTGTGAGCCAATGACTGGAAGTCTATGAGTATCTACTAGCATGCTAGCAGATCCCCATAGACTTCCAGTCAGATACCCATAGACTTCCAATCATTAGTGCTAATGCTAGTTAGCAATTGTGCAAGTGCTAGATAGCAACTTCCTTTAAATTGCACACAGATACATAAAAATGGTATCCACGAGATCTGACTCTCGGGAAGTAGATAAAGATCCCCACTGCCAAAATCCTGAAGTACAGTATGCCTTTAACTGCTTTCTCTAATGGTGATATTCCAGCAAACAATCAGTCTCTGGAGTGAGACCAATGAGGTGATGTAACAGGATTGGATTTGTGCTGGATGGAGCACTTCCTACAAGTGGAGGCTAGATCACTGATATACATTTGCATATGTCAGGTTCATAGCTACTCTGATGAAGGGGGAAGAAACAGGACGAGTAAGTCTATGGCTATCTCCCAATTACCTCTCCTTCCTCCCAAAGTGTGCACTTGTTCACATCACCAAACCAATGCTTTTAAGTTTGTGGAGAGTAAGTAGTGAACTAGTGTACACTTCAGAAGGAAGGAGAGAACTACAGTATGAGTACTCTGATTCTTGTCCTTCAAGCATTACACAGTAATACATAGTAATACACATTGACTAGCAACTGAATGTGATGGCTATAATAGAATGTGATACATTTGGACTGTTAGCACACACTTAACAGGCAATACAATAACTGTTTTAACATAGCCGTTGCAAGACTCCATCTGCAAAGGAAAGGCCTTGCTGCAGCAATGACGTTGTATGCGGCTCTAAACTGGCAGAAGCAGGGCGGCTGTTTAAAACATCGCAAGAGAGCCGCAGCAGAGAGAGAAAGCGAGAGAGCAAGAGAGAGCGAGAGAGCGAGAGAGCGCGAGAGAGAGAGCGAGAGAGAGAGCGAGAGAGAGCGAGAGAGAGAGAGAGAGAGAGGAGGGTGGACTAAGGTCTCCAAATTGAATTAAGGCACGACAACCTGCAATACTCTCCCACCAAGGTTAAAACAGGGAACGCAATATAAATAAATTGGTGCTCTGAAATTGTGTCTGCCAAAAATAAATGAAGCAATAACGTTCGGTCCTGTAAGCAGCTATTACCCATCTCTTACCTCAAGGAAGAGGGCATCAGAATCTAACTGCCACTGAGAGGGTGTGACAATGTTTCTACAGGAAACCCTTCCCCTTTTCCCTCAAGTGCTTCTCTTGTTTTTTTTTGTTTTCAGTTTTTTATTTTTACAGTGAAGTGATCTGAAGCTCCTTACATGTTTTAGAGAAGGAATTTCTTTAATTAAGAATAGTGTCACGCCCTGACCTGAGAGAGCCTTTTTATGTCTCTATCTAGGTTTGGTCAGGGTGTGATTTGGGTGGGCATTCTATGTCCTTTTTTCTATGTTTTTGTATTTCTTTGTTTTGGCCAGGTATGGCTCTCAATCAGGGACAGCTGTACATTGTTGTCGCTGATTGGGAGCCATACTTAGGCAGCCTGTTTTCCCTTGGGGTTTTGTGGGTAGTTGTATTCTGTTGTGTCTTTTTCACCTGACAGAACTGTTGGCTTTCGTTTTTGTTTCTTTGTTTAAGTGTTTTGTCATTTATAATAAATGATGACCAATTACCACGCTGCATCTTGGTCCCCTCTTTCAGATGATCGTTACAACAAGATGGTTTATCAGAAATGCATTCTATAATATAGAATAAGGAGCAATAAGGCCTCAAGGTTTGAAAAAAGACTCTGTATGTGTTAACTAATATATATTAAGTACTTTAGGTAGAATTAGGTTTCCCAGATCCAGATTAAGCCTATTCCTGGACTAAAAAGCATGCTTCATGGAGAATTTCCATTGGAAGTCAAGTACTTGGCTTATTCTGGGTCCGGGAAACCAGCCCTTACAGTTTTCTGAGATTTTAAAGGATGTGTGTTGTGTTTTAATGTTGTCGAAAGACTAAGTAAATGTCCAGAGTAATTGGTATTGTAAGTGGTGACCATAAACGATCATTGACACCATTGACCTTAGCAAATCAAATCAAATGTTGTTATAGTCAGTGCAGATAGTTTGGGTACCATTCATTGACTATTTAGCAGTCTGGCTATTTATATTGCACTTGCTTGTGTTTATCATTGACACTCATTGAAATGACCTGGCCCACTTGGTCTTAAAACATTTCAACTCTTTCAGAAAACTCTATAAAAAAGCTCTAGATTTATTGAAAACAACATTACAAAAAATGGCAGCGGGAAAACAAAAACAACTTTCCACAGTTGTTCTGGCTCAGTCCCAGACCATTCAAAATGGTGAAATGCCAACTGAAAAAACAAGGCAAAATGGAGGGAAGGAAGAAAACATCTCTATGGCCCACAAGGCTTTCATGCTACCTTCCATCCATCATCGCCATGGGAATATGTCCAAACAATTTCATAACAGACTTTTGAAAATTTTTGGAGTTTCTCAAAATATAACATTGGAGTAAGAAATGAACTGCCAGGACTAAACCTTGAGGCCCTTTTAGGTTTTATGTTCCTGGCCCTTGCTAGGGACCCTGTCATAGTGCATTGGTAATATCATCTAATAAACTGGAGTGCTTGTGGGCTGCTTCTTTCTTTCTTTCTTTCTTTCTTTCTTTCTTTCTTTCTTTCTTTCTTTCCTTCCTTCCTTCCTTCCTTCCTTCCTTCCTTCCTTCCTTCCTTCCTTCCTTGAGGTAATCACAGATCTGACATGACTGTTGAAATCAATGTAAAGATCAGTGATTATCTCAGGGAAAGGAAGAACAGAGAGTATTAAATTGGGGTCTGATTCTTAGTGTGTGTCAGAGGTGCTGCTAGCTAATGTACCTGTAGACTGGACTACAGTCTCAATGAGTTCGGCTGCACTCCAGATGGTTCTAAAATGTATTTATGGACGAGCGAGGTGACAGGTGCAGAGAATGTCAGTAGATGATAAGGAGAAATTGGTTTGTTCTCCTACTTATGACGGAACAGTAACATTTTAGCCTTGACAAACTATGAGTCCAAATTGGGTATCATGCTTATCAAAAGTTAGACCCAGTGAGTACACTCACTGTCCCTATAGAAGGGGCGAATCAGACCTGAGATCAAAAAGCATTTTAAATCTTTCATATTATTTAGCTGCTTGCTTGAGCTTGCCTGGCACAACGGAGTCAATGGAATAGTCCCAAGTGTAAACCCCTCTCTCTTTCTTTCCTCAGAATCAAGCAAACGCTCAATGTATTTATACCCAGGTCTTTGGAGATATTTGTACCCAGGTCTTTCCACATTCTGTTGTGTTACAGCCTGCATTTATAATGGATTAATATACATTTTGTAACGGCCGTCGAAGGGAGTAGACCAAGGCGCAGAGGGTTGAGTGCTCATGTTAACTTTTTTTGAACCCGTAAACAAAACAAAAAAAACGAACGACAGCTTAACAGTTCCGTCAGGTACAAAAACATTAGACTGAAAACAACCACCCACAAACACAAGCTGAAAAACCTCTACTAAATAGGACCTCCAATCAGAGGCAACAAGAAACAGCTGCCTCCAATTGAAGGTAAAAAAAAAACTAAACATAGAAATAGAAAAACTAGTCACGGACATAGAAATATACTAACATAGAACATATACCAAAACCCCCCAAACACATAAAACAAACCCCCTCTGCTACGCCCTGACCAAACTACAATAACAAACAACCTCTTTTACTGGTCAGGACGTGACACATTTTGTGTCACTGGCCTACACACAACACCGCATAATGTCAAAGTGGAATTATGTTTTTAGAATTTTTGACAAATCAATTAAAAATGAAAAGCTGAAATGTCTTGAGTCAGTAAGTATTCAACCCCTTTGTTATGGCAAGCCTAAATACGTTCAGGAGTAAAAATGTGCTTAACAAGTCATATAATAAGTTGCATGGACTCACTCTGTATGCAACAATGGTGTTTAACACATTTTTAAACGACTACCCCATCTCTGTACCCAACACATACAATTGTCTGTAAGGTCACTCAGTCAAGCAGAGAATTTCAAACTTAGATTCAACCACAAAGACCAGGAATGTTTTCCAATGCATCTGACATTGAACATCCCTTTTGAATATCCTTTTGAGCATGGTGAAGTTATTAATTACACTTTGGATGGTGTATCAATACACCCAGTCACTACAAAGATACAGGCGTCCTTCCTAACTCAGTTGCCGGAGAGGAAGGAAACCACTCAGGGATTTCAACTTGAGGCCAATGGTGACTTTAAAACAGTTACATAATTCAATGGCTGTGATAGGAGAAAACTGAGGTGGATCAACAACATTGTAACTACTGTTTTCAATAAGGCACTAAAGTAAAACTGCAAAAAATGTGGCAAAGAAATGAACTTTATGTCCTGAATACAAAGCATTATGTTTGGGGCAAATCCAACACATGACATCACTGAGTACCACTCCTCATATTTTCAAGCATGGTCGTGGCTGCATCATGTTATGGGTATGCTTGTCATCGGCAAGGACTAGTGAGTTTTTAAAATTTGTATTAAAATAAACGGAATACAGTTAAGCACAGGCAAAATCCTAGAGGAAAACCTGGATCAGTATGCTTTCCAACAGAAACTGGAAGACAAATTCATAATTCAGCAGGAAAATAACCTAAAACTCAAGGCCAAATATATACTGGAGTTGCTTACCAAGATGAAATTGAATGTTCTAAAACACAAGGCCAAATGTGTCCTGTTTCATGATCTAGGCGTATGTCGCATTTGAACGTTATTATAATATTTTTTATCAAAATGCTTATTTTTTTAGAAAGGCCTTCTGGGACATGTGAATTTTCATGTGCCTTAACAAACTTGTATGCCATCTGTAAATATTAATACCATTTTGTGAATACAATTTTGTAATTACGAGCCTAGTTTGTTTAGCCACGGAAAAAGTCAGGAACCTTCCTGCTAGCCATGATTGGCTGAGATAATGGATGAGCTAGACATGCAGAGAGATGAGTTCGGATGGGCCTGCCATGTAGCACGCTTCTGTCTGTAACATAAGCTGCTCAGTATGTGTAGATATTCCTTGCTATCGCATCTTTTTTGAAAGACAACATTAGCCATGGAGAACTGCAAAAGAGTTGCTACTGCTTTCAACAACATTGCTGCCCTGAATTTAGCAAGCGCTATCGACAAAGATCCGTGGGAAAAAGTTGTGATGGACTACTTTCTGAACCGGAGTGACTTGATACAACAGGCCAAACAAGCTGTAGCTACAAACAAAATGGAAACGGCACAGGGCGTCTTAGTTAAAGTGGTTCCAGTCTGCTGTGAAGCATTCATCCATGTATATTGGTTAGAGTCTAGCTACATTTTCAGATATTATACGTTTCTAATTTAGTCAGAAAGCCATTTTCATTGCAAGTTAAAGCGTACTGTTAGCTAGCTAGTGAACGTTAGCTTGCTGGCTTGCTAGCTAACGTTACATGTATGAACTGTGTGGTAATATTCATATCTCAGAAATCAATTTGCATTGCTAGTTATAGGCTGATGTCAGCTAGCTATCCAACATGGATTTATTTTCCCTGGTTGACACAGACATGCTCAGGAAAGTGATATCACAACTTAAGCCTTCTACCTGCCTTCTCAATCCTATCCCTACAACCTTCTTCAAAACTGTTTTTAATTGCATATAAGAAGTGCAAGCTATTGTTAATCACTCAGGGTTCACAGGCACTTTCCCTACTGCACTAAAACTGCTATGGTGAAACCACTTCTGAAGAAAAGTAATCTAGATTCTTCAGCTCTTAGCAATTTTCAGCCAATTTCCAACCTTCTGGAGAAATTGGTGTTCAAATAGCGGGCTGTAGTGGAGCGGGTCGAGAGTTTCAAGTTCCTTGGTGTCCACATCACCAACGAACTATCATGATCCAAACATACCAAGACAGTCGTGAGGAGGTCACGACAAAACCTTTTCCCCCTCAGGAGACTGAAAAGATTTGGCATGGGTCCCCAGATCCTCAAAAGGATCTGGGAGAGCATTCTGACCGGTTGCATCACCGCCTGGTATGGCAACTGCTCGGCATCTGACCGTAAGGCGCTACAGAGGGTAATGCGAACGGCCCAGTACATCACTGGGGCCAAGCTTCCTGCCGTCCATGACCTATATAATAGTCGGTGTCAGAGGAAAGCCATTCAAATTGTCAGAGACTCCAGTCACCCAAGTTATAGACTGTTTTCTCTGCTACCGCACGGCAAGCGGTACCGGAGCGCCAAGTCCAGGACCAAAAGGCTCCTCAACAGCTTCTACCCCAAGTCATTAGACTGCTGAACAATTCATAAAAACCGGCACCAGACAATTTACATTGACAACTCCCCCCCCCCCTTTTGTACACTGCTGCTACTCGCTGTTTGTTTGTTACCTATGCATAGTCACTTCGCCCCCACCTACATGTACAGATTACCTCAACTAGCCTGTACCCCTGCACACTGACTCGATACCGGTGTCCCCCTGTAGATAGCCTCGTTATTGTTATTCTTATTGTGTTACTTTTTATTATTACTTTTTATTTTTGCCTACTTGTTAAATATTTTCTTCTTCTTGAACTGCACTGTTGTTTAAGGGCTTGTAAGTAAGCATTTCACGGTAAAGTCTACACTTGTTGTATTCAGCGCATGTGGCAAATAAAGTTTGATTTGATGATATACCATTTCGTAGCTCTGAGTCTATACTTTTAGCCAATGTAAAAAACACAATTTCAAATTGCTTCATATAGTGCATTCGGAAAGTATTCAGACCCCTTGACTTATTTCACAATTTGTTAAATTACAGCCTTATTCTAAAATTGGTTAAATATTTTTTTGCCTCATCAATCTACACACAATACTCCATAATGACAAAGCGACAACAGGTTTTTAGACATAATTGCAAATGTATTACAAATAAACAACAGAAATACCCTTTGCTATGAGACTCGAAATTGAGCTCATGTGCATCCTGTTTCAATTGATCAACATTGAGACGTTTCTACAACTGGATTTGAGTCCACCTGTGGCAAATTCAATTGATTGGACATGATTTGGAAAGGCACTCATCTGTCTATATAAGATCCCACAGTTGACAGTGCATGTCAGAGCAAAAGCAAAGCCACGAGATCGAAGGAACTGTCCATAGAGCTCCGAGACAGGATTGTGTCAAGGCACAGGTCTGGGGAAGGGTACCAAAAAATGTCTGCAGCATTGAAGGTCCCCAAGAAGAGAGTGGCCTCCATCATTCTAAAATGGAAGAAGTTTGGAACCCCCAAGACTCTTCCCAGAGCTGGCTGCACGGCCAAGCTGAGCAATCGGGGGAGAAGAGCCTTGCTCAGGGAGGTGACCAAGAACCTGATGGTCACTCTAACAGAGCTCCAGAGTTCCTTTGTGGAGATGGGAGAACCATCCAGAAGGACAACCATCTCTGCAGCACTCCACCAATCAAGACTTTATGGTAGAGTGGCCAGACGGATGCCAATCCTCAGTAAACAGCCCACTTGGAGTTTGCCAAAAGGCAACTAAAGGACACAGACCATGAGAAACAAGACTCTCTGGTCTGATGAAACCAAGATTGAACTCTTTGGCCTGAATGTCAAATGTCACGTCTGGAAGAAACCTGGCACCATCTCTGAGATGAAGCATGGTGGTGGCAGCATCATTCTGTGGGGATGTTTTTCAGGGACTGGGAGACTTGTCAGGATCGAGGGAAAGATGAATGGAGCAAAGTACTGAGAGATCCTTAATGAAAACCTGCTCCCGTGCTCAGGACCTCAAACTGGGGCGACGGTTCACCTTCCAACAGGACAAAGACCCTAAGCACACAGCCAGTACAATGCAGGAGTGGCTTCGGGACAAGTCTCTGAATGTCCTTGAGTGGGCCAGCCAGAGCCGGGACTTGAACCCGATCGAACATCTCTGGAACATACCTGAAAATAGCTGTGCATCGACACTTCTCATTCAAAATGACAGAGTTTGAGAGGATCTGCAGAGAAGAATAGGAGAAACTCCCCAAATACAGGTGTGCCAAGCTTGTAGCGTCATATCCAATAAGACTCGAGGCTGTAATAGCTGCCAAAGGTGCTTCAACAAAGTACTGAGTAAAGGTTCTGAATACATATGTAAATGTTACAGTTGAAGTCGGAAGTTTACATACACTGAGGTTGGAGTCATTAAAACTCGTTTTTCAACCAATTCACAAATTTCTTGTTAACAAACTATAGTTTTGGCAAGTCGGTTTGGACATCTACTTTGTGCATGACACAAGTAATTTTTCCATCAATTGTTTACAGACAGATTATTTCACTTGTAATTCACTGTATCACAATTCCATTGGGTCAGAAGTTTACATACACTAAATTGACTGCGCCTTTAAACAGATTGGAATATTCCAGAAAATGTTGTCATGGCTTTAGATGCTTCTGATATGCTAATTGACATAATTTGAGTCAATTGGAGGTGTACCTGTGGATGTATTTTAAGGCCTACCTTCAAACTTTGCTTGACATTATGGGAAAATCAAAAAGAATCAGCCAAGACCTCAGAAAAAAAAGTGGACTCCACAAGTCTGGTTCATCCTTGGGAGCAATTTCCAAACGCCTGAAGGTACCACGTTCATCTGTACAAACAATAGTACGCAGGTATAAACACCATGGGACCACGCAGCCGTCATATCGCTCAGGAAGGAGACGCGTTCTGTCTCTTAGAGATGAACGTACTTCTGTGCGAAAAGTGCAAATCAATCCCAGAACAACAGCAAAGGACCTTGATAAGATGCTGGAGGAAACAAGTACAAAAGTATCTATATCCACAGTAAAACATGTCCTATATCAACATAACATGAAAGGCCGCTCAGCAATGAGGAACCCACTGCTCCAAAACCGCCATAAAAAAGCCAGACTACGGTTTACAACTGCACATGGGGACAAAGATCGTACTTTTTGGAGAAATGTCCTCTGGTCTGATGAAACAAAAATAGAACTGTTTGGCCATAATGACCATCATTATGTTTGGAGGAAAAAGGGGGACGTTTGCAAGCGAAAGAACACCATCCCAAACGTGAAGCACCGGGGTGGCAGCATCATGTTGTGGGTGTGCTTTGCTGCAGGAGGGACTGGTGCACTTCAGAAAATAGATGGCATCATGAGGAAAGAAAATGATGTGGATATATTGTAGCAACATCTCAAGACATCAATCAGGAAGTCAAAGCTTGGTCGCAAATGGGTCTTCTAAATGGACAATAACCCCAAGCATACTTCCAAAGTTGTGGTAAAATGGCTTAAGGACAACAAAGTCAAGGTATTGG